>NC_091282.1:1239941619-1240264834 GCF_032444005.1 Ranitomeya imitator | reverse complement strand
AATATGGAGAATATTAAGGCAGATGCACCCCAAAGATACACTAGCTCAGCAGCAGCTGAAATCACTGTGCCACTCAAAGGTCTCCTGAGAACTGTGTACTACAACAGACTAGTAAGAAATTTACCTAACAGGCAACTAAAAACAGGAACAAGTGTAAATTGAATGTAGTGTTATTAAGGGAGCCCCTGGAATGGCACATTGAGTATAACTTACACAACTCTAATATAAGATACACCTCTAAAGTAACAATTTAACACTCTGAGCAGAGATACCCGGGTATTTATAACTATGGTACCGTATCCTGAGATGGATTTCCTCTCAGGCAGGAATCCGCACAGGCTGCAGCCAGTCCTTATCTTCAGCGCCAATAAGTTACAGCAAGCTCCTCTTGTCTTGTCGGCCGATGCCGAGCCCAAACGCCGGGGACTTAGTTAGTGGTCTCACGATGTAGTCTCTGCTTCTGTAACTCCTAGGAATGCTTCCACGACAATCCGTCCGTCTCTGTATCAGCAGTCTGTCCAGACTTGTTCCTCCACTCAATGCACAGGGAATCCACAGACTTCCAAATACATACTGGGTTCTTAGTAAAGTCTCAGTCTTTTCTTAGATAAAGGGTTAGCTCCTCTCCAGGAAACGTTAACAACACAAGTCTCTCACAGAGTTAAACAAAAGGTTAGCTCTTCTCCAGGGGAACGTTAGCAACAAAAAGTCTCTCAAAAGCTTCTTTTCGTCCAAAAACACTTGCAGTAAATCCACACAGTCTCTTTTTAAGATCTCACAGCAGCTTCTCCTTTTGCTTCCCGCCTTTTCTCTCTCAGCTCTCACTTCTTAGTTTCACTTTACACCGGAGACACTAGACCCCACCCCCCAGCACACATTGTCTCTGGGAGTTTTGCACGGTCTGTCCTTTGCTGCAACAGGCAAAAACCACTGGGTCCTAGTGCCCTCTCAGTGGGACTACAGTTCACCCTCTTACATGAGAGTCAAAGGGCAGCACAAACTGCGCATGCCCGAAAAAGAAACTTACAGCACAGGCGCCGGGGATGTTAACAAAGGCAGAGGAGGTGGCGCCAAGCACACGGAGGGGCTGAGGGATGGCTGCGAGGCGTTTGTGTCTGGGGGGAAAAGACATGCCCCCGGACAGACTAAAGGTATGGCAGGCTAATTAAAAAAACTAATATTGCAGCGTCGGAAGGGACCCCAAATAAAAGAGCCACCTTCACAGAATTCAGCATTAGTGCTGCACAAGGTGGCTCTTTTAGTTAAAAACGCCTGGGGGGGGGGGGGGTGACAGGTTCCCTTTAAAATAGACAAACAAAAAAAAAAGCCTTAATAAAGCTCCATCAGCCGAAAAATAAAAATGTTAAATCTCTGGCAAACGCCTGCATATTCCTGCACAGTGTATCCACAGTCTCTGCTCCGCTACATTTATTGCTAGTCTGAGATTTACAATATGAATGTAATACCATATTTAGCCACAAGGTGGCAGACATGTCCTGGTTGAATTTCGGATGATACTATTGGAATCCTTATTAATATTTTGGTAATTATTTATATATCATAATGTCTTATACATTTTGCAGGATTTTTAACCCACAATGACTAGTGATGGGAGAGAGTGCTTGGCACTGCTCGATACTCGATCAAGCATTTGGGTGATTAATTGAGTATTGAGCAATGCCGAGTACTACGCAGTGCTGGAGTGCTCGGGTCCCTGTCATAAGCTCATTTTAATCTGTGCCACGAAGCACTCAAGTTGGGAATTCCCTGTTGGCTCTCACAGCAGCCACAGCAGCACAGAGGATGTCAGGAGAGCCAGCCACAGCAGCACAGAGGATGTCAGGAGAGCTAGCCACAGCAGCACAGCTGAAAATGTCTGTCTCTCTCACTGCTGTCTGTACTTTGTACTAATTTTTTATTCTGTTCCTTTTAGACTGCTTGTCTCCTGGTGCTGCCGTCTCTCCTGGTGCTGCCATCCCTCCTGGTGCTGCCATCTCTCCTGGCAGGGCTGCCACTAGAAATTTCAGGGCCCCATACTGGCAAAATTTTCGGGGCCCCCTTGAGACTCCGCCCAGGCTCCACCCCAGCCCCGCCTCCAGGCTCCACCCCTCGATCTGTCCACAGTCCCACCGCTCTCTCTTGGAAAAACTCCACTTCTCACCAATCACACATTAACAGTTCCCATCACCAGATCACACATATAGCAGGCAGCTTTTGTTTTGGCCAAAAGATTTTTTAAGCCGCCACCATAACACGGTAGACACTTTTGGCCGGGCCCTACTCTGCTGTAACCTATTAAATATTTGTTAAAATATGCAATACAATTTAGGTATATTTTTATTTATTTTTCAATTTTTAAAATGCCCAATAATATCACATAGAAGGAACAAATACCACAACACCATGACCAGATGACATATTACCACCACAGTGATCGAATAATATCACATACAAGGAACAAATACCACAACACCATGACCAGACCACATATTACCACCACATAGTGACTGAATACTACAATTCTGATCAGTAATTTTTAAAAAAGCACCATACTATCACAATAAGTGCCATTATACACAGAAGATCTGTACTTAGTATGCAGTGTCTGTGTACAGATAATATAGTGATCACTAGTGAAATTATACACAGGAGCTCTGTATACAGTGTATAGTGTCAGTGTATAGGTAACACACTGACTCACCAGTGACGTCTCTAGGTGAAGTCCTTCATCTTTCATCCAGCACAGACCGCCATCATTTCATCCAGCCAGGACTTCTCTCTGCAGGAAATAACACAGTTATCTCGAGCTCCGCTTGCAGAACACATTACTTAATTTTTCACAACTTCTACATTACACCACATGAAGAAGGCGACATAGTATCACTCTATACAGTAACAGGACCGCCCCCCATTTAAAACAGTATACTCAAAAAATAAAATAAATACATCACTGCAGTAATAATATCCCTAAATTAGCCCCTATGGTATTAATAATATCACCCAGCCTGGCCCCGTGTGTCTCATTCCTGGCGTCAGCCAGATATTCTCCCATCCTGCCCTCATGAGTATCCATTCTGCCCCATATGATCTCCTTATCCTGCCCCATATGATCGCCCCATGTGATCTCTCCATCCTGCCCCATCTGTCTCCATCATATCCATCCTGCCCCATGATCCTGCACGATCTGTCTCCAATTCTGCCCCCAGTGTCTCCAATCATGCCCCATGTCTCCATTCTGCCCCCTATGTCTCCAACCATGCCCCCATGTCTGCAATCCTGACACTTGTCTCCAATCATGCCCCCTGTGTCTCCATTCTGCCCCATCTGTCTCCAATCCTGCCCCATCTGTCTCCAGTCATGCCCCCATGTCTTTCATCCTGCCCCGTGTCTCCAATCATGCCCCGTATCTCCATTCTGCCCCGTGTCTCGCATTCTGCCCCTGGGTCTCACAGTCTGCCCCTGTGTCCAGCATTCTGCACCTGTCACTGTGTCCAGCATTCTGCCCCTGTCACTGTGTCCAGCATTTCTGCCCCACTGTGTCCAGCATTCTGCCCCAATGTCCAGCATTCTGCCCCTGTCACTGTGTCCAGCATTTCTGCCCCTGTCTCCAGCATTCTGCCCCACTGTGTGTCCAGCATTCTGCCCCACTGTGTGTCCAGCATTCTGCCCCACTGTGTGTCCAGCATTCTGCCCCACTGTGTGTCCAGCATTCTGCCCCACCGTGTGTCCAGCATTCTGCCCCACTGTGTCCAGCATTTCTGCCCCTGTGTCCAGCATTTTTGCCCCTGTGTCCAGCATTTCTGCCCCTGTGTGTCCAGCATTCTGCCCCACTGTGTCCAGCATTCTGCCCCACTGTGTGTCCAGCATTTCTGCCCCTGTGTGTGTCCACCATTCTGTCCCACTGTGTCCAGCATTTCTGCCCCTGTGTCCAGCATTTTTGCCCCACTGTGTCCAGCATTTCTGCCCCACTGTGTCCAGCATTTCTGCCCCTGTGTGTCCAGCATTCTGCCCCACTGTGTCCAGCAGTCTGCCCCACTGTGTGTCCAGCATTTCTGCCCCTGTCTCCAGCATTCTGCCCCACTGTGTGTCCAGCATTCTGCCCCACTGTGTCCAGCATTTCTGCCCCTGTGTCCAGCATTTATGCCCCTGTGTCCAGCATTTCTGCCCCTGTGTGTCCAGCATTCTGCCCCACTGTGTCCAGCATTCTGCCCCACTGTGTGTCCAGCATTTCTGCCCCTGTGTGTGTCCACCATTCTGTCCCACTGTGTCCAGCATTTCTGCCCGTGTCCAGCATTTTTGCCCCACTGTGTCCAGCATTTCTGCCCCACTGTGTCCAGCATTTCTGCCCCTGTGTGTCCAGCATTCTGCCCCACTGTGTCCAGCATTTCTGCCCCACTGTGTGTCCAGCATTTCTGCCCCTGTGTGTGTCCACCATTCTGTCCCACTGTGTCCAGCATTTCTGCCCCTGTGTCCAGCATTTCTGCCCCACTGTGTCCAGCATTTCTGCCCCACTGTGTCCAGCATCCTGCCCCCATTGTGTCCAGCATCCTGCCCCACTGTGTCCAGCATTCCTGCCCCACTGTGTCCAGCATTTCTGCCCCACTGTGTCCAGCATTTCTGCCCCACTGTGTCCAGCATTTCTGCCCCTGTGTGTCCACATTTCTGCCCCACTGTGTCCACCATTCTGCCCCACTGTGTCCACCATTCTGCCCCACTGTGTCCGGCATTTCTGCCCCTGTGTCACTGTGTCCAGCATTCTGCCCCACTGTGTCCACCATTCTGCCCCTGTGTGTCCACCATTCTGTCCCACTGTGTCCAGCATTTCTGCCCCACTGTGTCCAGCATTTCTACCCCACTGTGTCCAGCATTCTGCCCCACTGTGTCCACCATTCTGCCCCACTGTGTCCGGCATTTCTGCCCCTGTGTGTCCAGCATTCTGCCCCACTGTGTCCACCATTCTGCCCCTGTGTGTCCACCATTCTGCCCCTGTGTGTCCACCATTCTGCCCCACTGTGTCCAGCATTTCTGCCCCACTGTGTCCAGCATTTCTGCCCCTGTGTGTCCAGCATTCTGCCCCACTGTGTCCACCATTCTGCCCCTGTGTGTCCACCATTCTGCCCCTGTATGTCCACCATTCTGCCCCTGTGTGTTCACCATTCTGCCCCACTGTGTCCAGCATTTCTGCCCTTGTGTGTCCACCATTCTGCCCCTGTGTGTCCAGCATTTCTGCCCCTGTGTGTCCAGCATTTCTGCCCCTGTGTGTCCATCATCCTGCCCCCCGGGCCCCCCTGGATCGCAGCAGCTCTCAAAGAAAAAAAAAAAACACAACTTCTTACCTGGCCAAGCTCCAGCGCCGGGTGAAGCTCCCTCTCCAGGCTCCACACAGACGCACTCGCCGCCGGGCCCGGCGGCTGACAATGACGTCAAACGCCGGCGGCGGCGAGTGCGCACTGCGGCCCTATTCAGCCGCCAGCCTCAGACTGGCTGGCGGCTGTTAACTATTGACGTGCGGGCGCGGGCCCGCACGTCAATAGTGTGCCGCTGCCGCAGCGCCTGCAGGGGGGGCCCGGTGACCAGATGAGACGGGGCCCGATGCGGGCCCCCTCTGCTCACCGGGCCCCATACACCAGTCACGGCTGTCATGCCCTGATGGCGGCCCTGTCTCCTGGTGCTGCCATCTCTCCTGGTGCTGCCGTCTCTCCTGGTGCTGCCGTCTCTCCTGGTGCTGTCATCTCTACTGGTGCTGCCGTCTCTCCTGGTGCTGTCGTCTCTCCTGGTGCTGCCGTCTCTCCTGGTGCTGCCGTCTCTCCTGGTGCTGTCATCTTTCCTGGTGCTGTCATCTCTCCTGATGCTGTCGTCTCTCCTGGTGCTGTCGTCTCTCCTGGTGCTGCCGTCTCTCCTGGTGCTGCCATCCCTCCTGGTGCTGCCATCTCTCCTGGTGCTGCCGTCTCTCCTGGTGCTGCCGTCTCTCCTGGTGCTGCCGTCTCTCCTGGTGCTGCCATCTCTCCTGGTGCTGCCGTCTCTCCTGGTGCTGCCGTCTCTCCTGGTGCTGCCGTCTCTCCTGGTGCTGCCGTCTCTCCTGGTGCTGTCATCTCTCCTGATGCTGTCATCTCTCCTGATGCTGTCGTCTCTCCTGGTGCTGTCGTCTCTCCTGGTGCTGCCGTCTCTCCTGGTGCTGCCATCCCTCCTGGTGCTGCCATCTCTCCTGGTGCTGCCGTCTCTCCTGGTGCTGCCGTCTCTCCTGGTGCTGCCGTCTCTCCTGGTGCTGCCATCTCTCCTGGTGCTGCCGTCTCTCCTGGTGCTGCCGTCTCTCCTGGTGCTGCCGTCTCTCCTGGTGCTGCCGTCTCTCCTGGTGCTGTCATCTCTACTGGTGCTGCCGTCTCTCCTGGTGCTGTCATCTCTCCTGGTGCTGCCGTCTCTCCTGGTGCTGCCGTCTCTCCTGGTGCTGCCGTCTCTCCTGGTGCTGTCATCTCTCCTGATGCTGTCGTCTCTCCTGATGCTGTCGTCTCTCCTGGTGCTGCCGTCTCTCCCGGTGCTGCCGTCTCTCCTGGTGCTGCCGTCTCTCCCGGTGCTGCCGTCTCTCCTGGTGCTGCCGTCTCTCCTGGTGCTGCCGTCTCTCCTGGTGCTGTCATCTCTCCTGGTGTTGCCGTCTCTCCTGGTGTTGCCGTCTCTCCCGGTGTTGCCGTCTCTCCTGGTGCTGCTGTCTCTCCTGGTGCTGCCATCTCTCCTGGTGCCGCTGTCTCTCCCGGTGCTGCCGTCTCTCCCGGTGCTGCCGTCTCTCCCGGTGCTGCCGTCTCTCCCAGTGTTGCCGTCTCTCCCAGTGTTGCCATCTCTCCTGGTGCTGCCATCTCTCCTGGTGCTGTCGTCTCTCCTGGTGCTGCCGTCTCTCCTGGTGCTGCCGTCTCTCCTGGTGCTGCCATCTCTCCTGGTGCTGTCGTCTCTCCTGGTGCTGCCGTCTCTCCTGGTGCTGCTGTCTCTCCTGGTGCTGCCATCTCTCCTGGTGTTGCCGTCCCTCCTGGTGCTGGTTTAAATTTTGTTTTCTTATTTTTTTCTGCAGGTTTCGCTTTCAACCATGTCCTCTAGTGAAGAAATGACGGCTTCCCAGGGTGGACATGATGCCGATTATCTAATCACATTTGCTCTTCTGATGGGTATGTAATGACTGGCAATACTAAACCTGTGTTAAATCATGTAATTTCTTCACAGGTGCTTTCCACTGATGAAGAGCAGGAGCAGTCGAGTGGAAATGATTCTTCCCAGGGTCATCGGGCTCATGTGTCTCAGGAGAAAAGACGTGGTGTAAGTATTCTTTTCATCAGAGCGGTAATTGAATTTTTTTCTTCATTTTTACTTAAAATTCTTTTGATTTATTTGATCCATAGTTTCCACAACGGGAAGAAGCCAAACAGGACACTGATAACAATCAAGTCATTAACCGTGTGCAAGAGTGAGTACCGTCGTGGGACCCCCGTGATCGTCAGCACTCCGACATTGTTGTGATTCGTCGACACTGGAAAGAAGTGGCCAGATCGCTGTTAAATGATTGGGACCGTGCTGCGCCACGTGCCAGAAATGATTTTGGTATTGCAATGTGGTGTGATGCGCCAGTGAAACTGTAAATGTAGGTGCGTTGTTTTACAATTAATTTTTTTCCTTTTTTTCCCCCTTCACAGTGAAGAGAATAAGAGTGCGTTGGCGCTCGATAAAGGATCGCTTCAACAAGGACAGGATAACCAGGTTAAAAGTATTGCTGCTCAAAGGATAATAAGAAAATACAAATACCACCATAACCTTGCTTTTCTAAGCCCTGCGCCTGCTACGCAAATGTGAGTATGTTTTGTGTTGTCTTCCTGTTATTTAACCTTTTTTTGGTTGTTTACTAAGGTTTTTCTTTTATTTTCTTCACAGAACCTGGTACAGCACAACACAACCTGGATCATCCTCTTCGACCGGCCAACGAACTGACGCAGTCCCAATCATCCACCAGCAATGTAGCAACCTGTCAGGCCTCACAGGCTGAGGAAAAGGCAGCCACCGGTCTATCAGGTTTTCCCCTCTCCCAGCCCTCGCCGCTGCTTGTGTTGCGTCTTCTCGTCAGCGGCAGAACGCCTGGGAAAGGCCACTCATGCCCGAGTTTATGCACTTAACCCCTTAAGCCCCGAGGGTGGTTTGCACGTTAATGACCGGGCCAATTTTTACAATTCTGACCACTGTCCCTTTATGAGGTTATAACTCTGGAACGCTTCAACGGATCTTGGCGATTCTGACATGGTTTTCTCGAGACGCATTGTACTTCATGCTAGTGGTAAAATTTGTTCGATATAACTTGCGTTTATTTGAGAAAAAAACGGAAATTTGGCAAAAATTTTGAAAATTTCGCAACAAGAGAACTAGGACCCCAAAAGTTGTTGTCCAATTTGTCCTGAGTATGCTGATACCCCATATGTTGGGGTAAAAGCCTGTTTGGGCGCACCGTAGAGCTCGGAAGGGAAGGAGCACTGTTTTACTTTTTCAACGCAGAATTGGCTGGAATTGAGATCGGATGCCATGTCGCGTTTGGAGAGCCCCTGATGTGCCTGAACAGTGGAAACTCCCCAATTCTACCTGAAACCCTAATCCAAACACACCCCTAACCCTAATCCCAACAGTAACCCTAACCACACCTCTAACCCTGACACACCCCTAACCCTAATCCCAACCCTATTCCCAACTGTAAATGTAATCTAAACCCTAACCCTAACACACCCCTAACCCTAATCCCAACGGTAACCCTAACCACACCCCTAACCCTGACACACCCCTAATTCTAATCCCAACCCTAATCCCAACCGTAAATATAATCCAAACCCTAACCCTAACTTTAGCCCCAACCCTAACTTTAGCTCCAACCCTAACCCTAACCCTAGCCCCAACCCCAACCCTAACCCCAACCCTAACCCCAACCCTAGCCCTAACAATAGCCCCAACCCTAACCCTAACCATAGCCCTAACCCTAGCCCTAACCCTAGCCCTGATGGGAAAATGTAAATAAATTCATTTTTTTTATTTTATTATTTTTCCCTAACTAAGGGGGTGATGAAGGGGGGGTTTGATTTACTTTTATAGCGTTTTTTATATCGGATTTTTATGATTGGCAGCCGTCACACACTAAAATACGCTTTTTTATAGCAAAAAAGTTTTTGCGTCTCCACATTTTGAGACCTATAATTTTTCCATATTTTGGTCCACAGAGTCATGTAAGGTTTTGTTTTTTGCGGGACGAGTTGACGTTTTTATTGGTAATATTTTTGGACACGTGAAAGTTTTTGATCACTTTTTACTCCGATTTTTGTGAGGCAGAATGACCAAAAACCAGCTATTCATGAATTTCTTTTGGGGGAGGCGTTTATACCGTTCCGCGTTTGGTAAAGTGGATGAAGCAGTTTTATTCGTCGGGTCAGTACGATTACAGCGATACCTCATTATATCATTTTTTTTATGTTTTGGCGCTTTTATACGATAAAAGCTATTTTATAGAAAAAATTATTATTTTGGCATCGCTTTATTCTCAGGACTATAACTTTTTTATTTTTTTGCTTATTATGCTTTGTGGTGGCTCGTTTTTTGCGGGACAAGATGATGTTTTCACCGGTACCATGGTTATTTATATCCGTTTTTTTTTATCGTGTGTTATTTCACTTTTTGTTCGGCGGTATGATAATAAAGCGTTGTTTTTTGGCGCGTTTTTTTTTTTTTTTTTCTTACGGTGTTCACTGAAGGGGTTAACTAGTGGGACAGTTTTATAGGTCGGGTCGTTACGGACACGGCAATACTAAATATGTGTACTTTTATTGTTTTGGTTTTTTTTTTAGATAAAGAAATGTATTTATGGGAATAATACATATTTTTTTTATTTATTTATTTAGTAATTTTTTTTTTTTTTTTTTTTTTTTACACATGTGGAAATTTTTTTTTTACTTTTTTACTTTGTTCCAGGGGGGGACATCACAGATCGCCGATCTTACAGTTTGCACAGCACTTTGTAAGATCGGCGATCTCACTGACATCGCTGCAGGCTTACCAGCACCTGCAGGCGACCCGGATGCAGCCCCGCGGCCATTTTGGATCCAGGGCCTGCAGGGAGAAGACGTTCGGTACAAGGTGAGCACATCACCTTGTACCGATCGTCTCAGGGAAGCCCGCAGGGAGCCCCCTCCCTGCGCGATGCTTCCCTGTACCGCCGGCACATCGCGATCATGTTTGATCGCGGTGTGCCGGGGGTTAATGTGCCGGGAGCGGTCCATGACCGCTCCTGGCACATAGTGCCGGATGTCAGCTGCTATAGTCAGCTGACACCCGGCCGCGATCGGCCGCGCTCCCCCCGTGAGCGCGGCCGATCGCATATGACGTTCTATCCCGTCACTGGGAATTAAGTCCCAGGTCACCTCGACGGGATAGTACGTCATATGGGATTAAGGGGTTAAGCTTGGTCTTCCAGGATGGGATTAAGGTGCCTGGTGATAGACTGAAGAGTGGGTTCACCAATGTGAACACACTTCTACTGGATGTCAACAAACACCTTGACCACCTAGAAGCCGACCTTGAGAGACTGACGCAACATTTTTTTCTTCAATACTTTCAAAAGCTTTTGATACGGTGCCACACAAAAGGTTAATACATAAAATGAGAATAATGGGGATAGGGGAAAATATGTGTAAGTGGGTTGAGAGCTGGCTCAGGGATAGGAAACAAAGGGTGGTTATTAATGGAACACACTCGGACTGGGTCGCGGTTAGCAGTGGGGTACCACAGGGGTCAGTATTGGGCCCTTTTCTTTTTAACATATTTATTAATTACCTTGTAGGGGGCATACAGAGCAGAATTTGAATATTTGCAGATGACACTAAACTCTGCAGGGTAATTAATACAGAGGAGGACAATTTTATATTACAGGATGATTTATGTAAACTAGAAGCTTGGGCTGATAAATGGCAAATGAGCTTTAATGGGGATAAATGTAAGGTCATGCACTTGGGTAGAAGTAATAAGATGTATAACTATGTTCTTAATTCTAAAACTCTGGGCAAAACCGTCAATGAAAAAGACCTGGGTGTATGGGTGGATGACAAACTCATATTCAGTGGCCAGTGTCAGGCAGCTGCTACTAAGGCAAATAAAATATTGGGATGCATTAAAAGAGGCATAGATGCACATGAGGAGAACATAATTTTACCTCTATACAAGTCACTAGTTTGACCACACTTAGAATACTGTGCACAGTTCTGGTCTCCGGTGTATAAGAAAGACATAGCTGAACTGGAGCGGGTGCAGAGAAGAGCGACCAAGGTTATTAGAGGACTGGGGGGTCTGCAATACCAAAATAGGTTATTACACTTGGGACTATTTAGTTTGGAAAAACAAAGACTAAGGGGTGATCTTATTTTAATGTATAAATATATGAGGGGACAGTACAAAGACCTTTCTGATGGTCTTTTTAATCATAGACCTAAGACAGGGACAAAGGGGCATCCTCTACGTCTGGAGGAAAGAAGGTTTAGTCATAATAACAGACACGGGTTCTTTACTGTAAGAGCAGTGAGACTATGGAACGCTCAGCTGTATGATGTTGTAATGAGTGATTCATCACTTAAATTTAAGAGGGGATTGGATACCTTTCTTGAAAAGTATAATGTTGCAGGGTTGCTGACTTCATCATTACTGCAGCCAGCAGCATCCACTACGCTCCAAAGTTCATCACCCCTGCAGCCAGCAGCATCCACCACGCTCCCAAGTTCAGCACCCTTACAGCTAGCAGCATCCACCACAGTCCCAAGTACAGCACCCCTGCAGCTGGCAGCATCCACCACACTGCCCAGTCCAGCACCATGCCAGAAGACTGCTACAGAGGCCATCACGCCCACTCAGCCAAGAAAACAAAGGTCCAAAATGAAACACATTCCTAAGAGGATAAAGACCCAGAGGCAAAAAATCCTGCCAAAAATGGACCCACCACCTTGACCCTCACCAACCAATGTGTCTCTGTTATCAAATGTGTCACTACCTTCCTTTGTGTCTGTCCCTTCCAGTTTGTCTATCCATTCCCATAATTCCTTCCATGATCCAATCCTTCAATTTGTTGCCCCTTCCCCTCTAACCCCTTCCTCATCAACTACCACCCAATTCTCACAGCTCCACCCCCCCAAGGTTCACCCCATCTCATCCTCCTAAACCCAATTATTTCTTGTTAAACAAATGTTTATTTTCTTTGCACAATATCTGTGTTTTCTTTGTTTCTTTAAGCGCCGCCGCCGCCGCAAACACACACATGTGTGTATTGTATTGTTGAGGGAACTTGTAACAGGTGTTTAACTACAGGTATTTTATTATTTAATTCACCAAACATTACAGGTACATTAAAACATTACAGGTACATTTGTACATTACAGGTACATTTTTACATTCTGCAGTGTGATCCCTTAGAAGTGTGTCCTTAAAAGTGTGGATTACAGTAGAATTAAAACCTGAAAGATGTATACAGACTGTGCCCTGCTACCTGCCACCATCGCACTCTAACAAGCATCTCTATTCTTCCAACAGGTATGTTTATCCAGCCAGCTCCCCTGCTCTGTCTGTCTATGAAGTGCACATAATTACATCACCCAGCTTTCCACACACACTTTCCTCTGCTCCTAGCATTCTCATGGTATGTTTATCCAGCCAGCTCCCCTGTTCTGTCTGTCTATGAAGTGCACATAATTACATCACCCAGCTTTCCACACAGACTTTCCTCTGCTCCTAGCATTCTCATGGTATGTTTATCCAGCCAGCTCCCCTGCTCTGTCTGTCTATGAAGTGCACATAATTACATCACCCAGCTTTCCACACACACTTTCCTCTGCTCCTAGCATTCTCATGGTATGTTTATCCAGCCAGCTCCCCTGTTCTGTCTGTCTATGAAGTGCACATAATTACATCACCCAGCTTTCCACACAGACTTTCCTCTGCTCCTAGCATTCTCATGGTATGTTTATCCAGCCAGCTCCCCTGCTCTGTCTGTCTATGAAGTGCACATAATTACATCACCCAGCTTTCCACACAGACTTTCCTCTGCTCCTAGCATTCTCATGGTATGCTTTTCAGCTAACCCCAGCTTACCCTGTGTTATTTATGACCTTGTTTACTCAGGCCTGATTGTATGCATCTGGTCCACCCTTAATTCTCTGACCAAGATGAGCAGAGATCACTCCCCTCTGCTTCACACCTGAACGCACTTAGTTTGCCATATATTGCATAGTATAAGTCTGCAGTGTGACTTCAGTCTGCAGTGTGATCCCTTAGAAGTGTGTCCTTAAAAGTGTGGATTACAGTAGAATTAAAACCTGAATTGAACCTGAAGGGAACTGAAGGTAACTGGCCACAGTCTGTGTAAACAATGTTTCTGTTTGTTTTCACTTTCACCCCTATAATCCTTCACTTTCTGCTACCTCCCCTAATCCCTACACAAAGTAAGGAACTATTCATCTCCTCTTCAATCCTCCCCAACCACCTCACCTCCTCCTCCAAACTGTTCCTTAACATACAATCCTCTGTCTCCAAGCACAGACAGCCCCCTCATGCCCTCTCCTGCTCCCACCTGCTAACACTTTCTCTGCTCCTTCTTACTGCTGGTGATATCTCTCCAAATCCTGGTCCTCCTCACCATATTCCCACAATCATTTCTACCTCCTATCCACGCTCTAGCACAAACTTCCGTAACCTCTCTAACCTTATACCCATTCACCCAGCCCCCGCCTCCCCAGTCCCACTAACAGAGGCTCTGTGGAACGCTCGCTCTGTCTGCAACAAGCTTTCCTACATCCATGATCTCTTTGTTACTACCAAACTTTCCTTCCTCGCCATCACCGAAACCTAGCTCACCCCTTCTGACTCAGTCTCCCCTGCTGCACTCTCTTACTGTGGCTTCCACCTTTCCCACACACCCCGCCCCAGCAGCAAAAATGGCGGAGGAGTTGGTTTTCTCCTGTCAGATAACTGCTCCTTCACCCCAATCCCACTGCCACCCTCTGTTACCCTCCCTTCCTTTGAGGTGCACTCTATGCGCATCTATTCCCCCACCAACCTCCAACTGGCTGTCATTTACCGCCCCCCAGGGCCAGCCACCATCTTCTTTGACCACTTCACCACCTGGCTACTTCATTTCCTTTCTGCGGACATCCCCACTATCATCATGGGCGACTTCAACATCCCCATTGACACTTCCCTCTCAGCTGCCACTAAACTTCTAACTCTCAATTCCTCCTTTGGCCTCACTCAATGGTCTTCTGCAGCCACTCACAAAGACGGTCACACACTGGACCTCATCTTCACCCGCCTCTGCTCTCTATCTAACCTGTCTAACTCACCTCTTCCACTCTCTGACCACAACTTTCTCACATTCTCATCTCTCTCCACTCCATGTCTACAATCCCCACCCCACAAACTTTCACACCCTCGCAGAAATATTAAACATCTTGACCTACATTCATTCTCTGAATCCCTCCTCCCCCTCACAGGCATAAGTTCCATACACAATGCGGATGACGCTGCTGCTCTATATAACACCACAATAGCTGTAGCTTTGGAATCTGCTGCCCCACTTACACATACCAAAGCTCGCAATATCAACAGACAGCCCTGGCACACCAGCCTGACCAAAGAACTTAGGCGAGCTTCCAGGGCTGCTGAGCGCAGATGGAAAAGATCCCACTCTAACGAGCACTTCATCACATTCAAACAGTCCCTCACTACTTTCAAGACCACACTCGCCACAGCTAAACAAACCTACTTCTCATCTCTCATATCCTCTCTCTCTCACAACCCTAAACAGTTATTCAACACCTTCAATTCTCTTCTCCGTCCCCCAGCACCTCCTCCCTCCCCACTTATCTCTGCTGAAGACTTTGCCTCATTTTTCAAGCAGAAGATTGATAGCATTAGAGACAGTTTTGGTCAACAACCCCCAGAGCTCTTCCTCCCGATTTCCCAGCCCTCCACCTCCAAGACCAACTTCTCCACCATTACAGAAGATCAACTCTCCACTCTACTCTCAAGACCACATCTCACCACCTGTGCACTTGACCCACTCCCATCCCACCTCATCCCAAACCTCACCACAATCTTCATCCCAACCCTAACCCATCTCTCCACTTATCACTAACAACTGGTGTTTTCCCCTCAAGCTTTAAACATGCCTCCATCACACCTATCCTCAAAAAGCCCTCTCTTGACCCATCCTCTGTATCTAGCTATCGCCCTATATCACTTCTCCCCTATGCCTCCAAACTACTGGAACAACACGTTTACCTTGAACTGTCCTCCCATCTCTCCTCTTGCTCCCTCTTTGACCGCTTACAATCTGGCTTCCGGTCACACCACTCCACTGAAACTGCCCTAACTAAGGTCACCAATGACCTCTTAACCACCAAGAGCAAGCGACACTACTCTGTCCTCCTCCTCCTCGACCTGTCAGCTGCCTTTGACACAGTGGACCATTCCCTATTATTACAAACCCTCTCATCCCTTGGCATCACAGACTTGGCCCTATCCTGGATCTCATCATACCTAACAGACCGGACATTCAGCGTCTCCCACTCACACACCACCTTCTCACCTCGCCCTCTATCTGTCGGAGTCCCACAAGGTTCAGTCCTTGGGCCCTTGCTCTTCTCCATTTACACCTTTGGCCTGGGACAGCTCATAGAATCTCATGGCTTTCAGTATCACCTCTATGCTGACGACACACAGATCTACATCTCTGGACCAGATATCACCTCCCTTCTAACCAGAATCCCTCAATGTCTGTCCACTATTTCATCCTTCTTCTCCGCTAGATTTCTGAAACTTAACATGGACAAAACAGAATTCATCATCTTTCCCCCATCTCACGCGACCCCCCCAACGAACCTATCCATTACAGTAAATGGCTGCCCACTCTCCCCAGTCCCACAAGCTCGCTGCCTCGGGGTAATCCTTGACGCTGATCTCTCCTTCAAACCACATATCCAAGCCCTTTCCACTTCCTGCCGACTTCAACTCAAAACTATTTCACGAATCCGTTCATTCCTCAACCACCAATCTGCAAAAACCCTAGTCCATGCCCTCATCATCTCTCGCCTTGACTACTGCAACCTCCTGCTCTGTGGCCTCCCCTCTAACACTCTCGCACCCCTCCAATCTATTCTAAACTCCGCTGCCCGACTAATCCACCTGTCCCCCCGCTATTCCCCGGCCTCTCCCCTCTGTCAATCCCTTCACTGGCTCCCCATTGCCCAGAGACTCCACTACAAAACCCTAACCATGACGTACAAAGCCATCCACAACCTGTCTCCTCCATACATCTGTGACCTCGTCTCCCGGTACTTACCTACCCGCAACCTCCGATCCTCACAAGATCTCCTACTCTACTCCCCTCTTATCTCCTCTTCCCACAATCGTATACAAGATTTCTCTCGCGTATCCCCCCTACTCTGGAACCCTCTACCACAACACATCAGACTCTCGCCTACCATCGAAACCTTCAAAAAGAACCTGAAGACCCACCTCTTCAGACAAGCCTACAACCTGCAGCTACCACCGATCGACCAAACCGCTGCATGACCATCTCTACCCTCACCTACTGTATTCTCACCCATCCCTTGTAGATTGGGAGCCTTCGCAGGCAGGGTCCTCTCTCCTCCTGTACCAGTTATGACTTGTATTGTTTAAGATTATTGTACTTGTTTTCATTATGTATACCCCTCCTCACATGTAAAGCGTCATGGAATAAATGGCGCTATAACAATAAATAATAATAATAATAATAACATTACAGGTACATACTTAGCGGCTTAAACCATTCCGTCTTGCCATGCCACATGTCCATTATAAAAAACTAGATTGTGGCCCGATTCTAACGCATCGGGTATTCTAGAATATGCTTGTCCCCCGTAGTATATGGACAATGATGATTCCAGAATTCGCGGCAGACTGTGCTCGTCGCTGATTGGTCGAGGCAACCTTTATGACATCATTGTCGCCATGGCAACCATTATGACATCTACGTCGATACTGTGCCCGTCGCTGATTGGTCAAGGCGAATTCGCGGCAGACTGTGCCCGTCGCTGATTGGTCGAGGCAACCTTTATGACATCATCGTCGTCATGCTGTGCCCGTAGCTGTGCCCGTAGCTGTGCCCGACCAATCAGAGACGCGGGATTTCCAGGACAGACAGACAGACAGAAAAACCCTTAGACAATTATATATATAGATATATATAGATAAAGTATGCAGCAAACCTATCCCTCATCTGGGCAACTTCCACTATAGTCCCCAGAGGGTGATCTTGGTAATCATGCAATGTGACAGGTTCCTCAGGTTCTAAGTTGGGTCGCTCTTTTGCTAGGATGTAATTGTGCCTAACAACACACGCTTTCACAACATAAATTGTCTCAATTTTTAGATTCATGGCTGTTCCCAAAATGCGCCATTTAAATACCAGCAAACCAAAGGCACACTCCACAGCTCTTGGTGCCCTTGTCAGTCGGTAATTGAAAATCCGTTTGGTGTGATTCAAATCTCAACTTGAGTATGGTTTTATGAGGTTGGCACACATCCACGGTGACAAACTGACATTCAGCATCTGCAATCGCCATGAGAACAATAAAAAAGTATATTTTGTAATTAAAATACTCGGTTCCATTTCAAGCAGGTTTCATAATCCCAATGTGTTTGCCGTCCACAGCCCCAACACAGATAGGAAAATTACAAATTTCCTGGAATGTTTTAGCATTTTCAAGCCAGAGTTCAGTTGTGACTGGAGGAGGAATTCTTGACGCAGAACATCACATAAAGCCCTGCAGGTGTCTCCAACAATCCCAGAAAGGGTGGACACTCCAATCCGGAACACCAACAGACGTTCCTCAGCAGGAATTGCTGTATAGAGTTGGGCGTCATGCGTGGTAATGGATCCTCGGACACTTTGCAGCAAGTCATCGCAACTCTGTTCAGATATCTTTGTGTACTGAAAAAACTTCTGAGGGATTGCACGCAGCTCGGTGTACATTGAGTGGTAGGCTCCATGGCTCTCTCGGAGTTCAGGAATGGGGTGTTGCCAGTAGCGACAACGACGTCTTCTCAGTCTTTGTCTTCTTTCTTCTTGACAAGCAAAAGCAAAGGCAACAGCCAATTTAAATTGTAAATCCAGATTATCATAGAGGCTCTCCATGTCAAGATCCATCTTGCAGCTGGATACAGCATCCAAAGACGAGGATTTCCTCAGTGCAGTGTGTCTATATATATATATATATAGAAATCCCACGAGACATGCCTATTGGGTGTCTGATGTCAAGGAAAAGCTACTGGAAAACACTGGAAATTGTGCATAAACAAAGCAAACGCATGCAAAAATGCATTCAAATGCATGCCCAAGCAGCTTTTTTTGCCGTCATGCGTAAGATGATGCAGATAAAAAACGCTGCCCATGAATGAATTTGCATGGGGGTGATATGCTGCGGACTGAAACGCTAATGTGAACCTAGCCTAACCTCCTGCAGGATTAGAAAGTGTTTAGTATCTAGCAGAGCACAAATGACTTTTATTTGACCGTTCAAATAAGATCCCAATGGAGGAAGAGGCAATACAACTGAGTACAAACCCTTCTATCATCTCTCCTCCACTAATAGCACTGTCAGCTCTGCTGTACTTTCTCTTCGCCTACACTGTTGTGTTGAGCAACTCAAAAGTTGTTGAGCACAATAGTCATAAGTGTAACTAAACCCCGGAGAGGCAATGTGGGGAGAGGGAAAGTCAGCAGAGCAATATATCAGATCTGAAAGGGCTAGGAGTGAACAGAGCTCATAGCAGGGTTTGTAATGTGACACAGCTAAGCTCAGCTGTGCTGACCCTCCCACCACAGGGATCTTATCTGAAAGGTGAAACTAATTTGTGCACTTATCTCTAAGCACTGTCTAATCCTGTGTGAGGTTAGACAAGGCTATCAGAGATGCATTCTCACTTCTCACACACCTGAGCTATGGAGGGGGCATGTTCTCTTTCTGCTATGTTACTAACTGCTAATGACTGGTAGCTCATACAGGGAGAAGAAGAACACACCCTCAGTGAAACAATATTTGATTCACCATCTTAGAATTAACAAAAGTTATATCTAATATATAAAGCTGAATGTGTGTATGTGTGTGTGTGTGTGTGTGTATGTGTGTCCGGGATTGGCATCTGCACCGTCGCAGCTACAGCCACAAAATTTTGCACAGTTACACGTCTGGACCCCGAGAGCGTGATAGGCTATATTGTGAGGTGAAATTTTAACCCCGCGCGTTCCAATTCACCAAACAATTTTGCCCCTATCTACATAATAGGGAAAAAAGTGAAAGGAAAAGTGTTGGAGGCGTCGAAGCTACAGCAACAAAATTTTGCACTGTCACACGTCTGGACCCCGAGAGCGTCATAGGCTATGTTGTGAGGCGAAATTTTAACCCCACGCGTTCCAATTCACCAAACAATTTTGCCCCTATCTACATAATGGGGAAAAGTGAAAGGAAAAGTGTTGGAGGCGTCGAAACTACAGCCACCAAATCTTGCACAGTCACACGTCTGGACCCTGAGAGCGTCATAGGCTATGTTGTGAGGTGAAATTTTAACCCCGCGCTTTCCAATTCACCAAACTATTTTGCCCCTATCTACATAATGGGGAAAAAGTGAAAGGAAAAGTGTTGGAGGCGTCGCAGCTACAGCCACAAAATTTTGCACAGTCACACGTCCGGACCCTGAGAGCGTCATAGGCTATGTTGTGAGGTGAAATTTTAACCCCGTGCTTTCCAATTCACCAAACAATTTTGCCCCTATCTACATAATGGGAAAAAATGAAAGGAAAAGTGTTGGAGGCAAATTGACAGCTGCCAGATGTGAACAAGGGGGACTTAAAGAGAGAGAGCGATGGTGCCAAAGAGTATATACCGTACAGTTGCTAAGGTGGGGCCCCGACATGGGATACTCACCCCACACGGGGATATGAACACACACACAAAATGCGCCACACACTACCACGTGCTTGAACACATCACCCTCAGCACACATTTCACCACACATACACCAACCTCGCCACATAAAAGTCGAAACACAAAAGTCGCCGCTCAAAAGTCGCCACGCGCAGAACTCGCCACATGCAAAAACTAGGCTCTTGCAAAACTCGCCACAAGTGCAAAACTCACCTCATGGAAAACTCGCCACACGCAAAACTTGCACACGCGGAAAAATTGCCACATGCACAAAAGTTGCAACACATGCAAAATTTGCCTCACACAAAACTTGCACATACTCAAAAGGCACCACACAAAACTCGCCACGCGCAAAACTCGCCAAGCGCAAAACTTGCTGCACACAAGTTGCTACACTAACCTGTCACATGCAACTCGACACACAAAAAGTTGCTACACGCATGTTGCCACACAAAACTCATCTCACAAAAGTCGCTACATGCATGTCGCCACACGCAACTCAACACACACAACTTGACAAACGAAACTCGCCCTAAAACACACACAAGTCTGGTCTTATCCTTCAAAAATAAAAATCTGATTAATAAGCAGACAAACTACAAGAGCAACAAATGTACCATATAGGAAAGACAGCAGCTGTCAGTCACATGACCTGTCTATTATGTGTATGTGTGAGCTAATATATACTGCCAGGAGGAGGGCTTCCTGTTGGCTGGGGATTTATCAGGCTGCCAATTTAGCTTACAAATACTGAGGTAAAAATACTGAGCAAATAACGTGTGAACGAGGTCTAATACAGGAGGAGATGACACACAGGTATATACTATATAGAGGAGGAGATGACATACAGGTACATATATATACAGGAGGAGATGACATACAGGTATATACTATATACAGGAGGAGATGACACACAGGTATATACTATATACAGGAACAGATGACCTACAGGTATATACTGTATACAGGAGGAGATGACATACAGGTATATGCTATATATAGAAGATGACATGCAGGTATATACTATATACAGGAGGAGATGACACACAGATATATACTATATACAGGGGAGATGACACACAGGTATATACTATATACAGGAGGAGATGACATACAGGTATATACTATATATAGAAGGAGATGACATTCAGGTATATACTATATATAGGGGAGATGACACACAGCAGGTATATAATATATACAGGGGAGATGACATACAGGTATATACTATATACAGGAGATGACATACAGATGTATACTATATATAAGGGAGATGACAAACATGTATATACTGAGGTGATGAGGTGAAAATGAGAGGTGTGAGGTGAAAATGAAAAGGTGTGAGTGCAAAATGAGAGGAGTGAGGAAAAATAATGGAGTGATCAGAAAATGACAGATGTGAGGTTGAAATGACAAGTGTTAGGGGGGAATGAGAGGAGTGAGGGAGAAAATGAGAGGTGTGAGGGGGAAAATGAAAGATGTGATTGGGAAAATGAGAGGCGTGATGGGAAAATAAGAGAAGTGAGGTGCTATAACTAACCACAGATATTTACTATGCCCAGGCAACGCCGGGCTCTTCAGCTAGTATATATATACAGTGGGGCAAAAAAGTATTTAGTCAGTCAGCAACAGTGCAAGTTCCACCACTTAAAAAGATGAGAGGCGTCTGTAATTTACATCATAGGTAGACCTCAACTATGGGAGACAAACTGAGAAAAAAAAATCCAGAAAATCACATTGTCTGTTTTTTTAACATTTTATTTGCATATTATGGTGGAAAATAAGTATTTGGTCAGAAACAAAATTTCATCTCAATACTTTGTAATATATCCTTTGTTGGCAATGACAGAGGTCAAACGTTTTCTGCAAGTCTTCACAAGGTTGCCACCCACTGTTGTTGGTATGTTGGCCCATTCCTCCATGCAGATCTCCTCTAGAGCAGTGATGTTTTTGGCTTTTCGCTTGGCAACACGGACTTTCAACTCCCTCCAAAGGTTTTCTATAGGGTTGAGATCTGGAGACTGGCTAGGCCACTCCAGGACCTTGAAATGCTTCTTACGAAGCCACTCCTTCGTTGCCCTGGCGGTGTGCTTTGGATCATTGTCATGTTGAAAGACCCAGCCACGTTTCATCTTCAATGCCCTTGCTGATGGAAGGAGGTTTGCACTCAAAATCTCACGATAGATGGCCCCATTCATTCTTTCATGTACCCGGATCAGTCGTCCTGGCCCCTTTGCAGAGAAACAGCCCCAAAGCATGATGTTTCCACCACCATGCTTTACAGTAGGTATGGTGTTTGATGGATGCAACTCAGTATTCTTTTTCCTCCAAACACGACAAGTTGTGTTTCTACCAAACAGTTCCAGTTTGGTTTCATCAGACCATAGGACATTCTCCCAAAACTCCTCTGGATCATCCAAATGCTCTCTAGCAAACTTCAGACGGGCCCGGACATGTACTGGCTTAAGCAGTGGGACACGTCTGGCACTGCAGGATCTGAGTCCATGGTGGCGTAGTGTGTTACTTATGGTAGGCCTTGTTACATTGGTCCCAGCTCTCTGCAGTTCATTCACTAGGTCCCCCCGCGTGGTTCTGGGATTTTTGCTCACCGTTCTTGTGATCATTCTGACCCCACGGGGTGGGATTTTGCGTGGAGCCCCAGATCAAGGGAGATTATCAGTGGTCTTGTATGTCTTCCATTTTCTAATTATTGCTCCCACTGTTGATTTCTTCACTCCAAGCTGGTTGGCTATTGCAGATTCAGTCTTCCCAGCCTGGTACAGGGCTACAATTTTGTTTCTGGTGTCCTTTGACAGCTCTTTGGTCTTCACCATAGTGGAGTTTGGAGTCAGACTGTTTGAGGGTGTGCACAGGTGTCTTTTTATACTGATAACAAGTTTAAACAGGTGCCATTACTACAGGTAATGAGTGGAGGAAAGAGGAGACTCTTAAAGAAGAAGTTACAGGTCTGTGAGAGCCAGAAATCTTGATTGTTTGTTTCTGACCAAATACTTATTTTCCACCATAATATGCAAATAAAATGTTAAAAATACAGACAATGTGATTTTCTGGATTTTTTTTTTCTCAGTTTGTCTCCCATAGTTGAGGTCTACCTATGATGTAAATTACAGACGCCTCTCATCTTTTTAAGTGGTGGAACTTGCACTATTGCTGACTGACTAAATACTTTTTTGCCCCACTGTATATATATATATATATATATATATATATATATATATATATATTCTACTTTGCAGCCACTACTGCATCGACTCCAGTTCGACATGAAAAATTTGGTGAAAGGTCCTCTTTAAATCTTCCTCCTCAACATATGGTAGTTACTTATGTATGCGGCCGAGCAATTACTTCTGTACGTGTGGAATTTTCATGATGAATTATAAAGTATTAATTAATATTAATGATGAGAATCGAAATGCACTGGTGAAATGAGATGACGAGGCGAGGGCAGCTGAGACCTGTGGCCGATCGCTCCTTCCTAATGTGTTTTCTTACATCTGGAACCAAGGTCAGGGTTAACTCCGAGATGACTCTGACAATCTGGTACTATTTTAAAAAGTAATCTAAAATAAAAAGAGGTGGTGGGGATAATTTGAACTTTTATTTTTTTTTATTTTTTTTTTATTTTTACAACTTTTTATGTGCTTTTTACATACAACACATTGGAAAAGATTAGTATGAGGGTCTAGCCATCAAAAAAGTAACAATATGGCAGACACGAGAACCTTCATGAGAATACCCCTTAAATCTAACAATTAAGGGATTAAAAATGCCCAACATCAGTCGTTAGGCCACATTCAAATGTTCAGTATTTGGTCAGTATTTTACATCAGTATTTGTAAGCCAAAACCAGGAGTGAGTGCAAAATGCAGAAGTGGTGACATGTGTCTATTCTACTTTTCCTGAGACTCCCTACTGGGAAAAATTACCCCATCTCCCCTGTGTGAATTTATGGGTCTGGACCATTTGTGACCACTGCACCATTATGGGGGATGTCCTCTACTTTTTTTCATCATCAGCAGATTGGTTGCAGCAGTCACGTTTCATCTTTGTTAGAAGATACAACATCTTAGATATTCGTTCCAGCTCAGAAAACATGTGAACACTGCAGCCAATCAACGTGCATTAATTGGCTACAGTGGTGACCAGATGACAGCCTCCGGAAGAGAAACACACGTTAGAGGTGGAGGATGCTTGCAGCTAGGACATAGTAGAGGGAGGATGTGTTTTTCGTACTGGCCAAACACTTTACTTATCTATATCTCCTAAGGAGCCTTAGATCCATCTGCTCAGTATTTCTATGGGATCCATGCTCTCGTGATTGATGGGGATCTCCAGTGACCTGTCATGCGTCAGAAGTGGCGGAACATGAGAGAGAAAATCAGCAATACCAAGGAATGAATCCCCGTGTCTTGTACAACAACGTCTCCCGTGATGGATGAATATTACCGGAATCGCTCTTTCAACTTCTTTTAGTTAATTCCAAATAGATTGACCTTTTTCATGAAAAATAAATAAAAAGTAAATAAAAAAAATAGTATTTTTCCTGCGGGCGACCAACGCCAGCACCACTTGTGTTCGTTATGCTTTGATGTATTTAATGCTAAATTGGGTATGAAATTGGTGCCCGTATGCGGGCAGAATTCACACTGTGTTTAATTTACTTCCAGAAAACTGCACAATATTTTCATTATCTCCTAAAGTGGTTTACAAGTTCAGAAAAATTAGTAAAAAAAAATTGTGTAAGGCGCCTTTGAATAACATAACATAATATTTGTGTTAATTTGCATTAGATTTTATTATTATACCGTCATTTTATTGTGAGGAATTTTATAAATTTTGCAAGATCTTAAAAGTATTTGTGCAGAATTAAGAAAAATGGTGGCCCATTTGTCTGTTATTACTGCCCTAACAAAATGAATAGGCTTGAGTTACAGTACCATGGACAACCTGTGTCCAGGAGTGGCGCTGTTTTTTCGCATTCAGTACAATTCTAATAAATGTAGACCAATTTTCTCTTTACTTTTTATATTTCAGGACAGACACTATTGAATGAGGAGTGGAGCAGGTTGCAACATGCCAACTTCAGCAAGGCCTGTGCTTTATATCATGTACATACAATGCCACGAAAAAGTATTCATACCCTGTAAACTTTTCCATATTTTTTCACATTACACCCAAAAACTTAAATATATTTTATTGAGACTTTGTGAGATACCAGCATAAAGTAGCAAGTATTTGTGACATGTAAAGGAATTGATTCATGGCTTTCTAAAAAATGTTAAATTATAAATATGAAAATTGAGACATGCATTTGTTTCAGCCGACATGATTCAATACTGCAAATTCTGCTGCAGTCTTTTGGGGTCTTTCCCTACCAGCTTTTTAACATTCTGAGGTGAAATTTTTGCCTCTTATTCTTTGCACACTCCCTTTCGCTCAGTGAGACTGGATGGAGACATCTTTGATCAGCAAGTTTCAAGTCTCGTCACAGATTCTAAATCAATTTGGGTCTAGACTGTAACTGGATCGTTCACAAACATGAATATTCTTTGATCAAAACCATCCATTGTAGCTCTAGTAATATATTTAGGGTCGTAGTCCTGCTGGAAGGTGAAACTACTCCTTAGTCTCAAGTCTTTCGCAGCTGTAACACCCCAGGGTCCTGGTTGTTGGAGTGGCATTGCTTTCTTCATAGGGAGAGTGATGTCACGCTTGGAAGCAAAGGAAGATCTTCTTTATCAGGTTAACACAAACATACAATATGTTCACTCTCCAGGCCAGAAGGGGGAGCTCTGATCCAGCCTATGGGTGGCTCATATATATATATATATATATATATATATATATATATATATATATATATAGATAGATAGATAGATAGATAGATAGATAGATATTCTGGTCTGGAGGGAAAGTTAGGGAGTTCCTGTCAGAGAGACAGAGGAGAAGGAAGTGCGGGGCCATGCAGACAGAGTTCTGCAGCTCCTGGAAAGAGAGAGAAAGGAAAGCAGAACAGATTGTAGAGAGTGTGAAGGAGAAAATAAGCACAGGTGAAGTGAAGAACTAGGGGTTAGCTGCGACTGAGCTGCCACACTACTGTGCGCAGATACTGGTAGCCGGAAGACCGAGGTTGGGCAGTATCCTACATCTCATAGCAGAAACCGGTGGGACAGTTACTTGTCCACATACACCTAAAGACAAAGTAACAAATAGAGCCCAGGTCGTGATAGAGATCCAGTAAAAAGGCTCGAGTTACCGGTCATACAGGTATCATCCTACTTAAAGGGGACAGAGAGAATACGTGATGACTAAGTGTGAGGCCAAAGGCAGCAAGGGACCACACCATAGTGTTAGAATGAAGGCTTCTATTTTTGGTAAAGGGGATTCCAGATTTGCTTCCTAGCCAGCCGGACCACCTGCATCCATGATCCGGTACCCTGTACTGTGGCTGTCTGAATTCTTCAGTAAAAAGGTAACAACACTGCAACCCTGCATCCTGTGTTTCTTTCTACACCACCTACCACCTGTCCCCACTACACCAGGAGCCCTGGGGACCCAGCTACACCTGTGGGCAGCCATACCATCTCTGCTCCCACAACATCTCCCCAGAGGAACCCTTTAAGTAGCGTCGGTCATCCCTGACCGAATGCCACAGGTGGCATCATGAACAAACTTTATTAATAAAACCTCTTTAATGACTTTTTCCTTAATATTGGCACCCAGGGACGCCACCATGACACATCCCTTTAAGTACCCGACGCAGTACCGAGTACCCCACGGCCCTGGCAGGCATTCCACAGCCTCTAACAGGTTTTTCTCCAGGAAATGTATTTAGTTCCATCTGTTAAGGATATGTATTTGATTTGAAAATATCCAAAATAAATGCTATAAGAATCACAGATACTAAATAATGTTGGAATGTACTCTAGTCTGCCCATAATACGTAATACGTTGTATCAGTCACCTACTGTCGGTCAAAGATTGACATGCTACAGAAATGTAAAAACCCTAATGATTCTTCCATTACTAAACTTTATTTCTGTGAGAGAAGAACAGAATAATAAAGATAACTGACCATATTGATTGACTTTAAAGATTATGTGCAAGACAGGTGTCAGCTTGACCTAAGTGATTAACCATTAGAGTAATATAGATGATGACATGTGAGCGACAAATGTCAGTAAAGACTAGCAATAATTATGAGAAAAGACAATGAGGTAATGTGTGGCAAGGCCCCTTATTTTTTCCCTATAAATTGTACATTTTAACCAATAAAGCAGAATTTATTTAAGTCATGACTTCACTGTCTATGTCTTGTGATTTCTCCAGCCATAAACCTCAAATATACAATTTAGCATCAGACAACTAAGAAAAGAACACACAAATTGCATGTGCCCTAACATTTGGCGCCCAACGTGTGGCTAGGATGAGATGTTCGGGGATGACAAGCTGCAAACATGACCTCCAATCTTAGAATGAATCACTTGAGGGAGGAGATTGCAACACCTAACTAGGTAAGAAAATGATTTATCTTATTTATAACACTCCGGTGTCTCCATGCTGAGAAAAAGGTCAGTCGGCTGTCAGACTTGGACATAGTGACTGATTGCTGATAAGTTCTAGCACCAAAAAACCACCCTGGTCACAATTTCCTTTATCTGCCTTATCTGCTTTGCTTCTCTACTTTAATGTTTGTTTGCATATGTGATTGTTAACTCAGCCAGCCTGAAAAAGATAGGGAACAAATTCACTGTCTCTCTGGTTCCAACAGAGACAAGACAACACATGCATTTTGTGAGCCCTAACACATCCATTTTCTCATCAACTTTGACTGAAGAAAAGCCTGCCCACAGCGGGATGCTGCCACCACCATGTGTGATGGTGGGGATGGTGTTTTGAGGGAGATATGCAGTGTTATCCACCACATATAATATTTTACATCTTGTCCCAAAAAATTCTTCTTTGGTCTTATCTGACCTGAGCACCTACTTCCACATGCTCGCTGTGTCCCCTTCATGGCGTTTTGCAAATTACAAAGGACGTCTTAGTTTACTTTCAAAAATGTCTTTCTTTCTGCCACTCTTCCATAAAGGTCAGATTTATGGAGTATATGACAAATAGTTGTCCCATGGACAGATTATCTCAACCTGAGCTGTGGATCTCTTCAGCTTCTCCAGAGTCACCATGGGCCTCTGGTCTGATTCTATTATTAGTGTTCTCATTGCTTGGGATGTTAGTTTAGGTGGATGGCCATGTCTTTGTAGGTTTGCAGTTGTATCATATTCTTTCCATTTTTGGATGAAGAATTGAAAAGTGCTCTGTGAGATGTACAGAGCTTCAGCTAATTTTTTTTATAACCTAACCCAGCTTTACTGTTCTCCACAACTTTATCCCTGACCTGTCTGGTGTGTTCCTTGGTTTTCGTGATGCTCCAATAAACCTCAGAGGCCTTCACAAATCAGCTGTAGTTACACTGAAAATCAATTACACACAGGTGGACTTAATTTACTAATTATGTGCCTTCTGGAGGCAGTTGATCTCTCAGGATTTTATTTAGGGGTATCAGAGTATAGGGGGCTGAATACAAATGCAAATCACAATTTTAGGATTTAACATTTTTTTAAATAATTAGAAAACCATGTATCATTTCCTGTATTTCAAATAAATACTTGCTACATTATTTTGGTGTCACAGAAAATCCCAATGAAACACATTTAATTGTGTGGTTGTAATGTGAAACAAGATAGAAAAGTTCACAGGATATGAATACTTTTCAAGCCACTATAAGTCTAGTCGAGACAACCTTAATGGTGCTAGCAATTTTTCTTATGGGACAGCAGAAAACTTGTGTAACAAAAGTGGTTCTCCCATCTGGAAACTTATGATGTATAAAAAGAGTCCCCTCTTAAGAGACCCCATTGCACTCAGGAATGGAGATATGACAAGCTCTCTACATTCATTTCTATGGAGCTGTCAATATGTAAATAAGTGTAAAATGGAATAACCCCTTTAAGAGTCACCCTAGTCTGTACCTTTTTTTCGCTATTCATATTTGAAAAATTGGGTACACTTTTTCTAATGGACTTTTGCTAAAGGACTAGAAATAGGAAAAACCCAATGTGGCTAAACAAACAAGTAAGACAGGCAATTAACAGTAAAAAGAAAGCATTTGCACTACTAAAGCAGGATGGCACCATTGAAGCTCTAAAAAACTATAGGGAGAAAAATACTTTATCTAAAAAACTAATTAAAGCTGCCAAAAAGGAAACAGAGAAGCACATTGCTAAGGAGAGTAAAACTAATCCCAAACTGTTCTTCAACTATATCAATAGTAAAAGAATAAAAACTGAAAATGTAGGCCCCTTAAAAAATAGTGAGGAAAGAATGGTTGTAGATGACGAGGAAAAAGCTAACATATTAAACACCTTCTTCTCCACGGTATTCACGGTGGAAAATGAAATGCTAGGTGAAATCCCAAGAAACAATGAAAACCCTATATTAAGGGTCACCAATCCCAAGAAGAGGTGCGGAACCGGCTAAATAAGATTAAAATAGATAAATCTCCGGGTCCGGATGGCATACACCCACGAGTACTAAGAGAACTAAGTAATGTAATAGATAAACCATTATTTCTTATTTTTAGGGACTCTATAGCGACAGGGTCTGTTCCACAGGACTGGCGCATAGCAAATGTGGTGCCAATATTCAAAAAGGGCTCTAAAAGTGAACCTGGAAATTAAAGGCCAGTAAGTCTAACCTCTATTGTTGGTAAAATATTTGAAGGGTTTCTGAGGGATGTTATTCTGGATTATCTCAATGAGAATAACTGTTTAACTCCATATCAGCATGGGTTTAAGAGAAATCGCTCCTGTCAAACCAATCTAATCAGTTTTTATGAAGAGGTAAGCTATAGGCTGGACCACGGTGAGTCATTGGACGTGGTATATCTCGATTTTTCCAAAGTGTTTGATACCATGCCGCACAAGAGGTTGGAACACAAAATGAGAATGCTTGGTCTGGGGGAAAATGTGTGTAAATGGGTTAGTAACTGGCTTAGTGATAGAAAGCAGAGGGTGGTTATAAATGGTATAGTCTCTAACTGGGTCGCTGTGACCAGTGGGGTACCGCAGGGGTCAGTATTGGGACCTGTTCTCTTCAACATATTCATTAATGATCTGGTAGAAGGTTTACACAGTAAAATATCGATATTTGCAGATGATACAAAACTATGTAAAGCAGTTAATACAAGAGAAGATAGTATTCTGCTACAGATGGATCTGGATAAGTTGGAAACTTGGGCTGAAAGGTGGCAGATGAGGTTTAACAATGATAAATGTAAGGTTATACACATGGGAAGAAGGAATCAATATCACCATTACACACTGAATGGGAAACCACTGGGTAAATCTGACAGGGAGAAGGACTTGGGGATCCTAGTTAATGATAAACTTACCTGGAGCAGCCAGTGCCAGGCAGCAGCTGCCAAGGCAAACAGGATCATGGGGTGCATTAAAAGAGGTCTGGATACACATGATGAGAGCATTATACTGCCTCTGTACAAATCCCTAGTTAGACCGCACATGGAGTACTGTGTCCAGTTTTGGGCACCGGTGCTCAGGAAGGATATAATGGAACTAGAGAGAGTACAAAGGAGGGCAACAAAATTAATAAAGGGGATGGGAGAACTACAATACCCAGATAGATTAGCGAAATTAGGATTATTTAGTCTAGAAAAAAGACGACTGAGGGGCGATTTAATAACCATGTATAAGTATATAAGGGGACAATACAAATATCTCGCTGAGGATCTGTTTATACCAAGGAAGGTGAGGGGCACAAGGGGGCATTCTTTGTGTCTGGAGGAGAGAAGGTTTTTCCACCAAAATAGAAGAGGATTCTTTACTGTTAGGGCAGTGAGAATCTGGAATTGCTTGCCTGAGGAGGTGGTGATGGCGAACTCAGTCGAGGGGTTCAAGAGAGGCCTGGATGTCTTCCTGGAGCAGAACAATATTGTATCATACAATTATTAGGTTCTGTAGAAGGACGTAGATCTGGGGATTTATTATGATGGAATATAGGCTGAACTGGATGGACAAATGTCTTTTTTCGGCCTTACTAACTATGTTACTATGTTACTATGTTATTAATGTAACGTAAAACAGATACAGATTAAAATAAGAGCTAATCAAATGCGTCTTCTCTCTATTTGCTGAGCTACAGCTGCATCTCCCTCCTCTCCCCCTTTTGACTGCTGGTTTATTGTCTTCTGCTTTGAAGAAAAAGGGTTAAACAGAAACATGGCAGTGATTTCTTCCCAGCTGCGAAATACCAGGAGGGATGAAATTATCATATGCAGATGGCTGAATTTACTCCTTCATGGGCTTTTCATTAAAGTGCAAGATTGCGCCTCATCTGGAACCTTGCTGCCCCGAGGCGGATGATTTGGAAGAAGAGTGATCGGAGGAGAGATCATGGAGGAAATAATCTATTCTCATGTTCTTCTTTATCCTCAGTTCCTGACAATAGTCTTCAGGTGTCACGTTTTTTTAGAACTGTCTCTGTAGGTTTCCTTCATGTTTTTGGATCAATGATGGAGAAGTAAGGATTTCTTCATGCCTATCCACACAGTTTACTCGACCACTTTATATGTTCAACACGTTTTAAATGATTTGTTTTCTCTGGCTGAAAAATAATTCCCAAAATCTGAATATATTTTAGTTAACCAGTTCAAGACCAGGGACATTTTCCATAGTTCATGACAAGTTAAACTTTTAAGTTTTTTTGTAGTCTTTTTTCGTTGTACTAGAGCTGTAAAATATTTTCACATTCAGACCCTCAACTGATTTTTGCCTTTTTTTGAGGCTTCATTCTTTGTCGTTTTTATATATTTTTTTCTTTTATTTTCAAGTTATTGTGGGGGGAAATATAAAGACAAATATAAAAATGCATGACTGCTTTTCACATTTTTTCTTCCTTTTTTAATGACCAAAAGAAGTGATAAAAATACATTTTTAAATCGTGATCCTCTTTCGTCAACGATTATTTTTGTATATTCGACAAGTCTAGATATAATTGGACAGAGCTAAAGACTGGGACGGGGACTGACAGCGACTTTTTAAATTTTATCTGTATTCAATTTCTGCTTTTTATTTATTGATTCATTTATACTATTTTCCTGCTTTTTATGTTTATTTTTTCATATTCTGTTTTTGTTTATTATTTTGAGGTTTTTTTTTGCTTTTTTTCATTCCACACCTTGAGCCCCTAACAGAATTATAAAAGAACTTTAAATACAGCATTCTATGTGCAGCACCCCAGGTTCCTGGTCGTTGCAGTAATATCATTTTCCTCTAGGGGGGAGTGATGTTATGTTTGGAGGCAAAAAAGGACAACTGAATCCAGGTATCACAGACATACAACACATTTCATACTCCAGGCCACCAGGGGGAGCTCTGCTCCTATTTATTAGGGCACTCCTAAAACGGACGTCCCAGGGCCACAGACCGGGTCAGCCACCGTGACATCCCCCTGTGAACCGAAGGACCCGGTTCCGAGTACCTCTAGCCCTTGGGGGCGCTCCATATGTATCTGATTTCCCCTGTTACTGGAGCTGTCATACTGGGTTTTTTTTTATGAGCAAAGGAAGTGATAAAATATATTTTTAAATTGTGCTCCTATTTCTACAATGATTATTTTATATATCCGACATGTCTAGATATATTTGGATAGGGCTAAAAACAGGGACAGCGGACTAGCAGTGGCTTTTTTTATTTTATTCATATTTATTTATTTTATTTTCCTGATTTTTTTACATTATTTTTTCATATTCCTGCTTTTTTATTCTTTTGAGGGTTTTTTGGGCTTTATTTTTAATTTGTGTCCCTTACAGAATTATGCAAGAACTTTGGGTGGCATTTAAAGATTTTAAATACATTATTTTAGATCTGATTTCCCCTGTAACTGGGGCTGTCATATTTTTTTCTTTCCTTTTTATGATCAAAAGAAATGATAAAATACATTTAAAAATGTCTTCTATAATCATTATTTATTATGTATCCGAGCAGTCAAGATATATTTGGCGAGGGCTAAAAACATGGATAGCGGTCTAGCAGCAGATTTTTTAAATATTTTATTTATATTTAATTCCTGTTTTTTATTTATTTTATTTTCCTGATTCATTTTTTTCATATTCTTTTTTTTTTTTCTTTTGAGTTTTTTTCATTTATTTCACACCATGTGCCCTTACAAAATTCTAAAAGAACTTTGGGGAGGTGAAGGGGCATTTGAACATTTCAAATACATTATTTTATTTCTGATTTCCCCTGTAACTTGGGCTGTCATATTTTTTGTCTTTTTTTATGACCAAAAAAGTGATAAAGTCCATTTTTCATTTGTTCTCCTCTTTCTATACTGATTTGATATATTTGTCTAGCTATATTTGGAAAGGACAGCGGACTGACAGCTGCTTTTTTATTTTATTTTATTTATTTATGATTATTTCCTGATTTTTATTTAATGTATTTTATTTCCCTGCTATTTTGATTTATTCATATTTCTGCTTTCTTATTCTTGCGTGGGATTTTTGCACATCGCTATGCTACCAGTATAATTCTAGATCAATATGCTATTTATGCCCAAGCACAAAGAATATACCGTAATGCTAACTGGCAGTGAATACTGACACAAATCAACCAAAACGATCAAAGGAAAAAAGCAAATGCCCTCTATGACAGCAACTCTTATAAGGTTTGTCAACCTTTCTGGCCATTTTTATTTAAATGTGTGTATTTGTGCATTAAATAATTTTTGTAATTGGATTTCCTAAAAAAAAAAAATGGCACTATTTGCCTTTTCTAGGCTATGTATTTCCCTGCACTTTGAAGTTTGATGAGATTTGTTGTCATAAAACATCTGAAAAAAGACAGATAAAAGACTAACAAACTCCCTGAAAGACCATCATAGTCAACTATTACAAATTTGTAATGAAACTCAATAGCAAAAATGAATTTTAACCTTAATTATGTGCATGTAGGAAAGAAGAAAAGACCCCCGAAAGGTAGACAACCCCTCGAAATTTGAATAGGACAACGGTGAAAAAAGTAAAAAAAAAATGTGGAAATGAAAACTGGAGCTTTTTAATCATTACCCTTCCAAGAAAATGGACGTTTGACAGAACTGAGGCCGATAGGTTGACTCTTTGCTGTGTATATATTTATGTAGACCCCAGGGGGGCCGCCTATATCGCTGCGCCGCGGTGGTTGATTAGATCCAGTTCAGTGGGAACAGTAAGACTAATTACAACCTGCTTGTATCTTACCAGTTTGATTGCACCACTAAATAAAGTACGTGAAGCCAAAGTGGCGGCGAGGGCTGCCAACGTGTTCTTGGCAGGGTTAATGAAGTCAGGGTAGGCATTAAATGGCGCCATTAGCGGCGCTTCCTCCACAATCGGATACTGTAAATTGTCTCCCCCTAATAAACTTACAAATGAACTCGACTTGACAGCTAACGACTTTCCTGCATTTGTCACCGCGGATATGTCAGGTTGTCGGAATGTATGAAGCACCAAAGGGTCTAAAGTGGAACGTCGCGCCCAATTTGCATTAAGTATTATCCAAATTAGCCACTTATTTTTTTTGTAACCCTCAGGGAACAATTTACAGCACCATCTACACAGATGGATTTTTAAAGATGCGAGAAGAAAAATAAATAGATTTTGTAACATGCAGTTTCTCAATCCTGTTGAAGACCAATGCAACACAACGGATGAACTTGTTACCGGGCTAGAAGATCTGTGAAAAAATGTTACCGTGAAACCGTTGGAGAATCGGCCTCATTCGCTGCTTTTCTGATCTGTAACTTTTTTAGGGATAACGAGCTGGTGAACTCAGGGAAGGTATGGATCAGGATCAGACTACAAAAGTTTTGTTTGTTGTCTGTTGCCGTGGAGATGCATTCAGAATAATTTCAAGTTCCATTTGAGTTCTAAATCCGGGAGAATCTGGACCTCTTTTTTCTCATCTCGGTAGCCAAAGAAAGAAGGATAGACTCAGGTTCTTCTATACATGCCATCTTGCAAATTCTCCATCCAGTGGGGCACAATATTTGAGTGCACTGGTGGACACAGACATAAGAGGGCCCTCATGCAAGAACAATAAATGGGGCCATTTTTATCCCAAGAGCCAATCATAATGCACAATTCCATATTCTTTGGAGGCAGAAGTTGCGCCTTACCCTTTGTGCTCCTTTGATCCTCCACAGGTTGCACCAATGGTATGTCCACCCCTGCGTGAACTTTCGGTATACATAAACTGTCTAGTGTTTATAACGTTTGGCTATTGGGATGACTCATAGGAAAGCCAAGGTATAGCATAATTTCGCCGATCGCCCTTCAGAGATTGGTATCCGTGACCTAACGTATCCGTTTAGATGGTGGCGTACAACCGGATCCTCTACAGCTATCCTCTGGTTCATAGTGTAGGTCATGGGAGCCATGCTAAAGCAAGGCTTGACCTACTTGGAGAAAAATCCACAATGTGGATCGTGTTTTTTCCTGACATACAGCATATTTGGTGCCAAATATTAGGAGACCAATTTATCAAGGTTTATTACACCAGAAAACTGTTGTAAAACTCGTGAATAGCCATACCAATATTTGTGCAAGAATTTTGTGACTTGATCTTTTCACGTCAGTGCTTGCTCTCCAAAATGTGTGGAAATGGGCAGGCATGGAAATACCCATCCATCAAATTCATAAAAAGTGGTGCCTTCTCTATGCCTGGAATGTTTTGGAGACTCCTCTTAATGAATTCGGCTCATTTGGAGCACAAATCGGGGTCAAAGGCTTAGACAACTTGAAGGAAAAAAAAATATTGCCAAGGAAATTTGGTAATAAAACATTGTGAAATTGCAGCTAAAATCATGAACAAATCCTTACGGGATCAAATTGACAGCAGTTCCAAATTTGCCAAGTCGTTCGAATTTTTTTTTCAGAAACAGTTCTGGTAAATATGATTATGTCCCCATCCAAAGAGGAACCGAACTGCGAGTGAGGGACCCTGCTCAGGTGTTCAGCTTTTGGAATAGATTAGTTTTCCAACCTCACGAACCTAATGGAGGTCAACTAGACGAGGAACCATCAAACCTTGTACCGGACAGAATGTACAAAGTGAGAGCGCCAAGAAGAGAAGTAGTCATGGGGTCCTCATAGGTCTGTGATACTCCTTTTATGATCTGCGTCCCGTCACTGCCATGGAGTCAGATATTTTAAAGATTTAGAAAATCGAGTCTTGTATCCATGAAGAGTTTCGGGAATCAAAGGTGGAGACATGTTGACAAAGTAGAGTAAATCTGCATCTAAATCCCATCTATTCCCTGTAAATAGCCACGAGATGAATAAAAAGCTAGAGGAGTCCTTAATCCCCTCGGAACATCTCCAATCCCCTGAAAATGTCACAAGTCTCATTTATTAAACTGAAAAATACTATGTGATGGGAACACGTTTCCTGTAAACCCAAAGAGGAGTGATATGAAATGTTCTCATTCCTTACCCAGTGCATTTTTAACTATGCAAATACTTGATCTTTGACGAAGAAACAGATGTGCCGCCTAAATGGCGATCCAATTACGGGTGGTGGCACAGACATGTTCCTAGGGGAGATTGCCGGTCGGTAGGGTGGCTGTACCAATACAGAGCCACATTATTAGGCTACACATGTTTACTGTGGTTCATGGATTGTTGGTTCCGATCAAGCTTTTTCTCCGTACAGACAAAACCTTAAATGACAGCACTTGAGTTAATCAATAGGGCATTTCAATTATGGGATCTTTGCAGCTAAGATCAGGTCTTGACAAAATCTCTGCAGAATATGAATGGACATGTAATTCACCGTCACACAGCACTCATATCCTATAGTACTACAATAAACATACATTTATGAACAATGAAAACTCCCCATATGGCGCCAGGTGACAATTCAATGCTGTGCCCAAAGTAATGCCACCAAACAGTGCCAAATAACAGCAAAATGCATTATCCTACATATATTGGTATGTGATGCCTGTCACGCTGCAGCACTGCAGGTAAATGCAAACTCCATTAGATGGCAGCAGAGTGGAGAGAGGGCTGAAATCCTGCTCAGAGCAGACCAGCAGAACTGCAGCGAGTCTACAACTAGGTGGCAGCAAAGTAGTCAGACAAGCCGGGTCGATACCAGAGAGTAGTGTAGTACCAAGGGGAATCCCAAACACAAAGTCAGAGGAGCGCCAAAAGGTCAGTATTGGTCCGTAGCAGTAGTACCAAAGGGAAGAGACAGAATCAGGTCAGAGCCAAAGCAGAGTCGAGTACCAGGGAATCCAAACACAAAGGGACACACAGAGAGAAAAATAGAGGAAAGAACAGACATGGGCAAAGACAGCTAATATGCAGCAGGACAAATCAGGGTTTCACCAGAGCCAGGAAATATAACTGGCACTGCCTGCAGGATGCAGCACAGAGAAATATCAGATCCGACACTGGAACGAGGCAGAGAAAGTTAACCTCTGGATCATGACAATGACCAAGTATTTGTAATATACATAACCTCATTGGATTGTTCAATGATTATGTCAATGTGCTATACTGTTAAGTAAATATCTTAATTTTATCCTTAAAAGTTCTGGAAACCTTTGCAATGGAATACAGCTTTCGGATTTTTTACTTACGGGAACGTCACTCCCAGTAATACAGTTTGGATTTGGATGTCTCTATGTATACGGAGTAATGCTGTCTTTTTTAGCACATGTATCAACGCGGCTTCTATTTGACACTTAATTCCTCTTCATATGTACCCTTCCTTTTCTATAGCATGTTTTCCCTGCCCTCCCTGAGTCTCTACATGCTTTCTTCACATTCCCCACAGTGGAGATCTGTGTACAATCCCCTCCTGCTTCATGCAGTTATCTCTAACACTTCCCTCATCTAGATAAAGGACTTATAGATGCTCCGAAGCTGCAAAACTGTTAACTATTTATAAAGTTGATTAACTTTGCATTTAGGATGCCCATGAACAATTGTGCAAAATAAATGAGAAGATCTGAACTTAAGGACCAAGGTTAGCAGCGAGGCAGTATTGGTTTAAAAGGCTTTGGAAAATTCCTATTTTGCTAAAAGTATCAGTTGACCATGTGATTAAACATAGACGTGTATATTTTCCCTGCAGCACCCCCACAGGAGAAATTAATTATTACAGGGTTTATTAATGTCAATACACCATCTGTGTGATGTAGGAAAGCACAGGTATTCCAGGGCGAGAGATGCTTTTGTAACTGTTCTCTGAGAGATGGGTATCACGAATGAGATTGGCTCAAAACTAACTCAGAATTGCCTAACAGGATATATAAAAACTGTTTTTCTAAGTCAAAAAAACCCCTTGAAAAGAATCTGAACACAAAATATATTACACATCCTAAGCTCTTTTCAATAAAGTTTTCCGACTCCGTTCTGGGCGACCACAATGCTTTTTGGAGACAGTTATTGTTTACAATGCCAGTCAGCTGCTGAAAGGATGTAAAGCCTCAGAAATCAGTCATTGGGCCAGATTATTATTCTCTGCAGCGATGACTATCACTTCCCTGTATATTTGGAGGGAGGATTCCAGGAGAAGGCTTTCTGTCCAAATATATAGTACTGACCAAAGAGTGGAGAAAAGATATCAATATTGGTTTAATTAGAATGGGTTGTACTTCCAGTATAGTAATAATATTGAGCTGCTATTGGATACTTATCCTTAAAGGGGGTGTCATGTAATTTGATATAGATTATTATTTATTGCTATAGCACCATTTGTTCCGTGGTGCTTTACATATGAAAGCATAATAATAATAAAAAACAGTAATATTAAATATTAGTCACTGACTGGTACAGAAGGAGAGAGGACCCTGCCCGCGAGGGCTCACAATATACAAGGGATGGGTGAGGATGCGGTAGCGAGGGTAGAGCTGGTCGTGTAGCAGTTTGGTGGAACAATAGTCACTGTAGGCTGTAGACTTGCCAGAGGAGGTGGGTCTTCATGTTCTTTTTGAAGGTTTCAATGGTAAGCGATAATCTGATATGTTGTGGTAGAGAGAATTTGGGGGAAGCACGGGAGAAGTCTTGTATGCGGTTGTGGGAAGAGGAGATAAGAGGGGAGTAGAGAAGGAGATCTTGTGAGGATCGGAGGTTGCCTGTAGGTAAGTATCGGGAGATGAGGTCACAGATGTATGGAGGAGACAGGTTGTGGATGGCTTTGTATGTCATGGTTAGGGTTTTGTACTGGAGTCTCTGGGTGATGGGGAGCCAGTGCAGGGATTGACAGAGGGGAGAGGCCGGGGAATAGCGGGAGGACAGGTGAATTTTCAGGCAGCAGAGTTTAGGATAGATTTGAGGGCTGCGAGAGTGTTAGAGGGGAGGCCACAGAGCAGGAGGTTACAGTAGTCAAGGTGGGAGAAGTTGAGGGCTTGGCCTAGGGTTTTTGCAGATTCTTGATTAAGGTATGTGCGGATCCAGTAGATATTTTTAAGGTGGAGTCGACAGGAAGTGGAAAGGGCTTGGTTATGTGGCTTAAAGGAAAGATTACAGTCCAGCTTACAGGACTGGGGAGAGTGAGCAGCCATTTGCTGTAATGGATAGGTTCGTTGGGGGAGTCTAGTGAGATGGGGAAAAGATGATGAATTCTGTTTTGTTCATGTTAAGTTTCAGAAATCTAGCGGAGAAGAAGGATGAAATAATGGACAGACATTGAGGGATTCTGGTTAGTAGGGTGGTGATATCTGGTCCAGAGATGTAGATCTGTGTGTCATCAGCATAGAGATGATACTGAAAGCCGTGAGATTCTATGAGCTGTCCCAGGCCGAAGGTGTAAATGGAGAAGAGCAGGGGCCCTAGGACTGAACCTTGTGGGACTCCGACAGATAGGGGGCGAGGTGAGGAGGTGGTGTGTGAGTGGGAGATGCTGAATGTCCTGTCTGTTAGGTATGATGAGATCCAGGATAGGGCCCAAGTCTGCGATGCCAAGGGATGAGAGGGTCTGGAGTAATAGGGAATGGTCCACTGTGTCGATGGCCGAGGACAGGTCCAGGAGGAGGAGGACAGAGCAGTGATGCTTCTATTTGGACGTTAGTAGGTCATTGGTGACTTTAGCCGGGGCAATTTCAGTGGAATCGTGCAGTCCGAAGCCAGATTGTAAGTGATCAAAGAGGGAACAAGAGGAAAAGTGAGAGAACAGCTTGAGACAGACATGTTCTTCCAGTAGTTTTGAGGCATAGGGGAGAAGTGATATGGGGCAATTGCTATACACAGAGGAGGGGTCAATGGAGGGCTTTTTGAGGATGGGTTTGATTGACGCATGCTTGAAGCATGAGGGGAAAACACCAGTTGTTAGTGATAAGTTGAAGAGATGGGTTATGGTTGGGATGAAGACTGTGGTGATGTTTGGGATGAGCTGGGATGCATATAGATGGCCAATCATTAGGATAAGTAATTAATATAAAATTGCTAGGGAGCCAAACCTGGCTATGCTTCTATTACATGACATTCCCTGAGCTGCAATACCTGGGAATGGCCACTACACATTGTATGGCGCTGTGGTGAGTTCCATGAACTGATTACTTTCATATGCTGCAGTCAGTTTGTGGATGGAGGGGATGGGTGGGCTGAGAACCGGACCCCCAATAATCTGATATTGATGATCTATCAAAAGTTCTGGATAATTGCTTTAAATCTTATTTTCTTCCTTCTCCATAGCATTTTGTTAATCCAGAACATTTACTACACTGACATCTATTGGATTCAGCACGTTGGTGATGGATTCTATCAATTTTATTGCTACAAATGGCCATTGAGTGCCTGTCGTGTATGGCTCTCGTGGATGGGCACAGCCTATTAGATCTGCCACTCAGGAAAAAAAAAAGGTGTCGGGCAGCCACATAACAATAACTGTACAGCGGTAATGAGAACGGCGGTGGATATTGACAGGAGTAGCGAGGGCTCAGACGTAACGGGCAGATTGTAATTGAGTCTCGGTCAGAGCTCTGCTGATGACCTGACACTGTTAATTCATCTGTCTTCTCCCAGGAAACAAAAGAGGTTTTTGCTGAACGGTTACGAGCCAAAAGTACATTTAGGACACTGGTGGCTATGAGGGTCCAAAGGTTTATGATTCTAGTGAGACCCTCATAAAAAAAAAGAAAAGAAAAATAATCCATATGTAGATGGTTAAAATTGTAATGATAGTGTCATGTGTATTACTGCCATAAAGTGCACATAAAACTGTGCCGCACTCAACCAGTCCCTAAAGAGTACAAGCAAACAAAGAGTTATGCAACATATATCTCCCTACAGTGCGTAATTACATTCACATTCTGCGCCCAAACAAAACAGTTCTCAAAAGAATGTAACATCCACTGTCCTAAATAAATTGCTATATAGAGTCAAAAATCGATATACGCACCATCAGAGTGCAAAAGTAATGCTGTCACATAAGAGACTTACCTAAATAATACCACTATATTGTGCCCAAGTAATACGACCACACAAAACTGTAAATAATACTACTGTATTAGGAACTAACTGCTGTAAAAGACATAGACAATACTGCCATAAAACTGAATGGTACCAATATGTGGTGCCCAAATAATATTGTGAAAAAAAAACAATACATAATACCACTATACAGGGCAATAACTGCTGTACAATACACAGACGATACTGCCATAATATGAAAGATACCAATATATGGTGCCCAAATAATACTGCTAATGAAAACAATAAGTAATATCACTGTACGGCACAATAACTATGGTACAATACATAGATGATACTGCCATAACCTGAATGATACCAATATATGGTGCCCATGTAATACTGCTACTGCAAACGGTAAATAATTCCACCAACTGGAGAGATGAGACTGGAGGAAAGAGAGTGAAGGAGAGTGTAGAGCACAAGGGAGGACAGAGTGCACAGACGGACAAAGTAAAGGAGGGAGAGAGCGCAGGAGAGGCGAGAGCTGAGGAAAACAGAGGAGAGTGGAGTAGAGCGCAGGAGAGGAGATAGCGGAGGGGGAAAGAGGGTAGAAGAGGGAAGGAAAGCAAAAGGGAGGAGAGAGCAGAGGGGAGTAGAGAGCCGAGGAGAGGAGAAAGTGGAGGAGAAAGGATAGCAGAGGAGAGAATAAAGCGGAAAGAAAGACAGCGCACAGCGTAGGAGAGAGCAGAGGGGAGATGGTAGAAGAGAGGACAGAACAAAGTTTAAGAGAGAGAGGGGAGGGTAGATGAAAAAGGAAATCAGAGGAGAGAAGAAAGCGGAGGAGATTGAAGGAGAGGACAGAGTAGAAGGGAGAACAGAGGACAGCGAAAATGCAGGAAAGGAGAGAGGGGATGGGAGGAGAGAGCACAGGGGGAGAGAGAGCTGTGGAGAAAGGAGACCATAGGGAAGGAGAGAGGAGAGAGTGAAGGGTAAGGGTGAGCACAGGAGAAGAGAGAACTGTGGAGAAAGGATAGCATAGGGGAGGAGAAAGGAGAGAACGAAGGGGAGGGGAGAGTATGGGGAAGAGAGAGCGTAGGAGAAAGGAGAGCGTTGGAGAGGAGAGAGGAGAGAACGAAAGGGAAGGGAGAGCACAGGGGAAGAGACAGCTGTGGATAAAGGAGAGCATAGGGGAGAAGAGAGGAGAGAACGAAGGGTAGAGCACAAGGGAAGAAAGCTGTGGAGAAAGGAAAGCCTAGGGGAGAAAAGAGAAAATGAAGGAGAGAGCGCAGGGGACGAGGGCTGTGGATAAAGGAGAGCGTAGGGGAGAAGACAGGAGAGAACGAAGAGGAGGGGAGAGCACAGGGGAAGAGAGATCTGTAGAGAAAGAAGAGCGTAGGGGAGAAGACAGGAGAGAACGAAGGGGAGAGGAGAGCACAGGGGAAGAGAGCTGTGGAGAAAGGAGAGCATAGGGGAGGAGAGAGGAGATAACAAAGGGGAGGGGAGAGCACAGGGGAAGAAAGCTGTGGAGAAAGGAGAGCATAGGGGAGGAGAGAGGAGATAACAAAGGGGAGGGAAGAGCACAGGGGAAGAAAGCTGTGGAGAAAGGAGAGCATAGGGGAGGAGAGAGGAGATAACAAAGGGGAGGGGAGAGCACAGGGGAAGAAAGCTGTGGAGAAAGGAGAGCATAGGGGAGGAGAGAACAAAGGGGAGAGCACAGGGGAAGAGAGAGCTATGGAGAACGGAGAGCATAGGGGAGGAGAAAAGATAGAATGAAGGGGAGAGCACAGTGGAAGAGAGCTGTGGAGAAAGGAGAGCGTAGAGGAGGAGAGAGGAGAGAACAAAGGGGAGAGGAGAGCACAGGAGAAGAGAGCTATGGAGAAAGGAAAGCATAGGGGAGGAGAGGAGAAAACAAAAGGGAGAGCACAGGGGAAGAGAAAGCTGTAAAGAATGGACAGCATAAGGGAGGAGAAAAGAGAGAATGAAGGGGAGAGCACAGGGGAAGAGAGAGCTGTGGAGAACGGAGAGCATAGGGGAGGAGAGAGTGGAGAGGTGGAGAGAACGGATTGGAAAACAGAGCAGAACAGAGGACAGAGTGGAGAGAAGAACAGTGCAAAAGGGAGGAGAAAATAGAGAAGAGAGTGGAAGAAAGGACAGAGCAGAGGGGGGTGAGATCGGAGAGGAGAAGAGAGCAGAGGAAGGGAGTGGGTGGAAAAGGTAACAGTGCGGAGCGTAGAAGAGAGCAGTGGAGAAAAGAGGGAGGAGATGACAGAGCAGAGAAGAGGAGAAAGGGGACAGGATAAAAATGAGAAAGGGGAGAGAGCGGAGAGTGGAGCTTGGAGGAGAGGATAGACCAGATGGGGAGTGAACAGAAAGGAAGACAAAGCAGAAGGTAAGAGAGGGTGGAGGGGAGAAGGGAGAGAAGAGTAATGAGCAAAGTGAAGAAAGAGAGGAGAGGAGGAAAGGATGGAAGAGAGGAGAAGGTGAAGGAGGATAGAGAACGGAGGAGAGAAGAGAGCGGAGAGATATGAGGAGAAGACAGAGCAGAATGGAGGAGAGAGCATAAGGAAAGAAATAGTGCAGGGGAGGAGAGAGCACAGGAGAGGCAAAATTTATGGAGTGAGGAGAGTGGATGGGAGGAGAGAGTGGAAGGGAGGAGAGAATATATCGGAGAACAGAGCAAAGGGGATGACAAAACGGAAGGAAGGACAGAACTGAAGGGAGGCTAGAGCAGAGGAGATATGGAAGAATGGACAGAGCAGATGGAAGGAGAGAACAGAGAGGAGAGAGCGAAGACAAGAGAATTATTGCAGAGGGAGGACTGAGTTAGGAGAAAGACATAAGGCAGAAGAGAGTGGCATGGAGAAGGGAAGACGGGAGGAAAAGGGGGAGAGAATGAAAGGGTGAACAGAAAGAGAGCAGAGGAGAATAGAGGAGAGAGGAGATAGCGAAGGGGAGGAGAATATGGATTGAAGAAGAAAGCAACAGGCCCTGGGACAGATAAAAAGGCAGGGGATAGCAAAGGAGAGACTGTAAAAAAGAACAGAAGGAAGAGAGCAGAGTGGAGAAAAGAGGAGAGAGTGGAGAAAAGAGTGAGGACAGAGCATGTCTATGGAACTTGTGTGACTCTGTGACTAAATTATTGTTACAGTTTCGAAAAAGCCAAAACAACTACCAGGGCCATGAAGGAAAAGGAAAACGAATTCAAGGTTGTCGACAACGCAAAATTTTCATTTTTGGCATATACCAAACGTCAAAATTTCCTGAAAAACCTAAATCAAAAATGTTACAAAAAAATATGGTAGCAAATTTTTCACAAGCATAATAAAAAAGTATATACAGTAGAAGTATAGATAGTATGAATCCAATAATCTGGGGACATCACCAAGTGTCCATATGATGAAAAGAACATTTGTGACTGTTCTGATTTGAGGATAAATATTCTGATTTAAACCCCCAGAGCTGCACTCACTATTCTGCTGGTGGAGTCAACGTGTACATTCATTACATTACCGATCCTGAGTTACATCCTGTATTATACCCCAGAGCTGCACTCACTATTCTGCTGGTGCAGTCACTGTGTAGATACATTACATTACTGGTCCTGACTTACGTCCTGTATTATACCCCAGAGCTGCACTCACTATTCTGCTGGTGGAGTCAATGTGTACATTCATTACATTACTGATCCTGAGTTACATCCTGTATTATACCCCAGAGCTGCACTCACTATTCTGCTGGAGCAGTCACTGTGTACATACATTGTATTACTGATCCGGAGTTACATCCTGTATTGCACTCCAGAGCTGCACTCACTATTCTGCTGGTACAGTCACTGTGTACATTCATTACATTACTGATCCTGTACTTATCCGGAATTACATCCTGTATTATAATCCAGAGCTGCACTCACTATTCTGCTGGTTCAGTCACTGTGTACATATATTACATTACTGATCCTGTACTGACCCTGAGTTACATCCTGTGTTATACTCCAGAGCTACACTCACTGTTCTGCTGGTGCAGTCACTGTGTACATACATTACATTACTGATCCTGAGTTACATCCTGTATTATACTCCAGAGCTGCACTCACTATTCTGCTGGTGCAGTCACTGTGTACATACATTACATTACTGATCCTGAGTTACATCTTGTATTATACCCAGAGCTGCACTCACTATTCTGCTGGTGCAGTCACTGTGTACATATATTTCATTACTGATCCTGTACTGACCCTGAGTTACATCCTGTATTATACTCCAGAGCTCCACTCACAATTCTGCTGGTGCAGTCACTGTTGTGTACATACATTACATTACTGCTCCTGTACTGACCCTGAGTTACATCCTATACTATACTCCAGAGCTGCACTCACTATTCTGCTGGAGCAGTCACTGTGTACATACATTACATTACTGATCCGGAGTTACATCCTGTATTACACAGCAGAGCTGCACTCACTATTCTGCTGGTGCAGTCACTGTGTACATACATTACATTACTGATCCGAAGTTACATCCTGTATTATACTCCAGAGCTGCACTCACTATTCTGCTGGTGCAGTCACTGTGTACATACATTACATTACTGATCCTGAGTTACATCCTGTATTATACCCCAGAGCTGCACTCACTATTCTGCTGGTGCAGTCACTGTGTACATACATTACATTACTGATCCTAAGTTACCTCCTGTATTATACCCAGAGCTGCACTCACTATTCTGCTAGTGCAGTCACTGCTGTGTACATATATTACATTACTGCTCCTGTACTGACCCTGAGTTACATCCTGTATTATACTCCAGAGCCGCACTCACTGTTCTGCTAGTGCAGTCACTGTGTACATACATTACATTACTGACCCTGAGTTACATCCTGTATTATACTCCAGAGCTGCACTCACTATTCTGCTGGTGCAGTCACTGTGTACATACATTACATTACTGATCCTGAGTTACATCCTGTATTGTACTTCAGAGCTGCACTCACTATTCAGCTGGTGCAATCACTGTGAACATACATTACATTACTGATCCCGAATTACATCCTGTATTATACTCCAGAGCTGCACTCACTATTCAGCTGGTGCAGTCACTGTGTACATACATTACATTACTGATCCTGAGTTACATCCTGTATTATTCTCCAGAGCTGCGCTCACTATTCTGCTGGTGCAGTCACTGTGTTCATACATTACATTACTGATCCTGAGTTACATCCTGTATTATACCCCAGAGCTGCACTCACTATTCTGCTGGTGCAGTCACTGTGTACATACATTACATTACTGATCCGAAGTTACATCCTGTATTATACTCCAGAGCTGCACTCACTATTCTGCTGGTGCAGTCACTGTGTACATACATTACATTACTGGTCCTGAGTTACATCCTGTATTATACTCCAGAGCTGCACTCACTATTCTGCTGGTGCAGTCACTGTGTACATACATTACATTACATTACTGATCCTGAGTTACATCCTGTATTATACTCCAGAGCTGCACTCACTATTCTGCTGGTGCAGTCACTGTGTACATACATTACATTACTGATCCTGAGTTACATCCTGTATTATACCCCAGAGCTGCACTCACTATTCTGCTGGTGCAGTCACTGTGTACATACATTACATTACTGATCCTGAGTTACATCCTGTATTATACTCCAGAGCTGCACTCACTATTCTGCTGGTGCAGTCACTGTGTACATACATTACATTACTGATCCTGAGTTACATCCTGTATTATACTCCAGAGCTGCACTCACTATTCTGCTGGTGCAGTCACTGTGTACATACATTACATTACTGATCCTGAGTTACCTCCTGTATTATACCCCAGAGCTGCACTCACTATTCTGCTGGTGCAGTCACTATGTACATACATTACATTACTGATCCTGAGTTACCTCCTGTATTATACCCCAGAGCTGCACTCACTATTCTGCTGGTGCAGTCACTGTGTACATACATTACATTACTGATCCTGAGTTACATCCTGTATTATACTCCAGAGCTGCACTCACTATTCTGCTGGTGCAGTCACTGTGTACATACATTACATTACTGGTCCTGAATTACATCCTGTATTATACTCCAGAGCTGCACTCACTATTCTGCTGGTGCAGTCACTGTGTACATACATTACATTACATTACTGATCCTGAGTTACATCCTGTATTATACTCCAGAGCTGCACTCACTATTCTGCTGGTGCAGTCACTGTGTACATACATTACATTACTGATCCTGAGTTACATCCTGTATTATACTCCAGAGCTGCACTCACTATTCTGCTGGTGCAGTCACTGTGTACATACATTACATTATTGATCCTGAGTTACATCCTGTATTATACTCCAGAGCTGCACTCTCTATTCTGCTGGTGCAGTCACTGTGTACATACATTACATTACTGATCCTGAGTTACATCCTGTATTATACTCCAGAGCTGCACTCACTATTCTGCTGGTGCAGTCACTGTGTACATACATTACATTATTGATCCTGAGTTACATCCTGTATTATACTCCAGAGCTGCACTCTCTATTCTGCTGGTGCAGTCACTGTGTACATACATTACATTACTGATCCTGAGTTACATCCTGTATTATACTCCAGAGCTGCACTCACTATTCTGCTGGTGCAGTCACTGTGTACATACATTACATTACTGATCCTGAGTTACATCCTGTATTATACCCCAGAGCTGCACTCACTATTCTGCTGGTGCAGTCACTGTGTACATACATTACATTACTGACCCTGAGTTACATCCTGTATTATACTCCAGAGCTGCACTCACAATTCTGCTGGTGCAGTCACTGTGTACATACATTACATTACTGATCCTGAGTTACATCCTGTATTATACCCCAGAGCTGCGCTCACTATTCTGCAGGTGCAGTCACTGTGTACATACATTACATTACTGATCCTGAGTTACATCCTGTATTATACCCCAGAGCTGCACTCACTATTCTGCAGGTGCAGTCACTGTGTACATACATTACATTACTGATCCTGAGTTACATCCTGTATTATACCCCAGAGCTGCACTCACTATTCTGCTGGTGCAGTCACTGTGTACATACATTACATTACTGATCCTGAGTTACATCCTGTATTATACTCCAGAGCTCCACTCACTATTCTGCTGGTGCAGTCACTGTGTACATACATTACATTACTGGTCCTGAATTACATCCTGTATTATACTCCAGAGCTGCACTCACTATTCTGCTGGTGCAGTCACTGTGTACATACATTACATTACATTACTGATCCTGAGTTACATCCTGTATTATACTCCAGAGCTGCACTCACTATTCTGCTGGTGCAGTCACTGTGTACATACATTACATTACTGATCCTGAGTTACATCCTGTATTATACCCCAGAGCTGCGCTCACTATTCTGCAGGTGCAGTCACTGTGTACATACATTACATTACTGATCCTGAGTTACATTCTGTATTATACCCCAGAGCTGCACTCACTATTCTGCAGGTGCAGTCACTGTGTACATACATTACATTACTGATCCTGAGTTACATCCTGTATTATACCCCAGAGCTGCACTCACTATTCTGCTGGTGCAGTCACTGTGTACATACATTACATTACTGATCCTGAGTTACATCCTGTATTATACCCCAGAGCTGCACTCACTATTCTGCTGGTGCAGTCACTGTGTACATACATTACATTACTGGTCCTGAATTACATCCTGTATTATACTCCAGAGCTGCACTCACTATTCTGCTGGTGCAGTCACTGTGTACATACATTACATTACATTACTGATCCTGAGTTACATCCTGTATTATACTCCAGAGCTGCACTCACTATTCTGCTGGTGCAGTCACTGTGTACATACATTACATTACTGGTCCTGAGTTACATCCTGTATTATACTCCAGAGCTGCACTCACTATTCTGCTGGTGCAGTCACTGTGTACATACATTACATTACATTACTGATCCTGAGTTACATCCTGTATTATACTCCAGAGCTGCACTCACTATTCTGCTGGTGCAGTCACTGTGTACATACATTACATTACTGATCCTGAGTTACATCCTGTATTATACCCCAGAGCTGCACTCACTATTCTGCTGGTGCAGTCACTGTGTACATACATTACATTACTGATCCTGAGTTACATCCTGTATTATACTCCAGAGCTGCACTCACTATTCTGCTGGTGCAGTCACTGTGTACATACATTACATTACTGATCCTGAGTTACATCCTGTATTATACTCCAGAGCTGCACTCACTATTCTGCTGGTGCAGTCACTGTGTACATACATTACATTACTGATCCTGAGTTACCTCCTGTATTATACCCCAGAGCTGCACTCACTATTCTGCTGGTGCAGTCACTGTGTACATACATTACATTACTGATCCTGAGTTACCTCCTGTATTATACCCCAGAGCTGCACTCACTATTCTGCTGGTGCAGTCACTGTGTACATACATTACATTACTGATCCTGAGTTACATCCTGTATTATACTCCAGAGCTGCACTCACTATTCTGCTGGTGCAGTCACTGTGTACATACATTACATTACTGGTCCTGAATTACATCCTGTATTATACTCCAGAGCTGCACTCACTATTCTGCTGGTGCAGTCACTGTGTACATACATTACATTACATTACTGATCCTGAGTTACATCCTGTATTATACTCCAGAGCTGCACTCACTATTCTGCTGGTGCAGTCACTGTGTACATACATTACATTACTGATCCTGAGTTACATCCTGTATTATACTCCAGAGCTGCACTCACTATTCTGCTGGTGCAGTCACTGTGTACATACATTACATTATTGATCCTGAGTTACATCCTGTATTATACTCCAGAGCTGCACTCTCTATTCTGCTGGTGCAGTCACTGTGTACATACATTACATTACTGATCCTGAGTTACATCCTGTATTATACTCCAGAGCTGCACTCACTATTCTGCTGGTGCAGTCACTGTGTACATACATTAGATTATTGATCCTGAGTTACATCCTGTATTATACTCCAGAGCTGCACTCACTATTCTGCTGGTGCAGTCACTGTGTACATACATTACATTACTGATCCTGTACTGATCTTGTATTATACTCCAGAGCTGCACTCTCTATTCTGCTGGTGCAGTCACTGTGTACATACATTACATTACTGATCCTGAGTTACATCCTGTATTATACTCCAGAGCTGCACTCACTATTCTGCTGGTGCAGTCACTGTGTACATACATTACATTACTGATCCTGAGTTACATCCTGTATTATACCCCAGAGCTGCACTCACTATTCTGCTGGTGCAGTCACTGTGTACATACATTACATTACTGACCCTGAGTTACATCCTGTATTATACTCCAGAGCTGCACTCACTATTCTGCTGGTGCAGGCACTGTGTATATATAGACGCCTTCATGACATCATAAGATACTTACAATTTTCAGGTGTGTCAGCAGCCTCATGACGTCGGCCATATCTGCCAATATGAGTAGGCGGGTGACAGCAGAAAGAAGCGCCCGGGCCGCCCTCACCATGGTGCCCCGCTTTACCGACGAGCAAGGATCATCTGCAAACTCTGATGAGGCAATCCGCATTGTGTCTCCTGTAATTAGAGAGAAAAATACGGTGGTGAACAATAAAGTCAGCTCTGGGGCTTGAGGAATGCAAATATCAGCTCTGCTACACTATGGTGAACTACTACATCAGCTCTGCTACGCAGTTGTGAATGACTGCAGCTCTACTATGTGATGGTGTATGACTGTGAACAACAATGTCGGCTCTACTATGCGGCTGATGAACGATGTCAGCTCTGCTACATTGTGAATGACAACGTCAGATCTACTGCATGGTACTGAACAATGTTGAACAACAATGCTAGCCCTGCTACATCTGTATGTGATACATTATTGCCCATGCAATCTTTGCGTTAGTTGGGTATTGCACAGCTGCCGCCATTCCGGTGCCTCAACCTGATGTTGTAAGAGCTGCGGGATAGAAACCTGTAGATATTACTGCCCGGCGCTATGTGGCGGTCAGTCACAAGTGGCCGCTCCCCCCGCTGCTCATGACAGCGTCCGGCTGCAACAACAGTCCAACCTCTCAGCGATATTTACTTTGAAATCAGAGAATAAAGATCTGAGGAGACTTCTGCAGCAGAGCCACGGATGGGGCAGAGCCACGGATGGGGCAGAGCCACTGATGGGAGCAGAGCGACTGACGGGACCAAAGAGACTGATGGGAGCAGAGAAACTGATGAGACCAGAGCCACTGACGGGAGCAGAGCAACTGATGGAAGCAGAGCGACTGATGGGAGCAGAGCGACTGACGGGACCAAAGAGACTGATGGGAGCAGAGCCACTGACGGGAGCAGAGCGACTGATGGGACCAGAGCCACTGACGGGAGCAGAGCGACTGATTGGACCAGAGCGACTGACGGGACCAGAGCCGCTGATGGGACCAGAGCGACAGATGGGAGCAGAGCGACTGATGGGAGCAAGCGACTGATGGGACCAGAGCGACTGATGGGACCAGAGCGACTGATGGGACCAGAGCGACTGACGGGACCAGAGCGACTGATGGGACCAGAGCGACTGACGGGAGCAGAGAGACTGATGGGACCAGAGCGACTGATGGGACCAGAGCGACTGACGGGACCAGAGCGACTGATGGGACCAGAGCCGCTCACGGGAGCAGAGAGACTGATGGGACCAGAGCGACTGACGGGAGCAGAGGGACTGATGGGAGCAGAGCGACTGATGGGAGCAGAGCAACTGATGGGACCAGAGCGACTGATGGGACCAGAGCGACTGACAGGACCAGAGCGACTGATGGGAGCAGAGCGACTGATGGGACCAGAGCGACTGACAGGACCAGAGCGACTGATGGGAGCAGAGCGACTGATGGGACCAGAGCGAATGACAGGACCAGAGCGACTGACGGGACCAGAGCGACTGATGGGACCAGAGCGACTGATGGGACCAGAGCGACTGACAGGACCAGAGCGACTGATGGGAGCAGAGCGACTGATGGGACCAGAGCGACTGATGGGACCAGAGCGACTGATGGGACCAAAGCGACTGATGGGACCAGTGCAACTGACTGGACCAGAGCGACTGATGGGACCAGAGCGACTGATGGGACCAGAGCGACTGACAGGACCAGAGCGACTGATGGGGGCAGAGAAACTGATGGGACCAGAGTGACTGATGGGACCAGAGCGACTGACGGGAGCAGAGGGACTGATGGGAGCAGAGCGACTGATGGGAGCAGAGTGACTGACGGGACCAGAGCGACTGATGGGAGCAGAGCCACTGACGGGACCAGAGCGACTGACTGGACCAGAGCGACTGATGGGACCAAAGCGACTGATGGGACCAGTGCAACTGACTGGACCAGAGCGACTGATGGGACCAGAGCGACTGATGGGACCAGAGCGACTGACAGGACCAGAGCGACTGATGGGGGCAGAGAAACTGATGGGACCAGAGTGACTGATGGGACCAGAGCGACTGACGGGAGCAGAGAGACTGATGGGACCAGAGCGACTGACGGGAGCAGAGCGACTGATGGGACCAGAGCGACTGACAAGATCAGAGCGACTGATGGGAGCAGAGAAACTGACGGGAGCAGAGAGACTGATGGGACCAGAGCGACTGACGGGAGCAGAGAGACTGATGGGACCAGAGCGACTGACGGGAGCAGAGGGACTGACGGGCCCAAAGAGACTGATGGGAGCAGAGAAACTGACGAGAACAGAGCCACTGACGGGAGCAGAGAAACTGATGGGAGCAGAGTGACTGACGGGAGCAGAGCCACGGATGGGGCAGAGCCACTGATGGGAGCAGAGCGACTGACGGGAGCAGAGCGACTGATGGGACCAGAGCGACTGACGGGACCAGAGCGACTGATGGGACCAGAGCGACTGACGGGACCAGAGCGACTGATGGGACCACAGCGACTGACGGGAGCAGAGAGACTGATGGGAGCAGAGCGACTGACGGGAGCAAAGCCACGGATGGGGCAGAGCCACTGATGGGAACAGAGCGACTGACGGGACCAAAGAGACTGATGGGAGCAGAGAAACTGACGAGAACAGAGCCACTGATGGGAGCAGAGCAACTGATGGGAGCAGAGCGACTGATAGGAGCAGAGCGACTGACAGGACAAGAGCCACTGATGGGACCAGAGCCACAGACGGGAGCAGAGAGACTGATGGGAGCAGAGCAACTGTTAGAAGCAGAGCGACTGACGGGACAAGAGCCACTAATGGGAGCAGAGAAACTGACAAGAACAGAGCGACTGATGGGACCACAGCAACTGACGGGACAAGAGCGACTGACAGGACAAGAGCCACTGACGGGACCAGAGCCACTGACCGGAGCAGAGCGACTGATTGGACCAGAGCGACTGACGGGACCAGAGCCGCTGATGGGACCAGAGCGACAGATGGTAGCAGAGCGACTGATGGGAGCAAGCGACTGATGGGACCAGAGCGACTGATGGGACCAGAGTGACTGATGGGACCAGAGCGACTGACGGGACCAGAGCGACTGATGGGACCAGAGCCGCTGACGGGAGAAGAGAGACTGATGGGACCAGAGCGACTGATGGGACCAGAGTGACTGATGGGACCAGAGCGACTGACGGGACCAGAGCGACTGATGGGACCAGAGCCGCTGACGGGAGAAGAGAGACTGATGGGACCAGAGCGACTGACGGGAGCAGAGGGACTGATGGGAGCAGAGCGACTGACAGGACCAGAGCGACTGATGGGAGCAGAGCGACTGATGGGACCAGAGCGACTGATGGGACCAGAGTGACTGACGGGAACAGAGAGACTGATGGGACCAGAGCGACTGACGGGAGCAGGGGGACTGATGGGAGCAGAGCGACTGATGGGAGCAGAGCGACTGACAGGACGACAGCGACTGATGGGACCAGAGCGACTGACAGGACCAGAGCGACTGATGGGAGCAGAGCCACTGACGGGACCAGAGCGACTGACTGGACCAAAGCGACTGATGGGACCAAAGCGACTGATGGGACCAGAGCAACTGACTGGACCAGAGCGACTGATGGGACCACAGCGACTGATGGGACCAGAGCGACTGACAGGACCAGAGCGACTGACAGGACCAGAGCGACTGATGGAAGCAGAGCAACTGATGGGACCAGAGCGACTGACGGGAGCAGAGAGACTGATGGGACCAGAGCGACTGACGGGAGCAGAGGGACTGATGGGAGCAGAGTGACTGATGGGAGCAGAGCGACTGACAGGACGACAGCGACTGATGGGACCAGAGCGACTGATGGGACCAGAGCGACTGACTGGACCAGAGCAACTGATGGGACCTGAGCGACTGATGGGACCAGAGCGACTGACCAGACAAGAGCGACTGACGGGACCAGAGCGACTGATGGGACCAGAGCGACTGACAGGACCAGAGCGACTGACGGGACCAGAGCGACTGATGGGACCAGAGCGACTGACGGGACCAGAGCGACTGACGGGACCAGAGCGACTGATGGGACCAGAGCGACTGACGGGAGCAGAACGACTGACAGGACCAGAGCGACTGACGGGACCACAGCGACTGATGGGACCAGAGCGACTGACAGGACCAGAGCGACTGATGGGACCAGAGCGACTGATGGGACCAGAGCGACTGACGGGACCAGAGCGACTGACGGGACCAGAGCGACTGATGGGAGCAAAGCGACTGACGGAAGCAGAGGGACTGATGGGAGCAGAGCGACTGATGGGAGCAGAGCGACTGACAGGACAACAGCGACTGATGGGACCAGAGCGAATGACAGGACCAGAGCGACTGATAGGACCAGAGCGACTGATGGGACCAGAGCGACTGATGGGACCAGAGCAACTGATGGGACCAGAGCAACTGACAGGACCAGAGCGAATGACAGGACCAGAGCGACTGACGGGACCAGAGCGACTGACGGGACCAGAGCGACTGATGGGACCAGAGCGACTGATGGGACCAGAGCGACTGATGGGACCAGAACAACTGATGGGACCAGAGCAACTGACAGGACCAGAGCGAATGACAGGACCAGAGCGACTGACGGGACCAGAGCGACTGGCAGGACCAGAGTGACTGATGGGACCAAAGCGCCTGATGGGACCAGAGCGACTGATGGGACCAGAGCGATTGATAGGACCAGAGCAACTGACAGGACCAGAGCAACTGATGGGACCAAAGCGCCTGATAGGACCAGAGCGACTGATCGGACCAGAGCAACTGATGGGACCAGAGCAACTGACAGGACCAGAGCGACTGAGGGGACCAGAGCGACTGACGGGACCAGAGCGACTGACAGGACCAGAGCCGCTGATGGGACCAGAGCAACTGATGGGACCAGAGCAACTGACAGGACCAGAGCGACTGACGGGACCAAAGAGACTGATGGGAGCAGAGAAACTGATGGGAGCAGAGCGACTGATAGGAGCAGAGCGACTGACAGGACAAGAGCCACTGATGGGACCAGAGCCACAGACGGGAGCAGAGAGACTGATGGGGGCGGAGCAACTGATAGAAGCAGAGCGACTGACGGGACAAGAGCCACTAATGGAAGCAGAGAAACTGACAAGAACAGAGCGACTGATGGGACCACAGCGACTGACGGGACAAGAGCGACTGACAGGACAAGAGCCACTGACCGGAGCAGAGCGACTGATTGGACCAGAGCGACTGACGGGACCAGAGCCGCTGATGGGACCAGAGCGACAGATGGGAGCAGAGCGACTGATGGGAGCAAGCGACTGATGGGACCAGAGCGACTGACGGGACCAGAGCGACTGATGGGACCAGAGCGACTGACGGGAGCAGAGAGACTGATGGGACCAGAGCGACTGATGGGACCAGAGCGACTGATGGTACCAGAGCGACTGATGGAACCAGAGCGACTGATGGGACCAGAGCGACTGACGGGACCAGAGCGACTGACGGGACCAGAGTGACTGACGGGACCAGAGCGACTGACGGGAGCAGAGCGACTGACGGGAGCAGAGAGACTGATGGGACCAGAGCGACTGATGGGAGCAGAGCGACTGACAAGACGACAGCGACTGATGGGACCAGAGCGACTGACAGGACCAGAGCGACTGATGGGAGCAAAGCGACTGACGGAAGCAGAGGGACTGATGGGAGCAGAGCGACTGATGGGAGCAGAGCGACTGACAGGACAACAGCGACTGATGGGACCAGAGCGAATGACAGGACCAGAGCGACTGATGGGACCAGAGCGACTGATGGGACCAGAGCGACTGATGGGACCAGAGCAACTGATGGGACCAGAGCAACTGACAGGACCAGAGCGAATGACAGGACCAGAGCGACTGACGGGACCAGAGCGACTGACGGGACCAGAGCGACTGATGGGACCAGAGCGACTGATGGGACCAGAGCGACTGATGGGACCAGAACAACTGACAGGACCAGAGTGAATGACAGGACCAGAGCGACTGATGGGACCACAGCGACTGACGGGAGCAGAGAGACTGATGGGAGCAGAGCCACTGACGGGAGCAGAGCAACTGATGGGAGCAGAGTGACTGACGGGAGCAGAGCCACGGATGGGGCAGAGCCACTGATGGGAGCAGAGCGACTGACGGGAGCAGAGCGACTGATGGGACCAGAGCGACTGATGGGACCAGAGCGACTGACGGGACCTGAGCGACTGATGGGACCAGAGCGACTGACGGGACCAGAGCGACTGATGGGACCACAGCGACTGACGGGAGCAGAGAGACTGATGGGAGCAGAGCGACTGACGGGAGCAGAGCCACGGATGGGGCAGAGCCACTGATGGGAACAGAGCGACTGACGGGACCAAAGAGACTGATGGGAGCAGAGAAACTGACGAGAACAGAGCCACTGATGGGAGCAGAGCAACTGATGGGAGCAGAGCGACTGATAGGAGCAGAGCGACTGACAGGACAAGAGCCACTGATGGGACCAGAGCCACAGACGGGAGCAGAGAGACTGATGGGAGCAGAGCAACTGTTAGAAGCAGAGCGACTGACGGGACAAGAGCCACTAATGGGAGCAGAGAAACTGACAGGACCAGAGCGAATGACAGGACCAGAGCGACTGACGGGACCAGAGCGACTGATGGGACCACAGCAACTGACGGGACAAGAGCGACTGACAGGACAAGAGCCACTGACGGGACCAGAGCCACTGACCGGAGCAGAGCGACTGATTGGACCAGAGCGACTGACGGGACCAGAGCCGCTGATGGGACCAGAGCGACAGATGGGAGCAGAGCGACTGATGGGAGCAAGCGACTGATGGGACCAGAGCGACTGATGGGACCAGAGTGACTGATGGGACCAGAGCGACTGACGGGACCAGAGCGACTGATGGGACCAGAGCCGCTGACGGGAGAAGAGAGACTGATGGGACCAGAGCGACTGACGGGAGCAGAGGGACTGATGGGAGCAGAGCGACTGATGGGAGCAGAGCAACTGATGGGACCAGAGCGACTGATGGGACCAGAGCGACTGACAGGACCAGAGCGACTGATGGGACCAGATCGACTGATGGGACCAGAGCGACTGACAGGACCAGAGCGACTGATGGGAGCAGAGCGACTGATGGGACCAGAGCGACTGATGGGACCAGAGTGACTGACGGGAACAGAGAGACTGATGGGACCAGAGCGACTGACGGGAGCAGGGGGACTGATGGGAGCAGAGCGACTGATGGGAGCAGAGCGACTGACAGGACGACAGCGACTGATGGGACCAGAGCGACTGACAGGACCAGAGCGACTGATGGGAGCAGAGCCACTGATGGGACCAGAGCGACTGACTGGACCAGAGCGACTGATGGGACCAAAGCGACTGATGGGACCAGAGCAACTGACTGGACCAGAGCGACTGATGGGACCAGAGCGACTGATGGGACCAGAGCGACTGATGGGACCAGAGTGACTGACGGGAACAGAGAGACTGATGGGACCAGAGCGACTGACGGGAGCAGGGGGACTGATGGGAGCAGAGCGACTGATGGGAGCAGAGCGACTGACAGGACGACAGCGACTGATGGGACCAGAGCGACTGACAGGACCAGAGCGACTGATGGGAGCAGAGCCACTGATGGGACCAGAGCGACTGACTGGACCAGAGCGACTGATGGGACCAAAGCGACTGATGGGACCAGAGCAACTGACTGGACCAGAGCGACTGATGGGACCAGAGCGACTGATGGGACCAGAGCGACTGACAGGACCAGAGCGACGGACAGGACCAGAGCGACTGATGGAAGCAGAGCAACTGATGGGACCAGAGCGACTGACGGGAGCAGAGAGACTGATGGGACCAGAGCGACTGACGGGAGCAGAGGGACTGATGGGAGCAGAGTGACTGATGGGAGCAGAGTGACTGACAGGACGACAGCGACTGATGGGACCAGAGCGACTGATGGGACCAGAGCGACTGACTGGACCAGAGCAACTGATGGGACCTGAGCGACTGATGGGACCAGAGCGACTGACCAGACAAGAGCGACTGACGGGACCAGAGCGACTGATGGGACCAGAGCGACTGACAGGACCAGAGCGACTGACGGGACCAGAGCGACTGATGGGACCAGAGCGACTGACGGGACCAGAGCGACTGACGGGACCAGAGCGACTGATGGGACCAGAGCGACTGACGGGAGCAGAACGACTGACAGGACCAGAGCGACTGACGGGACCAGAGCGACTGATGGGACCAGAGCGACTGACAGGACCAGAGCGACTGATGGGACCAGAGCGACTGATGGGACCAGAGCGACTGACGGGACCAGAGCGACTGATGGGACCAGAGCGACTGACAGGACCAGAGCGACTGATGGAACCAGAGCGACTGATGGGACCAGAGCGACTGACAGGACCAGAGCGACTGACGGGACCAGAGCGACTAACGGGACCAGAGCGACTGATGGGACCAGAGCGACTGAAGGGAGCAGAGCGACTGACGGGAGCAGAGAGACTGATGGGACCAGAGCGACTGATGGGAGCAGAGCGACTGACAAGACGACAGCGACTGATGGGACCAGAGCGACTGACAGGACCAGAGCGACTGATGGGAGCAAAGCGACTGACGGAAGCAGAGGGACTGATGGGAGCAGAGCGACTGATGGGAGCAGAGCGACTGACAGGACAACAGCGACTTATGGGACCAGAGCGAATGACAGGACCAGAGCGACTGATGGGACCAGAGCGACTGATGGGACCAGAGCGACTGATGGGACCAGAGCAACTGATGGGACCAGAGCAACTGACAGGACCAGAGTGAATGACAGGACCAGAGCGACTGACGGGACCAGAGCGACTGACGGGACCAGAGCGACTGATGGGACCAGAGCGACTGATGGGACCAGAGCGACTGATGGGACCAGAACAACTGATGGGACCAGAGCAACTGACAGGACCAGAGCGAATGACAGGACCAGAGCGACTGACGGGACCAGAGCGACTGGCAGGACCAGAGTGACTGATGGGACCAAAGTGCCTGATGGGACCAGAGCGACTGATGGGACCAGAGCGATTGATAGGACCAGAGCAACTGACAGGACCAGAGCAACTGATGGGACCAAAGCGCCTGATAGGACCAGAGCGACTGATCGGACCAGAGCAACTGATGGGACCAGAGCAACTGACAGGACCAGAGCGAATGACAGGACCAGAGCGACTGACGGGACCAGAGCGACTGACGGGACCAGAGCGACTGACAGGACCAGAGCCGCTGATGGGACCAGAGCAACTGATGGGATCAGAGCAACTGACAGGACCAGAGCGACTGACGGGACCAAAGAGACTGATGGGAGCAGAGAAACTGATGGGAGCAGAGCGACTGATAGGAGCAGAGCGACTGACAGGACAAGAGCCACTGATGGGACCAGAGCCAAAGACGGGAGCAGAGAGACTGATGGGGGCGGAGCAACTGATAGAAGCAGAGCGACTGACGGGACAAGAGCCACTAATGGAAGCAGAGAAACTGACAAGAACAGAGCGACTGATGGGACCACAGCGACTGACGGGACAAGAGCGACTGACAGGTCAAGAGCCACTGACGGGACCAGAGCCACTGACCGGAGCAGAGCGACTGATTGGACCAGAGCGACTGACGGGACCAGAGCCGCTGATGGGACCAGAGCGACAGATGGGAGCAGAGCGACTGATGGGAGCAAGCGACTGATGGGACCAGAGCGACTGACGGGACCAGAGCGACTGATGGGACCAGAGCGACTGACGGGAGCAGAGAGACTGATGGGACCAGAGCGACTGATGGGACCAGAGCGACTGATGGTACCAGAGCGACTGATGGAACCAGAGCGACTGAAGGGACCAGAGCGACTGACGGGACCAGAGCGACTGACGGGACCAGAGCGACTGACGGGACCAGAGCGACTGACGGGAGCAGAGAGACTGATGGGACCAGAGCGACTGATGGGAGCAGAGCGACTGACAAGACGACAGCGACTGATGGGACCAGAGCGACTGACAGGACCAGAGCGACTGATGGGAGCAAAGCGACTGACGGAAGCAGAGGGACTGATGGGAGCAGAGCGACTGACAGGACAACAGCGACTGATGGGACCAGAGCGAATGACAGGACCAGAGCGACTGATGGGACCAGAGCGACTGATGGGACCAGAGCGACTGATGGGACCAGAGCAACTGATGGGACCAGAGCAACTGACAGGACCAGAGCGAATGACAGGACCAGAGCGACTGACGGGACCAGAGCGACTGACGGGACCAGAGCGACTGATGGGACCAGAGCGACTGATGGGACCAGAACAACTGACAGGACCAGAGCGACTGATGGGACCACAGCGACTGACGGGAGCAGAGAGACTGATGGGAGCAGAGCGACTGACGGGAGCAGAGCCACGGATGGGGCAGAGCCACTGATGGGAACAGAGCGACTGACGGGACCAAAGAGACTGATGGGAGCAGAGAAACTGACGAAAACAGAGCCAATGATGGGAGCAGAGCAACTGATGGGAGCAGAGCGACTGATAGGAGCAGAGCGACTGACAGGACAAGAGCCACTGATGGGACCAGAGCCACAGACGGGAGCAGAGAGACTGATGGGAGCAGAGCAACTGATAGAAGCAGAGCGACTGACGGGACAAGAGCCACTAATGGGAGCAGAGAAACTGACAAGAACAGAGCGACTGATGGGACCACAGCGACTGACGGGACAAGAGCGACTGACAGGACAAGAGCCACTGACGGGACCAGAGCCACTGACCGGAGCAGAGCGACTGATTGGACCAGAGCGACTGACGGGACCAGAGCCGCTGATGGGACCAGAGCGACAGATGGGAGCAGAGCGACTGATGGGAGCAAGCGACTGATGGGACCAGAGCGACTGATGGGACCAGAGCGACTGACGGGACCAGAGCGACTGACGGGACCAGAGCGACTGATGGGACCAGAGCGACTGACGGGAGCAGAGAGACTGATGGGACCAGAGCGACTGATGAGACCAGAGCGACTGATGGGACCAGAGCGACTGATGGTACCAGAGCGACTGACGGGACCAGAGCGACTGATGGGACCAGAGCCGCTGACGGGAGCAGAGAGACTGATGGGACCAGAGCGACTGACGGGAGCAGAGGGACTGATGGGAGCAGAGCGACTGATGGGAGCAGAGCAACTGATGGGACCAGAGCGACTGATGGGACCAGAGCGACTGACAGGACCAGAGCGACTGATGGGAGCAGAGCGACTGATGGGACCAGAGCGACTGATGGGACCAGAGCGACTGACGGGAGCAGAGAGACTGATGGGACCAGAGCGACTGACGGGAGCAGAGAGACTGATGGGACCAGAGCGACTGACGGGAGCAGAGGGACTGATGGGAGCAGAGAGACTGATGGGACCAGAGCGACTGACAGGACGACAGCGACTGATGGGACCAGAGCGACTGACAGGACTAGAGCGACTGATGGGAGCAGAGCCACTGACGGGACCAGAGCGACTGACTGGACCAGAGCGACTGATGGGACCAAAGCGACTGATGGGACCAGAGCAACTGACTGGACCAGAGCGACTGATGGGACCAGAGCGACTGATGGGACCAGAGCGACTGACAGGACCAGAGCGACTGATAGGAGCAGAGCAACTGATGGGACCAGAGCGACTGATGGGACCAGAGCGACTGACGGGAGCAGAGAGACTGATGGGACCAGAGCGACTGATGGGAGCAGAGGGACTGATGGGAGCAGAGTGACTGATGGGAGCAGAGCGACTGACAGGACAACAGCGACTGATGGGACCAGAGCGACTGATGGGACCAGAGCGACTGACTGGACCAGAGCAACTGATGGGACCAGAGCGACTGATGGGACCAGAGCGACTGACCAGACAAGAGCGACTGACGGGACCAGAGCGACTGAAGGGACCAGAGCGACTGACAGGACCAGAGCGACTGACGGGACCAAAGCGACTGATGGGACCAGAGCGACTGACGGGACCAGAGCGACTGACGGGACCAGAGCGACTGATGGGACCAGAGCGACTGACGGGAGCAGAGCGACTGACAGGACCAGAGCGACTGACGGGACCAAAGCGACTGATGGGACCAGCGCGACTGACAGGACCAGAGCGACTGACGGGACCAGAGCGACTGATGGGACCAGAGCGACTGACGGGACCAGAGCGACTGATGGGACCAGAGCGACTGACAGGACCAGAGCGACTGATGGTACCAGAGGGACTGATGGGACTAGAGCGACTGACAGGACCAGAGCGACTGACGGGACTAGAGCGACTGACGGGACCAGAGCGACTGATGGGACCAGAGCGACTGACGGGAGCAGAGCGACTGACGGGAGCAGAGAGACTGATGGGACCAGAGCGACTGATGGGAGCAAAGCGACTGACGGAAGCAGAGGGACTGATGGGAGCAGAGCGACTGATGGGAGCAGAGCGACTGACAGGACAACAGCGACTGATGGGACCAGAGCGAATGACAGGACCAGAGCGACTGATGGGACCAGAGCGACTGATGGGACCAGAGCGACTGATGGGACCAGAGCAACTGATGGGACCAGAGCAACTGACAGGACTAGAGCGAATGACAGGACCAGAGCGAATGACAGGACCAGAGCGACTGACAGGACCAGAGCGAATGACAGGACCAGAGCGAATGACAGGACCAGAGCGACTGATGGGACCAGAGCGACTGACAGGACCAGAGCGACTGATGGGACCAAAGCGCCTGATGGGACCAGAGCGACTGATGGGACCAGAGCGACTGATGGGACCAGAGCAACTGACAGGACCAGAGCAACTGATGGGACCAAAGCACCTGATAGGACCAGAGCGACTGATGGGACCAGAGCAACTGAAGGGACCAGAGCAACTGACAGGACCAGAGCGAATGACAGGACCAGAGCGTCTGACGGGACCAGAGCGACTGACGGGACCAGAGCGACTGACGGGACCAGAGCGACTGACAGGACCAGAGCCGCTGATGGGACCAGAGCAACTGATGGGACCAGAGCAACTGACAGGACCAGAGCGAATGACAGGACCAGAGCGACTGACAGGACCAGAGCGACTGACGGGGCCAGGGCGACTGACAGGACCAGAGCGACTGATGGGACCAGAGCGACTGATGGGACCAGAGCGACTGATGGGATCAGAGCGACTGACAGCACCAGAGCCGCTGATGGGACCAGAGCGACTGACGGGAGCAGAGCGACTGATGGGAGCAGAGCGACTGACAATGTATCTAAGCCTGCAGTGAGTAGTATTGTCCAGTGTATCTAAGCCTGCAGCGATTAGTACTGTCCAGTGTATCTAAGCCTGCAGTGAGTAGTACTGTCCAGTGTATCTAAGCCTGCAATGAGTGGTAATCTGCAGTGTATCTAAGTCTGATTTGAGTGGCAGTGTCCAGTGTATCTAAGCCTGCAGTGATTCTTCCTGTCCAATGTATCTAAGCCTGCAGTGAGTCTTCCTGTCCAGTGCATACAAGCCATCAGTATGTGGTACTCTCCAGCGTATCTAAACCTTGTTAGTGTGGTACAACTAGTAAATTAAGTCAATATTGTGCTAACAGTTTCTAATCCTAACGCGTGTGATACTATCCTGTGTATCTAAGCCAGACATGTGCAATTCAGTTCTATTTAAGCATGCTATGTGTGAAAATAATTACTGTATCTGAGCATATAATGTATGAGCTGCTGCTGACGAGCAGATGAGATACTTTCTTGTATCCATACTGGGAATTCAATACATTATGGAAACGTGAGCAAGATTCTCCATTGGCTGTAATTCACAATAGAACCACTAGATGGCGACATGTAGGCAGATGTAGGATAAGCATCTCCCATCATAACTGAGTATACCCATGTGATAAAATAGTCAGCTCCCTCTAGTGGCAGCTAAAGAAAGTCAGATACAGTTGGGGGAAAAGTGTTTAGTCAGCCACTAATTGTGCAACTTCTCCCACTTAAAAAGATGAGAAGCCTGTAATTGACATCATAGGTGACCACAACTATGAGAGTCAAAATGAGAAAACAAATCCAGAAAATGACCTTGTCTGATTTGGCAAGATTTATTTTGCAAATTATGGTGGAAAATACGTATTTGGTCACCTAAAAACATGCAAGATTTCTGGCTCTCACAGACCTGTAACTTCTTCTTTAAGAGTCTCCTCTTTCCTCCACTCATTACCTGTAGCAATGGCACCTGTCTGAACTTTTTACCAGTATAGAATACACCTGTCCACAACCTCAAACAGTCTGACTCCAAACTCCACTATGGTGAAGACCAAAGAGCTGTCAAAGGACACCAGAAACAAAATTGTAGCCCTGCACCAGGCTGGGAAGACTGAATCTGCAATAGCCAACCAGCTTGGAGTGAAGAAATCAACAGTGGGAGCAATAATTAGAAAATGGAAGACATACAAGACCACTGATAATCTCCCTCGATCTGGGGCTCCACGCAAAATCCCACCCCGTGAGGTCAGAATGATCACAAGAACGGTGAGCAAAAATCCCAGAACCACGCGAGGGGACCTAGTGAATGAACTGCAGAGAGCTGGGACCAATGTAACAAGGCCTACCATAAGTAACACACTACGCCACCATGGACTCAGATCCTGCAGTGCCAGACGTGTCCCACTGCTTAAGCCAGTACATGTCCGGGCCCGTCTGAAGTTTGCTAGAGAGCATTTGGATGATCCAGAGGAGTTTTGGGAGAATGTCCTATGGTTTGATGAAACCAAAGTGGAACTGTTTGGTAGAAACACAACTTGTCGTGTTTGGAGGAGAAAGAATACTGAGTTGCATCCATCAAACACCATACCTACTGTAAAGCATGGTGGTGGAAACATCATGCTTTGGGTCTGTTTCTCTGCAAAGGGACCAGTGATGACTGATCTCTGAACATGACAGAATGAATGGGGCCATGTATCGTGAGATTTTGAGTGCAAACCTCCTTCCATCAGCAAGGGCATTGAAAATGAAACCTGGATGGGTCTGTCAGCATGATAATAATCCCAAGCACATCACCAGGGCAACGAAGGAGTGGCTTCGTAAGAAGCATATGAAGGTCCTAGAGTGGCCTAGCCAGTCTCCAGATCTCAACCCCATAGAAAACCTTTGGAGGGAGTTGAAAGTCCGTGTTGCCCAATGACAGGCCCAAAACATCACTGCTCTAGAGGAGATCTGCATGGAGGAATGGGCCGATATACCAACAACAGTGTGTGGCAACCTTGTGAAGACTTACAGAAAACGTTTGACCTCTGTCATTGCCAACAAAGGATATATAACAAAATATCAAGATGAACTTTTGTTAATGACTAAATAATTAATTTCCACCGTAATTTGCAAAATAAATCTTGCCAAATCAGACGCGGTGATTTCCTGGATTTGTTTTCTCATTGTGACTCTCATAGTTGTGGTCACCTATGATGGCAATTACAGGCCTCTCTCATCTTTATAAGTGGGAGAACTTGCACAATTAGTGGCTGACTAAATACTGTATTTATTAGTTATCTCCATACATTTGCAATGGATTTTTCAGAGCTTTGATTTTGTCTGATAAAATCCATCTTGTTTAAGGATGGACATCGCCTTTCAGTAACTCATCTCTTATTTCACAGTGATGTTTTGTATTCAATGCTGGTTAGCGCCAAGTCCAATTTTATGAGATCTTCATGTTTTGACTTCACGGAAAAGAAATATACAATTTTTGAATTATTACAACTCGAAGGCTGTGGGGCAATGCAGAGAAATAGTCTTTAAAAAAAAATCAATTTTCTAGACCATATAATTAAATTAAAATTTCCAGACCATATAATTAAATCTGCGATTCCCGTGAAAATCCAACAACATAAAATGACACTTGTGGAAATTGTGATTGACAGGGAGGCTAATAAGTTGTGTTGCTCTGGCGGCTTCGATGAGGCAGCGGAAAGATTTGCATCTTTTTTTTTTTTTTTTTAGCCTGTGCTACATGGGTAATGTAATATTATCTGTTCCGGCAATACCGGCAAATGTACTTATAAAAAGTTATTTCCTTCTCTGACATTTCCTGTAGATCCATAGTATATGTCATTAATGCATGAGAGATATTGGAATTAAACCTACACGGAAAATTGGGGTTTCCTGACCTCTTTCCCACAACCACAGATTTACTGAAAACATATGAATGCAGTAATAAAATATCCAATGGAAAAGACGGATTACAATTGTGCTCACTCTCAGAAATCCCAGCTTTCCAAAAGCTCTGCAGTCAGCAGCACAATTTGTCATAACATCCAATTCTGGCTGTTTATAGCCACCACTAGGGGGAGCTGATGAGCTTACTGCACATTGACCAAGGTGATAAAATAGTAAGCTCCTAAGCGCCCTCTAGTGGCAGCCAAATATTTAACGTTTAACTCGATAGACTTTAAGGCCTTAATAAAACATCTCCAACAGGGTCTTGGAGGCCAAATTGGTCTTCCTATGTGACAAGGATCCAGGCCCTGAGTCCAACTGCAACCCCAATACCCATTATAGTTACTCCCATGTCTGCAGTAGCATCAGATAAGTGTCCAAAGACTTAGGCTGGTTTCACATTTGCGTTTTTTGCTGCTGCGTTTTAGCGCAAAAAAAAGCATGCGTTTTTTTCCCTATACTTAACATTAAAAACGCATGCGGTTTTCTTGCATGCGTTTTGTCGCGTTTGACAACGTATGCATTGTTTCTATGCTTGCGTTTTGTTGCGGAAATGCAACATGTAGTAATTTCTAGAGGCATTTTTTTGCCGCAAAAAAACCCATGCGGTTTTTTTCGGCAAAAAAACGTATTGCTGTCTATGTAAACGCATGAGTTTTTAAGCACATGCGTTTGCTTGCGTTTTTAAACGCATGCGTTTCAATAGAAAAAAAACAAGAATACACACTGATGATCCACCCCCCACCATCAAGATGATAAAGGGATCCAAACCCTAACCCTAACCCTAGGGATCCTAACCCTAACCCTAGGGATCCTAACCCTAACCCTAGGGATCCTAACCCTAACCCTCACCCTAACCCTAGGGATCCTAACCCTAACCCTAGGGATCCTAACCCTAACCCTAGGGATCCTAACCCTAACCCTAACCCTAGGGATCCTAACCCTAACCCTAACCTTAACCCTAACCCTAGGGATCCTAACCCTAACCCTAGGGATCCTAACCCTAACTCTAAGGATCCTAACCCTAACCCTAGCTATTTCTGTTTATAGTGTGTTTTCTAGTTGATTTTGATGATTGGCAGCTGTCACACACTTCTCATCATGCGTTTCAAAAACGCAAACGCAGGAAAAAACGCATGTAAAAGCATCAAAACGCCGCATTTTTTTTACCACATGCAAAAACGCATGTGTCTAAAAAACGGAGCGTTTGCACGCGTTTACATGCGTTTTTTTCACCACCTGCGTTTGCGTTTAAAACGCTGCATTTTTAAACGCAAATGTGAAACCAGCCTAACACAGCAGTGTGAAACACCTGTTTTTCCAAAGGAAACACCACTGCAATACAGCTTTTCTACTATCCAAAACACAAAAGAGGAGGAGTGTGATCCACAGCTACTGTGCTATAAGAAACGAGGAGCCACGTTTATTAAAGACGGGGAGAGAAACAGGAGGCATGTGAAACAATTCTGGGGGAGAAGAGAAGGGTAGATTAGCAGGGTAATTAATCTGTTGTCCTAGAGATATCCAGCGCGATAAACGTCCAGTAATAAATGACCGATACTGCACCAAAAAAGACAAAACTAAAATAGTAACTTTTTTCAGAATCCCCAAAACAATATAAACCTGTAATTATCTCATAAAATAAATACTATACTGCAAATAAAATACAAAAAACTAAATGCGTAAATCATTGTATTAATTACAATTAATTAGAAATACGAAAAATTCTTTAAAAACACCTAAAAAAAACATTTAAACCTAAAAAAAAATGAATAAATATATTACATCAGTAATAAATAAATCAAAGAAAGGGAGAGGATTTTGAAGTGCTTGTGCAAACAATCAAATATAATAGTAACAAGGGAACCTTAACCATAATTATATTATAATTATAATTAAATGACTATCAAATCATGCGATGGCCGCTCAATGAATCTCTGACCAACCTAAGATAATAAATAATCAAGCATTAAGCAATTACTATCAAAAAGGACCCTTCAACCAGAGCGTCAAAATAAAGTGCAGTGGTGCATCAGCGCCAATACGCACCAGCACGCTCCGTCATGAAGGCGCCATTTAATGGACCACACTGCCCTGTACCCTTATACTTATTTTTTTCAGAGGGAACACTAAGATAACTCAGCTTGTAATCTACAAAAAAGACAAAAGTGGAGGAATGTCTTTCACAACTAATGTGTTATAAGGAACAAGAGCCAAGTGTCATGATCCAGACCGGGTTTTGGGTCTTTTCTCTCCTTTCTCGGTCTGATCATGTCAGGGATTAACTTTCTCAGCCTCGTTCCCATGTCAGGTCTGCTATATATCTGTGCTGCTCCCTGTATTCAGTACCAGTTCTATTTCCTGCCTACGGCGTGTGTAGCTGATGCCCTGATTTGTCCTGCTGCATTTAGCCTTCTTTGCCCTTGTCTGTTCATTCCTCTCTTCCCACCCCGACTGTGTGTTCCTGTGTGTTTGGATTCCCTGGTACTCGACTCTGCTTTGGCTCTGACCTGATTCTGTCTCTTCGGTACTTCTGCTACGGACCGTTACTGACCTTTGGCGCTCCTCTGACACTGAGTTTTGGATTTCCCTTTGTACTACGCCACTGTTTGACATCGACTCGGCTTGCCTGACTTTTCTGCTGCCATCTGGTGGTAGCCTCGCTGCAGTTCTGCCGGTCTGCTCTGAGCAGGTCTTTCAGCCCTCTTTCCACTCTGCTGCCATCTAGTGGAGTTTGCATTTACCTGCAGTGCTGCAGCATGACACCAAGTTGATAAAAGACGAGAGAAGAACATTTGATACAATTCTGAGGGCAGTAGAGACGGTTAGAAGATTTCCTCTGTCTTCCCAGGTAATCTGTTGTCATGAACTGATCCAGGCAGATGTCCAAAATGTAACTGTATATGAATGTTGTGCAGTTTTTACCCTCTTAGCTGAGATTCCCATAGGACATATTTACTGCAGACCTTTCTTAGTTAAGGGTTATGTACCACTCTGGATAAAGGTGTCTATGCGCAATTTCACCTTTAGCATCGCCAAAATTATACAAGTTGCATGTTTGATGCAGATTTTTCCCGAATTCGCCGTACACAGCGGTCCCAAAGACAATGTATAAAGCCCCATCTTTAACCTCCTTTTCCACCTAAAGATTTTCTCTCTGTGATCAATTGAAGGAAATGTATGTAACTGATCAGACATTTAGCGGCGTCTTCATGAATGTGTAGCCCGCCCGCCGCGGGAAGCAATGCCTGGCATTTAGGAACGCAACATGTTTTCTACACCCACCGCGATTCACCGGATACTCTAGATTGCGCTGTGCAAGTGATTTGTATGTTGATGTTGGGTTGCAGTCGCGACTGCCCAGAACTGCTCGATTGTGGATCTACTCTGTCTTCTGGTAGTGGCCACAGCAGGGTACTGCACAACCGCCTCTTATTCAAATCAATAGTCGGCAGATGTGTAGCACCCTGCCCCGGCAGCTAACGGAAAATGGAGCAGATCTGCAATCGAGCTTTTCCGGCCGGCGGACGCCACCAACGTGAGTGATTGGTCAAGGTAACGGGTTTCGGACCTCGACCGATCAGACATTGATGACCTACCCTACGGAAAGGCCATCAATGGAAAAATAGACGACAACATCTTTAAATGGTTGTCCCATTCATGACTGACAACTACTTCTATATCGTAGATGCAGTGGCGGTCAACTGATCTGGCATCAGGGGGAAGTCACTTCACTTCTGACTTCACGTTACCACCACGGCATTACTTGGTGGCAATGGCTGGCCATACGTTACATGGACTCTTCAAAAGTGCCAAAGAGCATTCTAGAAACACATGACATAAACAACTCTTAGCAGAGTATCACAAAAGCATGGCCATCTCATAACACTCATCTCCAGATAAGTTGATCCAAAGGAGAGAAAAGGAAGCTCATAATAGCCTCTTCCAGCCCTGATTGGCTGTGCTTATCTATGGGTTATCTGTAAATTTGATGTGTATGTGTGATTACTGTCACGCCGTTCTGTCTGTATTTGGTTTTCGGCGTGACAATGCATATGTTTGCTTTAACCCTTTGCTCTTTTCCCCCTAATTTGAGCTGGGATACTGTTGGCTGTTACCTGGATGGAGCCTTCTCAGTTCCCTGCTCTGCTGCGCAGTCGTACATGGGTGTTTAGGTATTTGCCCTGCTGCATACCTTCCTCATGTGCGGTCCCTGGTTGCTGCTGTGAAGCTGTCCGTGGGTTGTGAGGTCATTTGCGGCTGGTGCATGACTTTCCACGTGGCTCAGTGCATGCAGTTTCAGTCAGGTGCCCTGAGCCTCAGAACCTGCACTGTTGGTGCTGTAATGGTTTCTGTGCGTGCTTAGAGCATGCGCGGCCACACCTCCCCTGCTTTTATCAGGGTTAGGGTGTGTACTTCTAAAGCTGTCCCCAGCCAATTGCTGAGTGGCAGCTCCTATATAAAGCTCCCCTGCCTTATGGGCAGGGCCTGAGCTACACTCACAAAGCTCTTGAACTTTGCTATGTGTGTTTGTGTTCCTGCACCTCTCCTGTCTATGTTTTGGTACCAAAGTCCTTGCCTTGATTCCTGTTTTGTCCTGTTCTGGCGCCTGTCCTGGAGGCGGTATATGCAGGCCCGAATCCTTGATCCTGTACCTGTCTGAACTGTGTCTGCTGTGATTATGTTCCTGGAATCCCTCTGCATCTGGAGCCTCACTCCCAGTGACTTTGAGTCTCTTGAAACCGGTATTTCTGCTGAGCATCTACTACTCTGTGCTCTGACTACCATGCGGTGTTAACCCCGTCTGCCTCATGGACAGTACGGCGGTGTCTGCACCATCACGTGTTATGACCTGGTGGTTAGGAGCACCCGGAATGACCTGATAGTTAAACCTCATACAGGACGAGCTCTGGGATGTGGGAGCTCTGCTGACCGCAAGCCCTAATCCTATCACACACACTAGAAATAGCCGTGGAGCGCTCCTGACCAGACCTAGGCGCCTCGTCACAGCCTAAGAACTATCTAGCCCTAGAGAAAGAAAATAAAGCCTACCTTGCCTCAGAAAAAAACCCCAAAGGTAAAGGAAGCCCCCCACATATATTGACTGTGAGTAAAGATGAAAGTCACAAACGCAGAAATGAAACAGGTTTCAGCAAAGGGAGGCCAGACTTGCTAAATAGACAGAGGATAGGAAAGGTAACTTTGCGATCAGCACAAAAAACCTACAAAAAGACCACGCAGAGTGTGCCAAAAAGACCTCCACACCGACTCACGGTGCGAAGGGGCCACTCTGCATCCCAGAGCTTCCAGCTAGCAAGACAAAATCATGATAACCAGCTGGACAAGAAAACAGTGAACAAATAATGACTATCAGGAACTTAGCTTCTGCAGGAGAAGGCAGGTCACCAGAGAGATCCAGGAGCGAACTGAACAAATGCAAAAACATTGACAGCTGGCATGGAGTAAAGATCTGAGAGGAGTTAAATAGAGCAGTGTTGTGAATTCTGTTGTCGGGCTCCCTCCTGTGGTCATGAATGGTACTTCGGCTGGTTCTGTCCATTGACTTCCTCTGGTGGGTGTTTCTGAGTTTCCTTCCACAGGTGACGAGGTTGATTTGTTAGCTGGCTGCTCTATTTAACTCCACTTAGATCTTTGCTCCATGCCACCTGTCAATGTTCCAGTATTGGTCTAGTTCACTCCTGGATCGTTCTTGTGACCTGTCTTCCCAGCAGAAGCTAAGTTCCTACTTGTATTTTCTTTGGTTTGCTATTTTTCTGTCCAGCTCACTATTTTTATTGTTGTCTTGCTTGCTGGAAGCTCTGGGACGCAGAGGGAGCGCCTCCGCACCGTGAGTCGGTGCGGAGGGTCTTTTTGCGCCCTCTGCATGGTCTTTTTATAGGTTTTTGTGCTGACCGCAAAGCAACCTTTCCTATCCTCAGTCTGTTCAGTAAGTCGGGCCTCACTTTGCTAAATCTATTTAATCTCTGTGTTTGTATTTTCATCTTTACTCACAGTCATTATATGTGGGGGGCTGCCTTTTCCTTTGGGGAATTTCTCTGAGGCAAGGTAGGCTTTATTTTTCTATCTTCAGGGCTAGCTAGTTCCTTAGGCTGTGCCGAGTTGCATAGGGAGCGTTAGGAGCAATCCACGGCTATTTCTAGTGTGGTTGATAGGAATAGGGATTGCGGTCAGCAGAGTTCCCACATCCCAGAGCTCGTCCTTTATTATCAGTAACTATCAGGTCATTCCGTGTGCTCTTAACCACCAGGTCCATTATTGTCCTGACCACCAGGTCATAACAGTACAGGTGGCCCAAAGTACTAATGCATCTCAATAGAGGGATGAGAAGTTCTGAGACCATTTTTTTTTCTTTGCAGTGTGTTTTGTCTCTCTTTTCCCCTTTACCTCTGGGTGGTTCAGGACACAGGTGTAAACATGGACATTCAAGGTCTGTCCTCTGGGATGGATAATCTCACTACAGGGGTACAAAACATTCAAGATTTTGCGGTTCAGAATCCGATGTCAGAGCCTAGGATTCCAATTCCTGATCTGTTTTTTGGTGATAGATCTAAGTTCTTGAATTTCAAAAATAATTGTAAATTGTTTCTTGCTTTGAAACCTCGCTCCTCAGGTGACCCTGTTCAACAAGTAAAGATCATTATTTCTTTGTTACGTGGTGACCCTCAAGGCTGGGCATTTTCCCTTGCGCCAGGAGATCCGGTATTGCGTGATGTTGATGCGTTTTTCCTGGCGCTTGGATTGCTTTATGACGAACCTAATTCAGTGGATCAGGCAGAGAAAATCTTGCTGGCTCTGTGTCAGGGTCAGGATGAAGTGGAGATATATTGTCAGAAGTTTAGAAAGTGGTCTGTGCTCACTCAGTGGAATGAATGTGCCCTGGCAGCAATCTTCAGAAAGGTTCTCTCTGAAGCCCTTAAGGATGTCATGGTGGGATTTCCCATGCCTGCTGGTCTGAATGAGTCTATGTCTTTGGCCATTCAGATCGATCGACGCTTGCGTGAGCGTAAAGCTGTGCACCATTTGGCGGTACTATCTGAGCATGGGCCTGAGCCTATGCAATGTGATAGGACTTTGACCAGAGCTGAACGGCAAGAACACAGACGTCGGAATGGGCTATGTTTTTACTGTGGTGATTCCACTCATGTTATCTCCGATTGTCCTAAGCGCACTAAGCGGTTTGCTAGGTCTGCCACCATTGGTACGGTACAGTCTAAATTTCTATTGTCCGTTACTCTGATTTGCTCTTTGTCATCCTATTCTGTTATGGCATTTGTGGATTCAGGCGCTGCCCTGAATTTGATGGACTTGGAGTATGCTAGGCGCTGTGGTTTTTTCTTGGAGCCCTTGCAGTATCCTATTCCATTGAGAGGAATTGATGCTACGCCTTTGGCCAAGAATAAGCCTCAGTACTGGACCCAATTGACCATGTGCATGGCTCCTGCACATCAGGAGGATATCCGCTTTCTGGTGTTGCATAATCTGCATGATGTGGTCGTTTTGGGGTTGCCATGGCTACAGGTTCATAATCCAGTATTGGACTGGAAATCTATGTCTGTGTCCAGCTGGAGTTGCCAGGGGGTACATGGTGATGTTCCATTTTTGTCTATTTCGTCTTCCACTCCTTCTGAAGTTCCAGAGTTTTTGTCGGATTATCGGGATGTATTTGATGAGCCCAAAGCCAGTGCCCTACCTCCTCATAGGGATTGCGATTGTGCAATTAATTTGATTCCTGGTAGCAAGTTTCCTAAGGGCCGATTGTTCAATTTATCTGTGCCAGAATACGCCGCTATGCGGAGTTATATAAAGGAATCCTTGGAGAAAAGCCATATTCGCCCGTCGTCATCACCGTAAGGAGCAGGGTTCTTTTTTGTGGCCAAGAAGGATGGTTCTTTGAGACCTTGTATTGATTACCGCCTTCTTAATAAAATTACAGTCAAATTTCAGTATCCTTTGCCGTTGCTGTCTGATTTGTTTGCTCGTATTAAAGGGGCTAGTTGGTTCACCAAGATAGATCTTCGAGGGGCGTATTAAACAAGGCGATGAATGGAAAACAGCATTTAATACGCCCGAGGGCCATTTTGAGTACCTGGTTATGCCATTCAGGCTTTCCAATGCTTCCTCAGTATTTTAGTCCTTTATGCATGACATCTTCTGAGAGTACCTGGATAAATTCTTGATTGTGTATTTGGATGATATTTTGGTATTTTCGGATGATTGGGAGTCTCATGTGAAGCAGGTCAGAATGGTGTTCCAGGTCCTTCGTGCGAATTCCTTGTTTGTGAAGGGGTCAAAGTGTCTCTTTGGAGTTCAGAAGGTTTCATTTTTGGGGTTCATTTTTTCCCCTTCTACTATCGAGATGGACCCTGTTAAAGTCCAGGCCATTTATGATTGGACTCAGCCGACATCTGTGAAGAGCCTGCAAAAGTTCCTGGGCTTTGCTAATTTTTATCGGCGCTTCATCGCTAATTTTTCTAGTGTTGCTAAACCGTTGACGGATTTGACCAAGAAGGGTGCTGATGAGGTCAATTGGTCTTCTGCAGCTGTAGAGGCTTTTCAGGAGTTGAAGCGTCGTTTTTCTTCTGCCCCTGTGTTGTGCCAGCCAGATGTTTCGCTCCTGTTTCAGGTTGAGGTTGATGCTTCTGAGATTGGAGCAGGGGCTGTTTTGTCGCAAAGAAGTTCTGATGGCTCGGTGATGAAGCTATGTGCTTTCTTTTCTAGAAAGTTTTCGCCTGCTGAGCGTAATTATGATGTTGGTAATCGAGAGTTGTTGGCCATGAAGTGGGCATTCGAGGAGTGGCGTCATTGGCTTGAAGGAGCCAAGCATCGCGTGGTGGTCTTGACAGATCGCAAGAATTTGACTTATCTTGAGTTGGCTAAACGGTTGAATCCGAGACAGGCTCGATGGTCGTTATTTTTCTCCTGTTTTGATTTTGTGGTTTCATACCTTCCGGGCTCTAAGAATGTGAAGGCTGATGCCCTGTCAAGGAGTTTTGTGCCTGACTCTCCGGGTGTATCTGAGCCGGCGGGTATTCTCAAAGAGGGGGTAATTTTGTCTGCCATCTCCCCTGATTTGCGGCGGGTGCTGCAAAAATTTCAGGCTGATAGACCTGACCGTTGCCCAGCGGAGAAACTGTTTGTCCCTGATAGATGGACTAGTAGAGTTATCTCTGAGATTCATTGTTCAGTGTTGGCTGGGCATCCTGGAATCTTTGGTACCAGAGATTTGGTGGCTAGATCCTTTTGGTGGCCGTCTTTGTCACGGGATGTGCGTTCTTTTGTGCAGTCCTGTGGGACTTGTGCTCGGGCTAAGCCCTGCTGTTCTCGTGCCAGTTGGTTGCTTTTGCCCTTGCCGGTCCCGAAGAGGCCCTGGCGCATATTTCTATGGATTTTATTTCGGATCTCCCCGTCTCTCAAAAGATGTCGGTCATTTGGGTGGTTTGTGATCGCTTTTCTAAGATGGTCCATTTGGTACCTTTGTCTAAATTGCCTTCCTACTCTGATTTGGTGCCATTATTTTTCCAGCATGTGGTTCGTTTACATGGTATCCCGGAGAACATCGTTTCTGACAGAGGTTCCCAGTTTGTTTCGAGGTTTTGGCGATCCTTTTGTGCTAGGATGGGCATTGATTTGTCTTTTTCCTCGGCTTTCCATCCTCAGACAAATGGCCAAACCGAACGAACTAATCAAACTTTGGAAACATCTGAGATGCTTTGTTTCTGCTGATCAGGATGATTGGGTGTCCTTTTTGCCGTTGGCTGAGTTCGCCCTTAATAATCGGGCCAGCTCGGCTACTTTGGTTTCACCGTTTTTCTGCAATTCTGGTTTCCATCCTCGTTTCTATTCAGGGCAGGTTGAGTCTTCGGACTGTCCTGGTGTAGATACTGTGGTGGATAGGTTGCAGCAGATTTGGACTCATGTGGTGGACAATTTGACATTGTCCCAGGAGAAGGCTCAACATTTCGCTAACCGCCGGCGCTGTGTGGGTCCCCGACTTCGTGTTGGGGATTTGGTTTGGTTGTCGTCTCGTTATGTTCCTATGAAGGTTTCCTCTACTAAGTTTAAGCCTTGTTTCATTGGTCCGTATAAGATTTCTGAGGTTATCAATCCTGTGTCATTTCGTTTGGCCCTTCCTGCTTCTTTTGCCATCCATAATGTGTTCCATAGGTCGTTATTGCGGAGATACGTGGCGCCTATGGTTCCATCCGTTGATCCTCCTGCCCCGGTGTTGGTTGAGGGGGAGTTGGAGTATGTGGTGGAGAAGATTTTGGATTCTCGTATTTCGAGACGGAAACTCCAGTACCTGGTCAAGTGGAAGGGTTATGGTCAGGAAGATAATTCCTGGGTTTTTGCCTCTGATGTTCATGCTGCCGATCTGGTTCGTGCCTTTCATTTGGCTCATCCTGGTCGGCCTGGGGGCTCTGGTGAGGGTTCGGTGACCCCTCCTCAAGGGGGGGTACTGTTGTGAATTCTGTTGTCGGGTTCAGCCCTGTGGTCTGGTTCTGTCCATGGACTTCCTCTGGTGGGTGTTTCTGAGTTTCCTTCCACAGGTGACGAGGTTGATTTGTTAGCTGGCTGCTCTATTTAATTCCACTTAGATCTATGCTCCGTGCCACCTGTCAATATTCCAGTATTGGTCTAGTTCACTCCTGGATCGTTCTTGTGACCTGTCTTCCCAGCAGTAGCTAAGTTCCTACTTGTATTTTCTTTGGTTTGCTATTTTTCTGTCCAGCTTGCTATTTTTATTGTTGTCTTGCTTGCTGGAAGCTCTGGGACGCAGAGGGAGCGCCTCAGCACCGTGAGTCGGTGCGGAGGGTCTTTTTGCGCCCTCTGCGTGGTCTTTTTGTAGGTGTTTGTGCTGACTGCAAAGCAACCTTTCCTATCCTCAGTCTGTTCAGTAAGTCGGGCCTCACTTTGCTAAATCTATTTCATCTCTGTGTTTGTATTTTCATCTTTACTCACAGTCATTATATGTGGGGGGCTGCCTTTTCCTTTGGGGAATTTCTCTGAGGCAAGGTAGGCTTTATTTTTCTATCTTCAGGGCTAGCTAGTTCCTTAGGCTGTGCCGAGTTGCATAGGGAGCGTTAGGAGCAATCCACGACTATTTCTAGTGTGGTTAATAGGATTAGGGATTGCGGTCAGCAGAGTTCCCACGTCCCAGAGCTCGTCCTTTATTATCAGTAACTATCAGGTCATTCCGTGTGCTCTTAACCACCAGGTCCATTATTGTCCTGACCACCAGGTCATAACAGAGCAGCCAACTAAAGGATAAACCACGTCACCTGTGTAAGGAACCTCAGAAGCAGCAGCTTCACTCATAGCCACCAGAGGGAGCCCATAGACAGAACTCGCCGAAGTACCATTCACGACCACAGGAGGGAGTTCGACTACAGAATTCACAACTGTACCCCCCCTTTGAGGAGGGGTCACCGAACCCTCACCAGAGCCCCCAGGCCGATCAGGATGAGCCAGATGAAAGGCACGAACAAGATCGGCAGCATGAACATCAGAGGCAAAAACCCAGGAATTATCTTCCTGACCATAACCCTTCCACTTGACCAGGTACTGAAGTTTCCGTATCGAAACACGAGAATCCAAAATCTTCCCCACCACATACTCCAACTCCCCCTCAACTAACACCGGGGCAGGGGGATCAACGGAGGGAACCATAGGCGCCACGTATCTCCGCAACAACGACCTATGGAACACATTATGGATGGCAAAAGAAGCTGGAAGGTCCAAACGAAATGACACAGAATTAAGAACTTCAGAAATCTTATAAGGCCCAATGAAACGAGGCTTAAACTTAGGAGAGGAAACCTTCATAGGAACGTGACGAGATTACAACCAAACTAAATCCCCAACACGAAGCCGGGGACCAACACAACGCCGGCGTTTAGCGAAACGTTGAGCCTTCTCCTGAGACAATGTCAAATTGTCCACCACATGAGTCTAAATCTGCTGCAACCTGTCCACCACCGCATCCACACCAGGACAGTCCAAAGGCTCAACCTGCCCTGAAGAGAAATGAGGATCTTAACCAGAATTACAGAAAAAAGGAGAAACTAAAGTAGCCGAGCTGGCCCGATTATTAAGGGCGAACTCCGCCAAAGGCAAGAAGGACACCCAATCATCCTGATCAGCAGAAACAAAGCATCTCAGATATGTCTCCAAAGTCTGATTAGTTCGTTCGGTTTGGCCATTTAGTCTGAGGATGGAAAGCCGAAGAAAAAGACAAATCAATGCCCATCTTAGCGCAAAAGGACCGCCAAAACCTCGAAACAAAATGGGAACCTCTGTCCGAGACGATGTTCTCTGGAATGCCATGCAAACGAACCACATGTTGGAAAAACAATGGCACCAAATCATAGGAGGAAGGCAATTTAGATAAGGGTCCCAAATGGACCATCTTAGAGAAGCGATCACAAACCACCCAAATGACCGACATCTTTTGAGAGACGGGGAGATCCGAAATAAAATCCATAGAAATAGGCGTCCAGGGCCTCTTCGGGATCGGCAAGGGCAAAAGCAACCCGCTGGCACCAGAACAGCAGGGCTTAGCCCGAGCACAAGTCCCACAGGACTGCACAAAAGAACGCACATCCCGTGACAAAGAGAGCCACCAAAAGGATCTAGCCACCAAATCTCTGGTACCAAAGATTCCAGGATGACCAGCCAACACTGAACAATGAATCTCAGAGATAACTCTACTAGTCCATCTATCAGGGACAAACAGTTTCTCCGTAGGACAACGGTCAGGTCTATCAGCCTGAAACTTTTGCAGCACACGCCGCAAATCAGGGGAAATGGCAGACAAAATTACCCCTTCTTTAAGAATACCCGCCGGCTCCGGAACACCCGGAGAGTCAGGCACAAAACTCCTTGACAGGGCGTCAGCCTTCACATTCTTAGATCCCGGAAGGTATGAAACCACAAAATCAAAACGGGAGAAAAAGAGCGACCATCGAGCCTGTCTAGGATTCAACCGTTTGGCAGACTCGAGATAAGTCAAATTCTTGTGATCCGTCATGACTACCACGCGATGTTTAGCTCCTTCAAGCCAAATTCGCCACTCCTCGAATGCCCACTTCATGGCCAACAACTCCCGATTGCCCACATCATAATTGCGCTCAGCAGGCGAGAATTTTCTAGAAAAGAAGGCACAGGGTTTCATCACCGAGCCATCAGAAATTCTCTGCGACAAAACAGCCCCTGCTCCAATTTCAGAAGCATCAACCTCAACCTGAAAAGGGAGCTAAACATCTGGCTGGCACAACACAGGGGCAGAAGCAAAACGACGCTTCAACTCCTGAAAAGCCTCTACAGCCGCAGAGGACCAATTGACCACATCAGCACCTTTCTTGGTCAAATCCGTCAACGGTTTAGCAATACTGGAAAAATTAGCGATGAAGCGACGATAAAAATTAGCAAAGCCCAGGAATTTCTACAAGCTCTTCACAGATGTCGGCTGAGTGCAATCGTAAATGGCCTGAACTTTAACAGGGTCCATCTCGATAGTAGAAGGGGAAAAAATGAAACCCAAAAATGAAACCTTCTGAACTCCAAAGAGACACTTTGACCCCTTCACAAACAAGGAATTCGCACGAAGGACCTGGAACACCATTCTGACTTGCTTCACATGAGACTCCCAATCATCCGAAAAGACCAAAATGTCATCCAAATATACAATCATGAATCTATCCAGGTATTCTCGGAAGATGTCATGCATAAAGGACTGAAACATAGATGGAGCATTAGAAAGCCCGAATGGCATAACCAGGTACTCAAAATGGCCCTTGGGCGTATTAAATGCCGTTTTCCATTCATCACCCTGTTTAATTCGCACAAGATTATACGCACCATGCAGATCTATCTTGGTAAACCAACTAGCCCCCTTAATCCGAGCAAATAAATCAGACAGCAGCGGCAAAGGATACTGAAATTTGACTGTAATTTTATTAAGAAGGCGGTAATCAATGCAAGGTCTCAAAGAACCATCCTTCTTGGCCACAAAAAAGAACCCTGCTCCCAATGGTGACGACGACGGACGAATATGACCCTTCTCCAAGGACTCCTTTATATAACTCCGCATAGCGGCGTGCTCTGGCACAGATAAATTAAACAGACGGCCTTTAGGAAACTTACTACCAGGAATCAAATTAATAGCACAATCGCAATCCCTATGAGGAGGTAAGGCACTGGATTTGGGCTCATCAAATACATACTGATAATCCGATAAAAACTCAGGGACTTCAGAAGGAGTGGAAGGCGAAATTGACAGCAATGGAACATCACCATGTACCCCCTGACAACCCCAGCTGGACACAGACATAGATTTCCAGTCCAACACTGGATTATGGACCTGTAGCCATGGCAACCCCAAAACGACCACATCATGCAGATTATGCAACACCAAAAAGCGAATATCCTCCTGATGTGCAGGAGCCATGCACATGGTCAATTGAGTCCAGTACTGAGGCTTATTCTTGGCCAAAGGCGTAGCATCAATTCCTCTCAATGGAATAGGATACTGCAAGGGTTCCAAGAAAAAACCACAGCGCCTGGCAAACTCCAAGTCCATCAAATTCAGGACAGCGCCTGAATCCACAAATGCCATTACAGAATAGGACGACAGAGAGCAAATCAGAGTAACGGACAAAAGAAATTTAGACTGTACCGTACCAATGGTGACAGACCTAGCGAACCGCTTAGTGCGCTTAGGACAATCGGAGATAGCATGAGTGGATTCACCACAGTAAAAACACAGCCCATTCCGACGTCTGTGTTCTTGCCGTTCAGCTCTGGTCAAAGTCCTATCACACTGCATAGGCTCAGGCCTATGCTCAGAGAATACCGCCAGATGGTGCACAGCTTTGCGCTCACGCATGCGCCGATCGATCTGAATGGCCAAAGACATAGACTCATTCAGATCAGCAGGCGTGGGAAATCCCACCATGAAATCTCTAAGGGCTTCAGAAAGACCCTTTCTGAAAATTGCCGCCAGAGCACATTCATTCCACTGAGTAAGCACAGACCACTTTCTAAACTTCTGACAGTACACCTCCGCTTCATCCTGACCCTGACACAAAGCCAGCAAGATTTTTTCTGCCTGATCCACTGAATTTGGTTCATCATAAAGCAATCCAAGCGCCAGAAAAAATGCATCAACATCACGCAATGCAGGATCTCCTGGCGCAAGGGAAAATGTCCAGTCTTGAGGGTCACCACGCAACAAAGAAATAATGATTTTTACATGTTGAGCGGGGTCACCAGAGGAGCGGGGTTTCAAAGCTAGAAACAGTTTACAATTATTTTTGAAATTCAAGAACCTAGATCTATCCCCAGAAAATAAGTCAGGAATAGGAATTCTAGGCTCTAACATAGGATTCTGAATCACAAAATCTTGAATGTTTTGTACCCTTGCAGTGAGATGATCCACACAAGAGGACAGACCCTGAATGTTTATATCTACACCTGTGTCCTGAACCACCCAAAGGTCTAGGGGAAAAGAAAGACAAAACACAGTGCAAAGAAAAAAAAAATGGTCTCAGAAGTTCTCTTATCCCTCTATTGAGATGCATTAATACTTTGGGCCAGCTGTACTGTTATGACCCGGTGGTTAGGAGCACCCGGAATGACCTGATAGTTAAACCTCATACAGGACGAGCTCTGGGATGTGGGACCTCTGCTGACCGCAAGCCCTAATCCTATCACACACACTAGAAATAGCCGTGGAGCGCTCCTGACCAGACCTAGGCGCCTCGTCACAGCCTAAGAACTATCTAGCCCTAGAGAAAGAAAATAAGCCTACCTTGCCTCAGAGAAATACCCCAAAGGTAAAGGAAGCCCCCCACATATATTGGCTGTGAGTAAAGATGAAAGTCACAAACGCAGAAATGAAACAGGTTTCAGCAAAGGGAGGCCAGACTTGCTAGATAGACAGAGGATAGGAAAGTTAACTGTGCGATCAGCACAAAAACCTACAAAAAGACCACGCAGAGTGTGCAAAAAAGACCTCCGCACCGACTCACGGTGCGGAGGGGCCACTCTGCATCCCAGAGCTTCCAGCTAGCAAGACAAAATCATGATAATCAGCTGGACAAGAAAACAGTGAACAAATAATGACTATCAGGAACTTAGCTTCTGCAGGAGAAGGCGGGTCACCAGAGAGATCCAGGAGCGAACTGAACAAATGGAAAAACATTGACAGCTGGCATGGAGTAACGATCTGAGAGGAGTTAAATAGAGCAGCCAACTAAAGGATAAACCACGTCACCTGTGTAAGGAACCTCAGAAGCAGCAGCTTCACTCATAGCCACCAGAGGGAGCCCATAGACAGAACTCGACGAAGTACCATTCATGACCACAGGAGGGAGTTCGACAACAGAATTCACAACAATCACGCTTGAGTTCCTTTCTAGGTCCTATGCCCGAAGCCTGACGACCGCAGTCTGGGACCTGATGACCGCTGTCTGGAGCTTGGAGCCTGATGTCCCTGGTGGTGCCTGTAGGTCGTGTCAGATGTCAGGAACCGAACGACTCCTGTCTGATGTCTGACGATGACCCTGGGTCCAGATGTCCTTATGTCCTGTCTGTACCCTGATGTCCTGCCTGTGTCTTGATGACCTCATGGATCCTGATGTCCTGATATCCTGTCTGTTCCCTGATGTCCTGATATCCTGTCTGTTCCCTGATGTCCTCCCTGTTTCATATCCTGATGTACCTAATTTCCTGGGCTACCACGCCAGTGTCCCAGCCGATGACCTGGGTTGCCCTGTCAGTGTCCCAGATGTCATGATGTCCTGTCTGTGTCCTGATGTCCTGAGGTCTTTCCTGAGTCCAGATGTTCTGATGTCCTGTTTGTATCCTGATGTCTTGCCTGTACCCTGATGTCCTCATGTACCCTGATGTCCTGCCTGGGTCCTGATGTCCCGCCTATCTGTGCCTCGGTGATCCACTGGGTGGTACCCTTCTGAGGTGTGGAATCGGGAGCCTGACATCGTCATGTTTTGTTTATGTACTGTGTGACTTTACTTTAGTAAACTTTACTTTCTCTATACCTGAAGTTTCGGTGTAATCATGTCCTACGTGTCTTTCCTTGTCCACATGCTCAGCTGCCACAGATCCCCGGTCTCTGCCCTCCTCTAGTTTGGGTAGGCCGGGTCCTCCTCTGCAGTCTTAAGGGTCCGTATTTCATCCCCGGGGGACGTGCGCCCCATGCCTTCTGAGGTTGGTCGGCTTGGGGGCGTCTATGGGCTGGGCCGCATTGTCGGCCGCAGCTGATCGTGACAATTACATTGTACGGTACTAAGACACATCGTCCGATGGATTGTCGAAAGAATTTGTGTCCCATCCTCCCAGGAGCCCTAGTCAGCTGCCTACTCCTCTTACCCCTTCTTCGAACCCTGGTCACCAAAACGAAAACTGTTATTTTCTTTTCATTTTTCATCAATTCGGGGCCCAAATTGATAACAAGAATTTTAATCACCCTTGATTACAATGTGGGTTGTACTCAAAAACCTAAAAAAAGAAAAAAGGTGTATAATGTTATAACCGCTTTTTATGCATGCTCATTTATAGAAAGTTTAGATTTTGTTTTGCTTTTTTGACATTTTTTTTAGTTTGCGTTTTCTCCTGTTTAGAAAATGTTTCATAGTTACAAAAATGAAACATAAAATACAACACAATAAGCTTCTCTCCTGATATTCATTATTATCTGGTTATTTTATTGCCAGGCATTTTTTTTTATTTTATTTTATTTTGTAAGCTGAGGCTCTGAGCAGCAAGAAGAGCAAGTTACTGATCTGAAGATTTATATTACTGTGTGAAACCATTCATTCCTGTCTTTGTATTAGTAAAACTCGGTAATAATGGCCTGCTGTTATGGGCCGCGGGAAATGTACTCGACATTGTTGTTTTCTTTCCTCTTTTTTTATATCCCTTTGTTGTTATTGAGAAACTAAGTGTACAAGTGGGAAATGGGAACTATAAAGATAGCCCATCATAGTGTACGACGTAGTGCGATCGCTCCGGCCTCTCAATGCTGAGACTACAGCTAAAGGAAAATATGAAGATTCCGGCAGTAGAACTCAACGGTGATGGAAATGTTCATGTTGGTCAGGGTCTTACGGTCATAGTGCCGACAGCTGAAGACTTAGCTCAGCTGTTTTCAGGGTCTTGAGCCTTTTTGTACAAGATTTTCATTTTTTTATTGCATCAATGGATAATGCGCCATCCAGTAGAGGTATAGTGTACAGTACTTAAAGGGAACCTGCCACCAGGTTTGGCAGCTATGAGATACAGCCACTACCTTTCAGCCTTGATATACCACCCTGTTTAACACTGTGCATCTCACTCGATCTGGCCTAAACCAAAAGGCCACCTGCGGGGCGGAGCGCTCCTCCGGGTGTTGAAGGCCTTGGTCCGGCGCCTCCCATCTCCTTCCGATGACGTCCTCCTTCTTGTTTCTTGTGGATGCGTCATCCACACAGTATCCTCGACATCGCGCTTCTGCGCAGGCATACTCCTCTGCCCTGTCGAGGGCAGAGTTAGTTATTGCAGTGCACATGCGTCAGGGCTCTTTTACATTTCCCGGCGCATGCGCTATGGTCAGGGCTGAGAAGTACGCCTGCACAGGAGAGTGATGCTGGGGAGATGGTGTGGATGACCTAGAGACACATTATTGTCACAACACAGCTGTCGGGTGACCCGGGACCATGGGCTCCTTCCCTGTCCCTAACACAAGGAGGCGCTCTCGCTAGCCATGCTCCTCAGGCTACTTCAGATGGCGAAGATGCCAGGTCCTCCACCCTTGCCTTATCTCCTAAGATAGGCCTCTGTCTGTTCTGGTCCCCCACCCAGGGAAGAGGGGGCGCTACTGTGCACCATAGTACACCAACCCAACAAACAAGGTAACAAGGACGAGGGTTAACAAAAAACTCCAGGCATGCAGAACATTCACAAACATGTAACAGAGGATACACTGAGGTGGGAATAAACCAAAACAGAGAAGGATAAGGAATAACCACACATACAAACCAAGCTATAGTCACTAATAACTCCTCCAACTCTCCTTCTCATATGTCCTCCTCTCCCACTGATAGCCATGCAGCAAATGGTAGCTCTGACAAGGATTGTATCAGAGCCCAGATTAAAAAAAGGGAAGGGAGTGACTAACCGGCTTAGCTGTGAGCACAGGGATTTCCAACATGGCCGATTAACCCCTGTTCTGCCAGAAGGAATAAACCCATGTAAAATGAAGGAGAAGTGCTTCTTCTCAGCGCTGCAGTAGGAGCAATCAGACCGTGTGGTCTTCTGGCTCCACACTGTCACGGCTACCCCATGACAGTTATTCACAAGAAGCAAGAAGTAGGGCGGCATTGAAAAAAGAACTGAGGGGCCAGACCAAGACCAGAACCACCTATCGGACCGGACTGTCCCACTGGTGAGTATAATAAAAGGTCTTTTCCTTGCCTTACAGGCCGTATTGCGGGCATATACAGTATTATAGAATGCTGTATATCAGGCCTGAAAGGTGGAGGCCATATCTCATATCAGGCAAACCTGGTGACAGGTTCCCTCTAAGGAGTTGTATCATGTCTGTAGTTAACATACTTGTTGCATTCCTGTTTAAAGAAATGTTGTGATCTAACCCTGCGTCAGGCACAATAGGCCTGACAGGCACACATCAGACATTTTTATTTCCCCCTCTTCTCCAAGACGGCAGGGGATCCTGGGCCTCTCAGTACCTTCCTATCTTTAGCTGCTCCTTAAAAACCCCTAAATTAGTTTTACCCCCTTCCTTGCGGAGAGCAGGTGGGACATCATTGACCTCTCTCCGGCTCATTGTGCCTGAAGATTCTCAATTTTGAAGATTCATATTTTCTAGAGGGGGGGGGGGGGGGTGTTCAACACAATTTTTATTTTGCTCCTTTTATAAATTAATAATGCACAGTTTGCCAATATGATTTTTCTACTGAACTTTTAATGTCTGAATCTGACTGAATATGGCTCAAGTAGCATCTAAGTGCATTACAATTAACTATTACTAAACATTACAATTAGAAAAAAACATATGTCCTGAAAACTGGAGGCTATTTGGTGCTAGTTGTGAAATGTGGGAAGGTTTTGTGTTTTTTTTATGTTTATGATTATTAAATGTTTTGGTTTTTTTGCATCTGATTTTGTGCACTCTCTTTCAGTACATCCCTATCTTATTATAACCTGTGGCTGCCAGTAATGCACCGGAACTAAGGAGTGCCACAGATGAGCCAGGGTTAACAGGTAAGACTGGTCATACAGTTCCGTGTATCAACATCACGATCAGTAACAATGTTTATATCCTGTAACAATATCATAGCAGTTATATCCTTGTACATAGGGGAAGTATTATAGTAGTTATATTCCTGTACATAGGAGCAGTATTATAGTAGTTATATTCTTGTACATATGAGCAGTATTATAGTAGTTATATTCTTGTACATAGGAGCAGTATTATAGTAGTTATATTCTTGTACATAGGGGCAGTATTATAGTAGTTATATTCCTGTACATAGGAGCAGTATTATAGCAGTTATATTCTTGTACATATGAGCAGTACTATAGTAGTTATATTCTTGTACATAGGAGAATTATAGTAGTTATATTCTTGTACATAGGGGCAGTATTATAGTAGTTATATTCCTGTACATAGGAGCAGTATTATAGCAGTTATATTCTTGTACATATGAGCAGTACTATAGTAGTTATATTCTTGTACATATGAGAATTATAGTAGTTATATTCTTGTACATAGGGGCAGTATTATAGTAGTTATATTCTTGTACATAGGGGCAGTATTATAGTAGTTATATTCTTGCACATAGGGGCAGTATTATAGTAGTTATATTCTTGCACATAGGGGCAGTATTATAGTGGTTATATTCTTGTACATAGGGACAGTATTATAGTAGTTATATTCTTGTACACAGGAGCAGTATTATAGCAGTTATATTCTTGTACATAGGGGCAGTATTATAGTAGCTATATTCTTGTACATATGAGCAGTATTATAGTAGATATATATTCGTGTACATAGGGGGCAGTATTATAGTAGTTATATTCTTGTACATAGGAGCAGTATTATAGTAGTTATATTCTTGTACATATGAGCAGTATTATAGTAGTTATATTCTTGTACATATGAGCAGTATTATAGTAGATATATATTCGTGTACATAGGGGGCAGTATTATAGTAGTTATATTCTTGTACATATGAGCAGTATTATAGTAGATATATATTCGTGTACATAGGGGGCAGTATTATAGTAGTTATATTCTTGTACATATGAGCAATATTATAGTAGATACATATTTGTGTACATAGGGGGCAGTATTATAGTAGTTATATTCTTGTACATAGGGAGCAGTATTATAGTAGTTATATTCTTGTACATAGGGGCAGTATTATAGTAGTTACATTCTTGTACATTGGAGCAGTATTATAGTAGTTAAATTCTTGTACATATGAGCAGTATTATAGTAGTTATATGCTTGTACATAGGAGCAATATTATAGTAGTTATATTCTTGTACATAGGGGCAGTAATATAGTAGTTATATTCCTGTACATAGCAGCAGTATTATAGTAATTATATTCTTGTACATAGGAGAATTATAGTAGTTATATTTTTGCACATAGGGGGCAGTATTATAGTAGTTATATTGTTGTATATAGGGGCAGTATTATAGTAGTTATATTCTTGTACATAGGGAGCAGTATTATAGTAGCGATATTCTTGTACATAGAGGCAGTATTATAGTAGTTATATTCTTGTACATAGGGAGCAGTATTATATTAGTTATATTCTTGTACATAGGAGCAGTATTATAGTAGTTATATTCTTGTACATAGGAGCAGTATTATAGTGGTTATATTCTTTTACATAGGGGCAGTATTATAATAATTATACTTTTGTACATAGGAGCAGTATAATAGTAGTTATATTCTTTTGCATAGGGGCAGTATTATAGTAGTTATACTCTTCTACATAGGGGCAGTATTATAGTAGTTATATTCTTGTACATAGGAGCAGTATTATAGTAGATATATTCTTGTACATAGGAGCAGTATTATAGTAGTTATATTCTTGTACATAGGAGCAGTATTATAGTGGTTATATTCTTTTACATAGGGGCAGTATTATAATAAATATACTTTTGTACATAGGAGCAGTATAATAGTAGTTATATTCTTTTGCATAGGGGCAGTATTATAGTAGTTATACTCTTGTACATAGGAGCAGTATTATAGTAGTTATATTCTTTTGCATAGGGGCAGTATTATAGTAGTTATACTCTTGTACATAGGGGCAGCATTATAGTAGTTATATTCTTGTACATAAGGGCAGTATTATAGTAGGTATATTCTTGTATATAGGAGCAGTATTATAGTAGTTATATTCTTGTACATAGGAGCAGTATTATAGTAGATATATTCTTGTACATAGGAGCAGTATTATAGTAGTTATATTCTTGTACATAGGAGCAGTATTATTGTAGTTATATTCTTGTACATAGGGGCAGTATTATAGTAGTTATATTCTTGTACATAGGAGCAGTATTATTGTAGTTATATTCTTGTACATAGGGGCAGTATTATAGTAGTTATATTCTTGTACATAGGGAGCAGTATTATAGTAGCGATATTCTTGTACATAGAGGCAGTATTATAGTAGTTATATTCTTGTACATAGGGAGCAGTATTATATTAGTTATATTCTTGTACATAGGAGCAGTATTATTGTAGTTATATTCTTGTACATAGGGGCAGTATTATAGTAGTTATATTCTTGTACATAGGAGCAGTATTATAGTGGTTATATTCTTTTACATAGGGGCAGTATTATAATAATTATACTTTTGTACATAGGAGCAGTATAATAGTAGTTATATTCTTTTGCATAGGGGCAGTATTATAGTAGTTATACTCTTCTACATAGGGGCAGTATTATAGTAGTTATATTCTTGTACATAGGAGCAGTATTATAGTAGATATATTCTTGTACATAGGAGCAGTATTATAGTAGTTATATTCTTGTACATAGGAGCAGTATTATAGTGGTTATATTCTTTTACATAGGGGCAGTATTATAATAATTATACTTTTGTACATAGGAGCAGTATAATACTAGTTATATTCTTTTGCATAGGGGCAGTATTATAGTAGTTATACTCTTGTACATAGGAGCAGTATTATAGTAGTTATATTCTTTTGCATAGGGGCAGTATTATAGTAGTTATACTCTTGTACATAGGGGCAGCATTATAGTAGTTATATTCTTGTACATAGGGGCTTTATTATAGTAGGTATATTCTTGTATATAGGAGCAGTATTATAGTAGTTATATTCTTGTACATAGGAGCAGTATTATAGTAGATATATTCTTGTACATAGGAGCAGTATTATAGTAGTTATATTCTTGTACATAGGAGCAGTATTATTGTAGTTATATTCTTGTACATAGGGGCAGTATTATAGTAGTTATATTCTTGTACATAGGAGCAGTATTATTGTAGTTATATTCTTGTACATAGGGGCAGTATTATAGTAGTTATATTCTTGTATATAGGAGCAGTATTATAGTAGTTATATTCTTGCACATAGGGAGCAGTATTATAGTAGTTATATTCTTGTACATAGGAGGAGAATTATAGTAGTTATATTCTTGTACATAGGGAGCAGTATTATAGTAGTTATATTCTTGTACATAGGGGCAGTATTATAGTAGTTATATTCTTGTACATAGGAGCAGTATTATAGTGGTTATATTCTTTTACATAGGGGCAGTATTATAATAATTATACTTTTGTACATAGGAGCAGTATAATAGTAGTTATATTCTTTTGCATAGGGGCAGTATTATAGTAGTTATACTCTTGTACATAGGGGCAGTATTATAGTAGTTATATTCTTGTACATAGGAGCAGTATTATAGTAGATATATTCTTGTACATAGGAGCAGTATTATAGTAGTTATATTCTTGTACATAGGAGCAGTATTATAGTAATTATTTGCATTACCGTATGTAATCGAGTATAAGCCGAGATTTTCAGCCCACTTTTTTGGGCTGAAAGTCCCCCTCTTGGCTTATACTCGAGTCATACCCAGGGGTCGGCAGGGAAGGGGGAGCGGGGGCTGTGTAATTATACTCACCTACTCCTGGCGCGGTCCCTGCAGGTCCCCTGGCTTCCCCGGCGCCGGCAGCAGCAGCTTCTTCCTGTACTGAGCTGTCACATGGTACAGCTCATTACAGTAATGAATATGTGGCTCCAGCTCTCACAGAGGTGGAGCTGCATATTCATTACTGTAATGAGCGGTAACGGTGACCGCTCAGTACAGGATGAAGCTGCGGCATCGGGGAAGCAGGGACTGCACAGCGCCAGGAGCAGGTGAGTAAATGGGGAGGGGGAGCGCTGCGCTGCGCGATAGTCACCTTTCCTCGTTCCGATGCCGCTCTGTCTTCAGCGGTGACGCTCAGATCAGAGGGCGCGGTGATGTGGTTAGTGCACGCCCTCTGCCTGAACGTCAGTGCAGAAGATGGAGCTGTACCGGAACGAGGAGCAGGTAACTATTGAAAGTGTCGGGGGCCTGAACGACGGAGAGGTGAGTATGTGATTTTTTTTTATCGCAGCAACAGCAAATGGGGCAAGTGGCTGTATGGAGCATCTATGGGGCCATAACGTTTGTGCAGCATTATATGGGGCCATAACGTTTGTGCAGCACTATATGGGGCCATAACATTTGTGCAGCACTATATGGGGCCATAACATTTGTGCAGCACTATATGGGGCCATAACATTTGTGCACCACTATATGGGGCCACAACGTTTGTGCACCACTATATGGGGCCATAAAATTTGTGCAGCACTATATGGGGCCATAACATTTGTGCAGCACTATATGGGGCCATAAAGTTTGTGCAGCACTATATGGGGCCATAAAGTTTGTGCAGCACTATATGGGGCAATAAAGTTTGTGCAGCACTATATGGGGCCATAACGTTTGTGCAGCACTGTATGGGGCCATAAAGTTTGTGCAGCACTATATGGGGCCATAATGTTTGTGCAGCACTATATGGGGCCATAATGTTTGTGCAGCACTATATGGGGCCATAATGTTTGTGCAGCACTGTATGGGGCCATAATGTTTGTGCAGCACTATATGGGGCAAGTGTTTTGTATGGAGCATCTATGGGGCCATAACGTTTCTGCAGCACTATATGGGGCAAGTGTCTGTATGGGGCCATAATTAACATTTGTGGAGCATTACGGTATATGGGGCAAATATGTTTATGGAGCATCTTATGGGGCCATAATCAGCATTTGTGCAGCATTATATGGGGCAAATGTGTCTATGGAGCATCTTATGGGGCCATTATTAACCTTTATGCAGCATTATATGGGGCATATTTTAATATGGAGCATCTTATGGAGCCCATCATAAACTTTATGTAGCATTATATGGGGCATATTTTAATATGGAACATCTTATAGGGCCCATCAAACTTTATGGAGCATTATATGGGGCTCCTGATTCAATATGGATATTCAAAAACACTTAACCTACTGATGTGTCAATTAATTTTACTTGTATTGGTATCTATTTTTATTTTTGACATTAACCGGTAGCTGCTGCATTTCCCACCCTAGGCTTATACTCGAGTCATTAAGTTTTCCCAGTTTTTTGTGGAAAAATTAGGGGGGTCGGCTTATACTCGGGTCAGCTTATACTCGAGTATATGCGGTAATTATTTTTTATCTAATGTGCAGTGTTATGATCGCTATACCCTTTTCCATATTAAACGTATTATTATAGTTGTATTTTCCTGAAAAATAGGTTATTGGTTTATAAATGATTTTGGTTTGCATGTGATTGAACTCCTACAGGAAGGCAAATGCAGTGCAATAAACATGGAACATCATAATTGTAAAACGTGACAGTTCTAGTTTTCCTTGCCTATGAGATCTCTGAACATTTAACCAATAAAACCCTCACGCTTTCTTCCAGAGCTCTTAGAGATGAATGATTTATTAGCATTTTGACTTTTCATTCACTTTAAATGCATTTTGATTGAAAGCCCTGCAGCTATTAAAATTCACTCATGCATTTTAAGCAAGCAAAGATTTACCAAGTGAGTAGCAGAGATTTGAGATCATTTGCTTATTACAGGACTTATATTGTAGCAAAGCCAGTTAGTACTAGGTTAACTCCTAGCACTCCAGGTATTAATCAGATGCACCTGGCAAGCTTTGACTAAGAAGCCAGAAATTAGTTCACCTTGTATCAGACTGCGGAATGTTGAGCAGAGTGAAGTGTGTTGTTGTGTTGAAGCTTTTGAGTAACCGGCCAAAATGTGACTGCATCGAGGAGAGAGACAGGTTATTGTCTCTCTCTGATTGGATAATGCACGGGTCAGTTAGGAAAGCTCAGCAGTCTGTGTGTTGGAGGTGCAGAGACTTGTGTGGAGGCTACAACCTGCTCAGTGTGAACTGTGCATGAAGTTGAACACTACATTTTAGCGCTGAAAGCAGCGGAGCTCAGACTGAAAGTGTGACTGAAGCTGTTGGACTGTACTTCTTTAGACTATAAAGTTTTCTTTTCTCTCCTGCAGCCACCAACCTTTGCTGCACTTTATGTCGTTCTTTACAATGTGTCTTTATGACATAATCTCGTTAGGCCATTTAAGATCCAGTTGGGCACACCACCGATTTTAATATTAAACACAGTTCAGTGTTCAGCTGCCATGAGTCTGGGCTCTACCTAACTTCAAACTTTTTCTGTTGCTTTTATCACCCCTGAGTCCTGTGATTTCTTTAGGTAGCACGTGCACCATCTGGATAACCCATTGTTTGCCATAAACATCACAAATTGTTAATTACAGAATGATCCTATTTCTTTTATTTCTACAAACCTTCACACCTGCTGGTCAACCCATTGTTTGCCATGAGCCTCACAAACAGTTATTAGACTCTGTTCACTTTACATCTGCTTAACCAATTGTCATGCTGCTGGATTCAAATCCTTGATTCTGTGTTCGGTGGTCAGCAACGCTTTCCACTGAGCTACAGCAAATTCAACTTTTCTTTGGGTGTAAATTTTTTTGTGACATGTTTTTTTTTCATTTACTCTGTTTATCTGTCCTATCACCTTTCAGGTGCGGCTTTAAATGTTGGCATATGCAACAGATTGGGACTTATTATAAGTGAAAGGAGGACTTTATACTAACCAGACAGCAGATGGCGATAGTGTGTAAAGTAATATACTTGCTGTAATGTGGGGAGGGAAGCTCTCAGTGGTTGGTTGCTTTTTTACTTTCGGTTTTGCTTTTCTTCATGAATGTGTTGTCTTCAGTGCACGGACTGTGTGACACTGAATTGTATCTCATGTTTATCCAGTATGAAGTAAATACTGTTTACTCAAGATATCTTGCTGATTGAAGCTTTCCTAAGTACAGCTGTGACTGCAAGAAGACGCACTCTGCAACAGGTTATGGGCCCAGGCATCCCAGATAAGCCCAGGCACCCCAGATAACCCCAGACATCCCAGGCACCCCAGATAACCCCAGGCACTCCAGGCTAGGGTTGAGCGAAACGGGTCGAGATTTTTCAAAAGTCGCCGACTTTTGGCAAGGTCGGGTTTCATGAAACCCGACCCGACCCCAGTGTGGGGTCGGCCATGAAGTCGGCGATCTTTTGAATCTGGAATCGGAATTCCGATACCGATTCCCGATATGTTTAAGATATCGGGAATTGGTATCGGAATTCAGATTAAAGTGTAAAATAAAGAATTAAAATAAAAAATATCGCAATACTTACCCTCTGACGCGCCCTGGTACTAACCGGCAGTCTTCCTTCCTTAGAATCAGCCTTCCAGGACCTGGCGGTGACGTCGCGGCTTGTGATTGGCCGCGCGGCCGCCCATGTGACCGCTCGCGCGACCAATCAGAAGCCGTGACGTCACCGAAGGTCCTTCAAGCGCTGATTCTTAGGAAAGAAGGCTGTCGGAAGGAAGCAGGGCGCTTCCGAGGGTGAGTATATACCTAATAGGAATATACTCACCCTCGGAAGCGCCCTGCTTCCTTCCGACAGCCTTCCTTCCTAAGAATCAGCACTTGAAGGACCTTAGGTGACGTCACGGCTTCTGATTGGTCCCGCGAGCGGTCACATGGGCGGCCGCGTGGCCAATCACAAGCCGCGACGTCACCGCGACGTCACCGCCAGGTCCTGGAAGCGCTGATTCGAAGGAATGAAGACTGCCGGTTAGTACCAGGGCGCGTCAGAGGGTAAGTATTGCGATATTTTTTATTTTAATTCTTTATTTTACACTAGAATATGCATCGCAGGGCCTGAAGGAGAGTTTCCGCTCCTTCAGACCCTGGGAACCATGGAAACCCAATGCACTGCATTGGGTTTTGAGTTTCGGCCGACCCCGACCCTGACTTTTTTATAGGATCGGCCGATTTCACTCGACCCGACTTTTGAAAAAGTCGGGTTTCGTGAAACCCGACCCGATCCTATAAAAGTAAAGGTCGCTCATCCCTGCTCCAGGCACCCCAGACACTACAGGTATGCACTACAAGCTCAGGCAGAAGGATCCTGGTTTATAGCCCAGATAATGGAGCACACAGATAAGCTCTGTAAACAGAAGGAACTAAATCCAGATACAGAATGACAGAGGAATTCAGCATCCCAGGAGCTGGATATAATTGCAGAGAATTCACAGGACATACAGGAGAATATCTTCAGTACAACTCTCTAAACAAGTAAGACTATATAAAGATGATGAGTAACACAGAACTGAAATTTACAGTAGCTAAACTGAATAGTGAAAATTATCAGTTATGGAAATTCAAAGTAGAGATGTTGTTATCTAAGGATGATCTATGGGAAGTAATTGCTACAGCAAGACCAGATCAAGATAATCAGACATGGGATAAGAAGGATATACAAGCGAGAGCCACCATTAGCTTATTAGTGGATGATGCTCATATAAGAAATGAAGAAACAGCTAAGGGAATGTGGGAAGCATTAAGAAAACTGTATGAAAGACCTAGCTTGAATCACAAGTTGTTTTTATTAAGAAAGATGTACAGTATGAGATTGAGTGCAAATGACGATATGCAGAAGCACATATTCTCAATGATGGAAGTGATATCACAGCTAAGATCTATTGGTGAAGACATTAAAGAAAGTAATGTAGCAGCTATATTGTTGTGCAGTTTACCAGATTCATATACAGCCTTGATAAATGCCCTTGAGACGAGACCAGAAACTGACATTACATTAGATTTTGCGAAAACAAGACTAATAGATGAATATCAGAGAAGAAAAGAACAAAGAAATGATTCTTCTACTGAAAAGGACAGTGAAAACGCTCTTAAAGCTACAGAATTCCAAAAACCCTATAATAAAGAGACAAGAGAATGCTTCAGATGTAAGAAAAAAGGTCATTTAAAGAAAGACTGTACCATATGGAAAGCAGAACAACAAAAATTACAACATAAAAAGCATACAGAGAAAGTAAAAAACACAATTTCCGATTCATCTGAGAATATATGGAATGGCACATTTAAAGTAACAGACAAGAAATCATCACTTGGTTGGTTTATTGATTCAGGAGCAACGAGTCATATGACAAGTGACAAGAATTTCTTTACTGATCTTGATTTAGATAAGAAAGAAGCCATTTATCTCGCAGATGGAAGCAAAATAACCGCAGAAGGTATCGGACAAGGTATGCTAAATTGTTCAAACAAGTTCGGGCAAGATACAAAGATACTTGTACAAGATGTGTTGTATGTTCCAAAATTGGAAGGCAGATTATTATCTGTAAAACGTTTAACAGCAAAAGGACTTACAGTGAAATTCAAAGACAATGAGTGTGCAATTATTGCAGGAAACAAGGTGATAACCAAAGTCAAGGCAGATGAACAATTATATCATTTTGACACACCAAAGGAACAGATGAAGGTATGTACACATGATCACAAAAACTGTATTCACATGTGGCATAGACGTCTAGGACATAGACACCCTGACAGTATAAGGGAACTACAGAGACAAGAATTGACAAAAGATTTAAAGATATCAGATTGCTCAATTACCATAAGATGTGATTGTTGTATAAAATCCAAAGCCACAAGGATATCTATTCCAAAAGAAAGTGAGATGAAAAGCGAAAGACCACTTGATTTGGTGCATACTGACGTATGTGGACCCATGAAAGTGACTACATCAGGAGGCAATAGATACATGTTGACTTTTATAGACGATTACTCAAGATACACAGTCACATACTTAATTAAAAACAAAAGTGAAGTTTTTGATAAACTTGTAGACTATGTAACAAGATCAAGTAACAAATTTCAAAGGAAGCCAATTGTCATCAGAAGTGATAATGGAGGTGAATTTACAGGTCACAGAATAGAAGACTACTTAAGACAAAATGGGATAGAACACCAGAAAACTGTTCCATACACACCTGAACAAAATAGAGTAGCAGAAAGGAAAAACAGAACTCTAACAGAGATGATAAGATGTATGCTGACGGATTCCAAACTACCAGAGAAATATTGGGGTGAGGCAGCAATGACAGCTACTTATCTACAGAACAGACTTTTTTCCAGAAAACTGACAAAAACTCCATATGAACTGTGGCAAGGTATGAAACCAAGTGTCAATCATTTAAAAGTTTTTGGATGTAAAGTTTTCATATTCATTCCAACAGAAAAACGTTCCAAACTTCAAAACAGATCCATGGAAGGAATATTTGTTGGATATAGTGAAAATTGCAAAGGATACAGAATCCTACATCCCAAAACAGACAGAGTTACGGTGAGTAACAGTGTGACATTCATTGAAGATTTCAATGAAGATATTATGATTTCAGTTGAAACAACAAAATGAGAAAACCAATAATGACACAACTGAAGAAATATCTGATGAGAAAGAAGTAGAAGTTAATGAAGAACAAAATACTGAAAGTGAAGAATCACAACTACAAACAGACACAGAACCAAGACGTTCAATGAGAGAGAACAAAGGAAAACCACCAAAACGTCTCTCATACAAGACAAGCACAAGAAAAATCTATGAGCCTACTTCTTGGGAAGAAATATCTAAACTGCCTGTAGGAGAAGACTATGATGAGACATTTGCTCCAGTTGTCAAACACACTACAATAAGAACTTTACTTACAGTTGCAGCAATGAAACAGATGCAACTGAGACATCTGGATGTAAAGACAGCTTTTCTGAATGGAGATTTAACAGAAGACATTTATATGGAACAACCTCCAGGATTCAAAGATGAAAGAAATCCAAACAAAGTTTGTAAACTACAGAAAAGCATATATGGTTTAAAGCAAGCAGCTAAAGCATGGAATGACAAAATCACGGAAGTACTTACAAATGAAAAATTTCAAAGAAGCAAAGCTGATCCATGCTTATATACAAAAAGGCTGATTAATAGATGGATTTATATACTCATATATGTAGACGACATTTTGATTTGTTTTGAACAAGAAAGGGATAATGAAAATATTCTAAAAATCCTGAAGCGACATTTCGAAATCAAAGACTTGAGAAATGTAAAACAATATCTAGGAATACAAGTAGAAAGAGAAGAAGATGGAAGTTTCCTACTGAATCAAAATCACATGATTCAAGACATAACAGAAAAATTTGGATTAAAAGATGCAAAAACAGTAAAGTCTCCAATGGAAACTAATTATCTCAAAGAGATGAACAGTGAACAAAATATGCTACCAAATAATGAAGAATACAGAACAGCAATAGGAAAACTACTGTATCTAGCGACCGTTACAAGACCAGACATCGCAGCAGCAGTAGGAATCCTGAGTAGAAAGGTATCAAAACCAAATAAAGCTGATTGGAATGCCGTGGAATACGTTATTTGAAAGGCACTAGCAATGTAAAGCTGAAATTACCCACAAGCGATGATTGCATTTTAACAGGATATGTTGATGCAGATTGGTCTGGAGATCCAACTGACAGAAGATCTACCAGTGGACATATTTTTTTCCTCTCAGGTGGACCAATAAGTTGGACAAGTAAGAAACAGTCAATTGTGATACTATCTTCAACAGAAGCAGAATATGTTGCAGCAGCACACGCGAGTCAAGAAGTACTGTGGTTAAGACAATTGTTGACAGAATTAGGACAACCACAGTTGGCACCAACAAAACTAAAAGAGGACAATCAAGGATGTCTTGTTCTTGCTCAGATGGAAAGAGTCAATCCAAGAACCAAGCATATTGATGTGAAATATCATTTCTTGAGAGATCATCAGGAACAAGGAGTCTTGAAGTTAGAGTACTGTCCTACTGAAGAAATGACAGCAGACATTTTCACGAAGGCGTTGAATGCTGATAAACATCAGAGACTAATAAAAAAGTTGGGTTTGATTGAATAAGTCCTTACTGTTGAGAAAGGGTGTTGGCATATGCAACAGATTGGGACTTATTATAAGTAAAAGGAGGACTTTATACTAACCAGACAGCAGATGGCGATAGTGTGTAAAGTCATATACTTGCTGTAATGTGGGGAGGGAAGCTCTCAGTGGTTGGTTGGTTGTTTTCTTACTTTCGGTTTTGCTTTTCTTCATGAATGTGTTGTCTTCAGTGCACGGACTGTGTGACACTGAATTGTATCTCATGTTTATCCAGTATGAAGTAAATACTGTTTACTCAAGATATCTTGCTGATTGAAGCTTTCCTAAGTACAGCGGTGACTGCAAGAAGACGCACTCTGCAACATTAAATACCTTCTACTACTGATGCTTCCTGATTCTGATAGACTTTATTGGATTTTTTTTCACTTTGCTGTATGTTTATGTTGGTTGCAGTTGTTTTGTGTGTGATTCTGTTATTCCTTAGGGAACTGCTACATTTACTTTAAGAAGGGGTTGTCCTAGTAGTGGACAGCCCCTTTAAATATTGCTGCTAATGCTTATAAATGACACCTAGATCAAAGCTTTTATTTTCTTTTGGCAGCAATTGTTTAAAGTCGTTTTTGGCAGGGAAATGGTCCAAGAAACTGCCATTGTGTTTTTAATAGAACTAAAGCTGAGATATTTAAGAGATAGAGCAGCGGAGACAGAAAATGGTGATTAGGAAGACGCTGCTAATTCCGTGAATTTTTTGCTGCCCCCTACGTAAGTAACATCTGTTTGTGCTGTTATGGTTGGGCCATTCCTACTCCATCTGCTCGGCGGTAACATGTGCCATTTACATGTAATATATAGAAGCTAGGATTTTCTCACAAGCTTTTGCTCCAGAAGGGATGCCATGCCTGCACAATATATTTACGATTTCTCAGTAATTTTCTGTCTAAGAGCGACGGCATGCTCTCCAAAGATGAGTCATTTTGCTGATCGTAAAAAAAAAAATAAAAAAAAGACAGTGGCACATGTTAGCGAAAACTATGTACCGTAATAATTAGTACATATAATATGTTCTTGTATCCTACTAATACAATACCTCCACTCCGAAACTTGTACAGAGGGGACCATGTAACCTACACCCGCCACTGGAGTGAGCGAGGGTGGTATGCCAAGAGATTCAAACGCTGTGCGCTAGTGGTCGCACCATCTACGATCATGACTGAAACTGGTGGCGGGACTCCACTGACCCCTGACCCCACAGGACACAACACTGCCACCTTGGCGCATGGTGTCCTGCTTGCGGAGTCTGCCACCGGCATCATCGCTGCTGATCCGACGACGACGGTACGGGACTGTGACACAGAGCCAGACCTTCCCCAGCCAGGATGTGGTCACCACCGGCTGATGTCGTGTCACCTACTACAGCACTAAACCTCGAAAACCTGAAAAATGTAAATAGTTAACTGTTTCCTGATGTTGCTGCTGCTTTAAATCCGTCCAGGGTTAACTCTTAGGGATCCCTTTGTTTACCCGGGATCCCTATTGTCTTCCATCCCTTTTTCTACTTTTATACAAGTTCATCATTGTTAAAGACTGCCGGATCATGGACAGTGAATGATTCAAAACTATTTTTGTATATAGTTTGCACCTTCTTAAAGGTGCTCCCTACTGGTTTTACAAGCGAGAGAAGACTTTGCGAAGATGATGCTTCCAGATATGACGCAGAAGGTCTTGCTTTCGGTGGACTGGCAGACAGAGAGAATCTGCACCAGAGACTTGGGTCCCTGTTAAAGGGAATGATTACATGATGGCTTTAATAAAAGTTGAACGTTAATAATGTTGAAATTTAGAAAGTTTTGATAATGTTAATAAAGATTGAGGACAGGAAAGCTTGAAGTGAACCCGTTGGGGTTAGAGAGAGAGTCCTCCTGAGAGATGTAGAAAGATGGTCGGCACAATGGCAGTAGGCCCAGCCAAGGAGCTAGGTGGTCCTGCATTGGTGAAGTGAGAACGGAAAAGAAAGTTGAGTTGTTGTAGTACTTGATAGTAGGCCTTTAGTGGGTTCAGCGTATACGCCCTTAAAGGAAAAGTTAACCAAAGTTTGCACTTAGTAGAATACCCGGCTGGGTACTGAGAGATATTTATAGTCATAATATTATTTAAAAATATTTAACTGTTATTTTTGTTTGTAACGTTCAAGTGTTCTTACCTCCCATAAAGGGAAGCACCTTTCTATTTACTTGTTCTTAGCATTCAAAATTTTGTATGTCTTTCACTGCATTATATTGTTGTTCTTCTTCCCAGTCCAGGAGTACTGGATTTAACCGGGGGGAGTGCAGCGCCCCAGAGACCTGGTCGTTGCAGTATAGCGCTCTGCCACTAAGGGGTTCATGTAAAGAAGCTGCGGAGACACCATCACGTGTTTCTCGACGCAAGCAGTGAATAGCCAGGCCTTTCCCCGGGAAGGAACAACCACGGGAAGGGCAGCATCCTATGAAGGAAAGCCACCTATGCCAAGCATGGTATCCATCCACAGACAGCTGTTTCGGGGTTTTTGCCCCTCATCAGTGTGGAGTAGGAATCTGGCTATTAGGAGCAGTGCCTAGTAAAAAGCCCGAAACAGCTGACTGTGGATGGATACCATGCTTGGCATAGGCCTGGCTATTCACTGCTTGCATCGAGAAACACGTGATGGTGTCTCCGCAGCTTCTTTACATGCATCTGCATATTTCCCATAAGGGATGGGGGCAGTGTTCTGGAATCACTGCGTTGAGAAACACGTGATGGTGTCTCCACGGTGTTGGATGTTTTGGTCTCCCCGAGGCCAATCATCTGTGCCTTTACTGCCACTAAGGGGAGCAGCGGTACATCTGATGGCACTAAAAAGTTATCCTGACCAGGTATCATCAGAACACATTACACTTCAGACTCCGGCCACTAGGGGGAGCAAAAGGCTTTATTTATTGGGCCACTCCTCACACTGGTAAAACTAGGGGCTGGGGAGGAAGTTAGTCAGAAGCTGACTGGGTTGGAACCAGGCAACATCCCGTGGCAGGGGGTGTTGCAGGGAGAAGGCACAGGGGGTCCCTGTCAGGCGTGGGAACCTGGCAGGTGCCTAGCGACAGAACAGAACATAACGGAACCGCGCCTGCACACCTTGCGGCGGTATCCTAAGAGAGAGACAAGAGGGGAAGAATATTGTGGAACAGTGTAAACGAGATCAGCACAAAGGAGAGCCAGTAAGAGTCGTGCCGAGAGAGGAAGGCAACATCTTACTGAGGCGCGTAGTCGGTGGCCGGATCACCGTAGGAGTAACTGACTTCAGGCCTTACTTCAAATTCCGCTGGACAGTTGATTATAGGTTGGCTGTCTACCTTTTACACCTACAAAGACATAGGGGGCAACATTGGGAGAGGGGCGTCTCTAGGGTCCCGGAAGACCTCCAAGCCTTCCCGTCAAACGGGTGGCGTCCTATCCATAACATACCTGGGGGGATGTTAGAAACTAGTAACATCTGGAACCAAAGAACGAGAGAGAGAGCTGTAGAGAACGAACGAATGAGAACAGCAGTTGTGAGGACTATTCCGAATGCTCAGCAGGGTAGGACTACAACACACAGGCGCTATTGGTAGGCAACGATTTCCATCTGCGAGGGAAACTCTGGATGTGCCCATCGGACCGGCCGGTTTCTGAGAGCCCTGTTAAACGTACTCTGGATTGAGGATCCTGAAGCCTTCAGTAAAGAGGTAAAGAGACTGCAACCTTGTGTCCTCGTTATTGCCTGCACCTCACACCATCACCATCCACTTTACTGGGAAGCCCTGGGGACATACTTCACCTGTGGGAAGGTATACCATCCGGCTGCCATTCCATCACCCCAGCGGACCCCATAGCAGCGTCGGTCCCCCTGACCGAACACCACAGGTGGCGTCACGAACCATTGACAGACTGTACAAATCCCTTTACTGGACGCCCCTTAGCAGGGTCAAGGACCGGGTCTAGCCACCGTGACAGCCTCAGAACCGAACCAGAGAGGCCCGGTACCGAGAACTCGTGGCCCTGTGTCTGGGGGCGCTCCAACTGCAATCCGTAATAAGCAAGCATTCCACAAATTAGCATATAAAAATGGGCAACAGCGAGTTTCACGTAAAACAATGTTCCTCGATTTACTGAACAAAGGAATAGTACGTCTGACATAATTAAGAATAGTTCACCCCTGCACAAGTGGCCAGATTTTTCTCACTGATCCTGAGCCATCACAGTTTGAAAGAGCAGGTTATAGTATAGTACGACCGAAGAGCCTGGCAGTGTAGCAGAGCCCTGTATGTCAGAAGACTCAGAGAGGTAAAGTAAAGTTTCCAATGGAGTGGTAGGTTGGAAAGCAGACTACATGAATACTCAGGCAGAGTACCGCAGCTTGAGTTGGCTACATTGCCCAGAAGAGTGATGTCAGGGGGAGGGCATAGCATTCAGTGCTAGATCCTGGAGGAGTGAGTATTTACCCAATGCTCCATAAAATAACCCTTTAGCACAGATGTGTTTGTTATCATTGAACCATTTATCACCTGGCCCATTGATTGGCAATGGATGGATAAAACCTTTAATACACTCTCAAAGGCTATGTGCACACGTAGGAAATGTGGTGCAGAATTTTCTGCACTAAATCTGCATCTGCCCCCTAAGCTTTTATTTTATTGTATACATCCAGATTCAAATTTTGGTCCATACATCATTAATTAAATCAATGGCTCTACAGAACTGGTGCTCTGTGTAGGGAACAAATCAAGGGCCATGTAATATTGGGGTCACCTTGCAATCCAAAACGTAAAAAACATTAAAATAGTGTTCACTGGAAAAGTTGTACAGTGTCTACAATGCTAATGACAATGTGTCTTTGCAATTACAGACTACAAATAAACTCTATGTGTAACCTGAAGATTTACTGATGGCAGGAGCAGAGATAAAGGGAGAAGCACGTGAATGTGGAGCCAGATTGCACAGAGATCTGTAACTATGAAAGTGCATAAGTCTGCATGGGGGCTGGGAGCTCAAAAATATAGTAATAGATCGTTAAGATGGACATTTGCAAAAGATGGTGCTTTTTTCTTCATTTAGTTGCTTTGGTGCTATAAAAATATCAAAAAAGTCTCCATACTCTTTAACTATAAAAATGAGGGCACCATGAAAGCCTGAGCTGTTGGCCCAATATCCATCTGGAAGACAGTTATCATTCCCGACACCCCGATATGCGTAAGCACTCGGCTCGGCTGATTGTTGGCATGTTTTCAATGTGATGAGAGACTCTTCCAGACACCTATAACAGTGGCTTAGCTGCCATGAAATCTAAAATATTGGGCATTAAAGTTCCCACTGTTCGATCCGTTCACTCCTCTGACGTCATCCGTTGGGGATGAGCCATGGGGCTTCCATCTACATCAGGGGGTCGGCAGGTCTAATAAAAATCATGGTGTTGAGCTGACTTTCATCCACTATGTACGTAGTAAGGAGTCAAACTCCAATACATTTGTGTAGTCCAAAGACCTGGTGGGTCAATGTGGCCCATGATAAAGTAGAAATGGAAGCCAAAAAATCATAGGGTCAAGGTGTAAAATTATGAGAAGGACGTTTCTCCACCATGTTCCTCTTCCTTTTCCAAGTGCGTCACCTCTTTCCCTTACCCACATACAGTGGGGCAAAAAAGTATTTAGTCAGTCAGCAATAGTGCAAGTTCCACCATTTAAAAAGATGAGAGGCGTCTGTAATTTACATCATAGATAGACCTCAACTATGGGAGACAAACTGAGAAAAAAAAGTCCAGAAAATCACATTGTCTGTTTTTTTAACATTTTATTTGCATATTATGGTGGAAAATAAGTATTTGGTCAGAAACAAAATTTCATCTCAATACTTTGTAATATATCCTTTGTTGGCAATGACAGAGGTCAAACATTTTCTGTAAGTCTTCACAAGGTTGCCACACACTGTTGTTGGTATGTTGGCCCATTCCTCCATGCAGATCTCCTCTAGAGCAGTGATGTTTTTGGCTTTTCGCTTGGCAACACGGACTTTCAACTCCCTCCAAAGGTTTTCTATAGGGTTGAGATCTGGAGACTGGCTAGGCCACTCCAGGACCTTGAAATGCTTCTTACGAAGCCACTCCTTCGTTGCCCTGGCGGTGTGCTTTGGATCATTGTCATTTTGAAAGACCCATCCACGTTTCATCTTCAATGCCCTTGCTGATGGAAGGAGGTTTGCACTAAAAATCTCACGATACATGGCCCCATTCATTCTTTCATGTACCCGGATCAGTCGTCCTGGCCCCTTTGCAGAGAAACAGCCCCAAAGCATGATGTTTCCACCACCATGCTTTACAGTAGGTATGGTGTTTGATGGATGCAACTCAGTATTCTTTTTCCTCCAAACACGACAAGTTGTGTTTCTACCAAACAGTTCCAGTTTGGTTTCATCAGACCATAGGACATTCTCCCAAAACTCCTCTGGATCATCCAAATGCTCTCTAGCAAACTTCAGACGGACCCGGACATGTACTGGCTTAAGCAGTGGGACACGTCTGGCACTGCAGGATCTGAGTCCATGGTGGCGTAGTGTGTTACTTATGGTAGGCCTTGTTACATTGGTCCCAGCTCTCTGCAGTTCATTCACTAGGTCCCCCCGCGTGGTTCTGGGATTTTTGCTCACCGTTCTTGTGATCATTCTGACCCCACGGGGTGGGATTTTGCGTGGAGCCCCAGATCGGGGGAGATTATCAGTGGTCTTGTATGTCTTCCATTTTCTAATTATTGCTCCCACTGTTGATTTCTTCACTCCAAGCTGGTTGGCTATTGCAGATTCAGTCTTCCCAGCCTGGTGCAGGGCTACAATTTTGTTTCTGGTTTCCTTTGACAGCTCTTTGGTCTTCACCATAGTGGAGTTTGGAGTCAGACTGTTTGAGGGTGTGCACAGGTGTCTTTTTATATTGATAACAAGTTTAAACAGGTGCCATTACTACAGGTAATGAGTGGAGGAAAGAGGAGACTCTTAAAGAAGAAGTTACAGGTCTGTGACAGCCAGAAATCTTGATTGTTTGTTTCTGACCAAATACTTATTTTCCACCATAATATGCAAATAAAATGTTAAAAAAACAGACAATGTGATTTTCTGGATTTTTTTTTCTCAGTTTGTCTCCCATAGTTGAGGTCTACCTATGATGTAAATTACAGACGCCTCTCATCTTTTTAAGTGGTGAAACTTGCACTATTGCTGACTGACTAAATACTTTTTTGCCCCACTGTAGCTATGGCTCTCCGGATAGGGGCACCAGGACCTTCTCTCCCGTGTTTTTATCACTCCGTGTCCTTGAAGACCACCTCCATGGCTGAATAGTGTGCACTTCTAACAATAACCATACAAACCTTATCCAGAACAAGTCACGGTTTAATTGAAAACATCATTTGTTTTTCTTTTTTTTTTTTTTACTTTATCTCCAGTTTGTCCAACTAATATTCACAGATTTCCGCACAACACAATAATGAGAACGAACGAGTCACGCTGTCAAGAAAGGTTAGACTTAACAATCCGCACAACCGCACTTTATTATCTTAATCACATTTGGAACAGAACGGAGGATGAAATGAGAACCGATCTTTATAAAGCGACTCGAGATAATTTGTACGGGCATCCACTTCCACCGCGCAAAGACGACGTGACCTTGTCACTAATACAAGTCTGAACCTTGCAATTCTCAGCCCCTTATTAGAGTTATTATAACCCTAAAACAGAGGTTTAATAATGTTATAGACATGTGGACATTGATGTCTTCTACGCTGCACTTACATTGAGAAGACCTCGGTTCTCCAAGGGCAAATCACTAGCGTGGTCATTAGAGTGCAACATCCCTCATTAAAGCAGGAATGACATATACAGATGTGTCCCCTTTCACCTTTCTGTGAATTTTGTCAAGTACTCCCCTTTCTTACAATACAACTTTAATATATTTCTACAACCTTCAGCAGCCACTGGGCGACCACACATGGACAAGTATAGCATAAACATCTCTCAACTGAGTATCACAATTTTTTTTTTGCTTTGTGCCACTCATTTCAAGAGGAAAAAATACAAAGGACACATTTATAAGTTTCTGGTTTTCAATATGGGGAGTACAAAACAAGAAAATATTTTCTGGACAATAACATCTTAAAACAAATGGACGAAGGGAATACATAGGGCTATGACACAATTAAGTAGTAATTATTCTAAAAAAAAAAGCTTGACTTGGAATAATATTGTCATACTACAACCTGTAGTCAGGGGTCCACGCGGAAACAAAGGTCCACAAAGAAACGCGCGTCAGGGTGTAGCACCTTGCTGCCTCTGATCTCCTGATTATCTTACTGCAGTGAGTACAGCTTATCCTGTCACTTTATCTATACTTTACCTATCTAGAATTACTGTACATTATACATACCTGCATTAGTAAATCTGCTACATACTTGAATCATATTCAATGCCATGGATATTCAACGTAAAATACCGTATATGTTTTTTCACAACGGTTTTACAAATGAGTATATATGTGTCACTATATTTTATTCATCTATGTGATCATCGTACAGATTTGTATTATATAATATGTTACATACTTGAATTATATGCCATGCTATATAGACACAAAGCAGTATATGTGTTCTTATATCGGGATGACCCCCTATTTTCCATGCTGAAAATATTTTATTAACATTCCCTTTATATGTCGCATGTGCATCCCTGTATTGTTGTACAATTTTGTTACCTTCCTTATTTTATGATAAAGACATTTTTAACCCCTTTCTGCCATTAGACGTACTATTGCGTCCATGTGGGGTGGGCTTTACTTCCCAAGGACGCAATAGTACGTCATATGCGATCGGCAGCGCTCACGGGGGGAGCGCCGCCGATCGCGGCCGGGTGTCAGCTGTTTATCGCAGCTGACATCCGGCACTATGTGCCAGGAGCGGTCACGGACCGCCCCCGGCACATTAACCCCCGGCACACCGCGATCAAAGATGATCGCGATGTGCCGGCGGTACAGGGAAGCACCGCGCAGGGAGGGGGCTCCCTGCGGGCTTCCCTGAGCCCCCCGCAGCAACGCGATGTGATCGCGTTGCTGCGAGGGTCTCACCTCCCTCCCTGCTCCCTCCAGCCCCGGATCCAAGATGGCCGCGGATCCGGGTCCTGCAGGGAGGGAGGTGGCTTCACAGAGCCTGCTCAGAGCAGGCACTGTGAAGCAGCCTGCACTCCTATCAGATCAGTGATCTGACAGAGTGCTGTGCACACTGTCAGATCACCGATCTGTGATGTCCCCCCTGGGACAAAGTAAAAAAGTTAAAAAAAAAAATTTCAAATGTGTAAAAAAAAATAAAAAAAAATATTCCAAAATAATGAAAAAAAAAATAAAAATATTATTCCCATAAATACATTTCTTTATCTAAATAAAAAAAAAAAAACAATAAAAGTACACATATTTAGTATCGCCGCGTCCGTAACGGCCCGACCTATAAAACTGGCCCACTAGTTAACCCCTTCAGTAAACACCGTAAGAAAAAAAAAAAAAAACGAGGCAAGAAACAACGCTTTATTATCATACCGCCGAACAAAAAGTGGAATAACACGCGATCAAAAAGACAGATATAAATAACCATGGTACCGCTGAAAACGTCATCTTGTCCCGCAAAAAACGAGCCACCATACAGCATCATCAGCAAAAAAATAAAAAAGTTATAGTCCTGAGAATAAAGCGATGCAAAAATAATTATTTTTTCTATAAAATAGTTTTTATCGTATAAAAGCGCCAAAACATAAAAAAATGATATAAATGAGGTGTCGCTGTAATCGTACTGACCCGAAGAATAAAACTGCTTCATCAATTTTACCAAACGCGGAACGATATAAACGCCTCCCCCAAAAGAAATTCATGAATAGCTGGTTTTTGGTCATTCTGCCTCACAAAAATCGGAATAAAAAGCGATCAAAAAATGTCACGTGCCCGAAAATGTTACCAATAAAAACATCAACTCGTCCCGCAAAAAACAAGACCTCACATGACTCTGTGGACCAGAATATAGAAAAATTATAGCTCTCAAAATGTGGTAACGCAAAAAATATTTTTTGCAATAAAAAGCGTCTTTCAGTGTGTGACGGCTGCCAATCATAAAAATCCGCTAAAAACCCCGCTATAAAAGTAAATCAAACCCCCCTTCATCACCCCCTTAGTTAGGGAAAAATTAAAAAAATGTATTTATTTCCATTTTCCCATTAGGGCTAGGGTTAGAGTTAGGGCTAGGGTTAGGGCTAGGGTTAGGGCTAGGGTTAGGGTTAGGGCTATGGTTAGGGCTAGGGTTAGGGCTAGGGTTAGGGCTAGGGTTAGGGCTAGGGTTAGGGTTAGGGCTAGGGTTAGGGCTAGGGTTAGGATTAGGGTTAGGGCTAGGGTTAGGGCTAGGGCTACAGTTTGGGTTGGGGCTAAAGTTACAGTTAGGGTTTAGATTACATTTACGGTTGGGAATAGGGTTGGGATTAGGGTTAGGGGTGTGTCAGGGTTAGAGGTGTGGTTAGGGTTACTGTTGGGATTAGGGTTAGGGATGTGTTTGGATTAGGGTTTCAGTTATAATTGGGGGGTTTCCACTGTTTAGGCACATCAGGGGCTCTCCAAACGCGACATGGCGTCCGATCTCAATTCCAGCCAATTCTGCGTTGAAAAAGTAAAACAGTGCTTCTTCCCTTCCGAGCTCTCCCGTGTGCCCAAACAGGGGTTTACCCCAACATATGGGGTATCAGCGTACTCAGGACAAATAGGACAACAACTTTTGGGGTCCAATTTCTCCTGCTACCCTTGGGAAAATACAAAACTCGGGGCTAAAACATATTTTTTGTGGGAAAAAAAAAAGATTTTTTATTTTCCCGGCTCTGCGTTATAAACTGTAGTGAAACACTTGGGGGTTCAAAGTTTTCACAACACATCTAGATTAGTTCCCTGGGGGGTCTAGTTTCCAATATGGGGTCACTTGTGGGGGGTTTCTACTGTTTAGGTACATTAGGGGTTCTGCAAACGCAATGTGACGTCTGCAGACCATTCCATCTAAGTCTGCATTCAAAATGGCGCTCCTTCCCTTCCGAGCTCTGCCATGCGCTCAAACGTTGGTTTCCCCCAACATACGGGGTATCAGCGTACTCAGGATAAATTGGACAACAACTTTTGGGGTCGAATTTCTCCTCTTACCCTCGGGAAAATACAAAACTGGGGGCTAAAAAATAATTTTGGGGGGAAAGATTTTTTTTTTTAATTTTCACGGCTCTGCGTTACAAACTGTAGTGAAACACTTGGGGGTTCAAAGCTATCACAACACATCTAGATGAGTTCCTTAGGGGGTCTAGTTTCCAAAATGGTGTCACTTGTGGGAGGTTTCTACTGTTTAGGTACATTAGGGGCTCTGCAAATGCAATGTGACACCTGCAGACCATTCCATCTAAGTCCTCATTCCAAATGGAGCTCCTTCCCTTCCGAGCCCTCCCATGCGCCCAAACAGTGGTTCCCCCCCACATATGGGGTATCAGCGCACTCAGGACAAATTGGACAACAAATTGTGTGGTCGAATTTCTCCTTTTACCCTCGGGAAAATACAAAACTGGGGGCTAAAAAATAATTTTTGTGGGAAAAAATTTTTGTTTTATTTTTACGGCTCTCCATTATAAACTTCTGTGAAGCCCTTGGTGGGTCAAAGCGCTCAGCACACATCTAGATAAGTTCCTAAGGGGGTCTACTTTCCAAAATGGTGTCACTTGTGGGGGGTTTCTACTGTTTAGGTACATTAGGGGCTCTGCAAACGCAATGTGACACCTGCAGACCATTCCATCTAAGTCTGCATTCAAATGACACTCCTTCCCTTCTGAGCCCTCCCATGTGCCCAAACAGTGGTTCCCCCCACATATGGTGTATCATCGCACTCAGGACAAATTGGGCAACAAATTTTGGGGTCCAATTTCTCCTGTTACCCTCAGGAAAATACAAAACTGGGGGCTAAAAAAATAATTTTTGTGGGAAAAAAATTTTGTTTTATTTTTACGGCTCTGCATTATAAACTTCTGTGAAGCACTTGGTGGGTCAAAGTGCTCACCACACCTCTAGATAAGTTCCTTAGGGGGTCTACTTTCCAAAATGGTGTCATTTGTGGGGGGTTTCAATGTTTAGGCACATCAGTGGCTCTTCAAACGCAACATGGCGTCCCATCTCAATTCCTGTCAATTTTGCTTTGAAAAGTCAAACGGCGCTCCTTCCCTTCCGAGCTCTCCCATCCACCCAAACAGTGGTTTACCCCCACATATGGGGTATCCGCGTACTCAGGACAAATTGTACAACAACTTTTGGGGTCCAATTTCTTCTCTTACCCTTGGGAAAATAAAAAATTGGGGGCAAAAAGATAATTTTTGTGAAAAAATATGATTTTTTATTTTTACGGTTCTACATTATAAACTTCTGTGAAGCACTTGGTGGGTCAAAGTGCTCACCACACCTCTAGATAAGTTCCTTAGGGGGTCTACTTTCCAAAATGGTGTCACTTGTGGGGGGTTTCAATGTTTAGGCACATCAGTGGCTCTTCAAACGCAACATGACGTCCCATCTCAATTCCTGTCAATTTTGCATTGAAAAGTCAAACGGCGCTCCTTCCCTTCCGAGCTCTCCCATCCGCCCAAACAGTGGTTTACCCCCACATATGGGCTATCAGCGTACTCAGGACAAACTGTACAACAACTTTTGGGGTCCAATTTCTTCTCTTACCCTTGGGAAAATAAAAAATTGGGGGCGAAAAGATAATTTTTGTGAAAAAATATGATTTTTTGTTTTTACGGTTCTACATTATAAACTTCTGTGAAGCACTTGTTGGGTCAAAGTGCTCACCACACCTCTAGATAAGTTCCTTAGGGGGTCTACTTTCCAAAATGGTGTCACTTGTGGGGGGTTTCAATGTTTAGCCACATCAGGGGCTCTCCAAACGAAACATGGCGTCCCATCTCAATTCCAGTCAATTTTGCATTGAAAAGTCAAATGGCACTCCTTCGCTTCCGAGCTCTGCCATGCGCCCAAACAGTGGTTTACCCCCACATGTGGGGTATTGGCATACTCAGGACAAATTGTACAACAATGTTTGGGGTCCATTTTCTCCTGTTACCCTTGGTAAAATAAAACAAATTGGAGCTGAATTAAATTTTTTGTGAAAAAAAAGTTAAATGTTCATTTTTACTTAAACATTCAAAAAATTCCTGTGAAGCACCAGAAGGGTTAATAAACTTCTTGAATATGGTTTTGAGCACCTTGAGGGGTGTAGTTTTTAGAATGGTGTCACACTTGGGTATTTTCTATCATATAGACCCCTCAAAATGACTTCAAATGAGATGTGGTCCCTAAAATAAAATGTTGTTGTAGAAATGAGAAATTGCTGGTCAACTTTTAACCCTTATAACTCCCTAACAAAAAAAAATTTTGGTTCCAAAATTGTGCTGATGTAAAGTAGACATGTGGGAAATGTTACTTATTAAGTATTTTGTGTGACATATCTCTGTGATTTAATTGCATAAAAATTCAAAGTTGGAAAATTGCGAAATTTTCATAATTTTCGCCAAATTTCCGTTTTTTTCACAAATAAACGCAGGTACTATCAAATAATTTTTACCATTGTCATGAAGTACAATATGTCACGAGAAAACAATGTCAGAATCACCAGGATCCATTGAAGCGTTCCAGAGTTATAACCTCATAAAGGGACAGTGGTCAGAATTGTAAAAATTGGCCCGGTCATTAACGTGCAAACCACCCTTGGGGGTAAAGGGGTTAATATTAATTTAGATTCTGGATTTTTTGTTCGATTTTTGTTCTCTTGTTGTGTTTTCATATTAAAACAAGTAGCATGCTGTGAGAAAGCAGGAAATCAGTTCAAAGATGACAGGTATGTGTTATTGAGGTGGCTGACCTTAGTGATGTAAGCCGTGGAAGAAAAGTACACCAATAACAATAGGTTAATGAGATGGTTTTCATTTTTGACTGGATTTTGGGTCCAGGATTCAGGAGCGACCAAAACAGCCTGAGTGGGAACGGTCGCTCCAATACTTTAGTTTGTGTCTTTAGACCTAGTAACAGGCATCTGGGCTAGTTTAGCAATGTGCATTGTGGTAGGGCTGGAGAAAGACGGTTTATAACGGATAGTGTATTTCAGAGACTGAGAAGTGGCTGTCTTCAAGTTGGTGAGACTTTGTGATTTATTTTATTATGTGCTGTTGTTTTTTTTTGTTATTCATTTTGTTCTAAAGAAAGCATTTTTGGGGGGAGTTAAAAAGTTTATGAAGGACAATAAATTTTTCTTTGTTTTGGTATTAATCCCTGTGACTGCGCATGTCCAAGCGGCTACCAGAGAATTGAATCCCCCACAATACATACTACTAAGCCGTCCATCCACATGAAAAATGTCCATGTACTCCTGCTAATGTATGCTTATACCATGTTACCTCACCTTCTTCCTATCCCTTGTAGTTATGAACCTTTCGTCATTATCACCGCAACGTTGGAATCTTACAGAACAGATTGGAGCCATGCAATGTGAGTAGGGCTAGCTTGAGAGTAGACACTTTTCCTCAATGGTCTAATATTAGTCTCTTTTGTATAGATGTTTGTTGAGTTTTACACCTTAACCCCTTAACGACCGCCGATACGCCTTTTAACGGCACTGTGGAAAAAGTAAATAGCGCCCCCCAGAGTCCGATTTTCTCTGGGGTCTCGGCTGCCGGGGGTAGCTGAGACCCCAGAGAACATGATTCGGGTCGGTTTTTACCGACCCCGCTTTTGCGATCGCCGGTAATTAACCGTTTACCGGCGATCGCAAAAAAAAACGCGATTTCCCTTTTAATTTCTCTGTCCTCCGATGTGATCGCACATCAGAGGACAGAGTAAAGGAGTCCCAGAAAGCCCCCCGATACTCACCTGTCTCCCCCGGTGCTCCTCGTGGCTCCCGATGGGCGCCGCCATCTTTTTCCGGCAAAAAAATCCGGAAGGATCTTTGGGGTCTCGGCTGCCGGGGGTAGCCGAGACCCCAAAGAACATGATCGGGGTCGGTTTTACCGACCCCTGTTTTGCGATCGCTGGTAATTAACTGTTTACCGGCGACCGCAAAAAAAAAAAAAAAAAGCGATGTGTAATTCTCTGTCCTCTGATGTGATCGCACATCACAGGACAGAGAAATAGGGGGATTCGGGGACCCTATTATACTCACCGATGTCCCTGGGTCCTCCTGCTTCTTCTCCTGGCCGCCGGCGTCTTCTTTGGGAAACAAAATGGCGGGCGCATGCGCAGTGCGCCCGCCATCTGTCGCCATCTGCTGGCCAGCAGGAGAAAGCAGTTGGGGCTAAAATTAGGGTTAGGGTTAGGGCTAAATTTAGGGTTAGGGTTGGGGCTAGGGTTGGGGTTAGGGTTGGGGCTAAATTTAGGGTTAGGGTTGGAGCTAAATTTAGGGTTAGGCTTCTTTAACACTTACGTCGGTACGGGGCCGTTGCAATGCGTCGGCCCGACATACCGACGCACGTTGTGAAAATTGTACACAACGTGGGCAGCGGATGTAGTTTTTCAACGCATCCACTGCCCAATCTATGTCCAGGGGAGGAGGGGGCGGAGTTACGGCCACGCATGCACGGATGCGACGTACAAAAAAACGTTGGAGCTAAAGTTATGGCTAGGGTTAGGGTTGGGGCTAAATTTAGGGTTAGGGTTAGGGATAGGGTTGGGGCTAAAGTTAGTGTTAGAGTTGGGATTAGGGTTTGGATTAGGGTTGGTATTAGGGTTAGGGTTGGCATTAGGGTTACGCTTGGGATTAGGGTTAGGTTTGGGATTAGGGTTAAGGTTAGGGTTGGGATTAGGGGTGTATTGGGATTAGGGTTAGGTTTGAGGTTAGGGTTGAGATTAGGATTAGGGGTGTGTTGGATTTAGGGTTTTGATTAGGGTTATGGTTGTGGTTGACATTAGGGTTGTTTTGGGGTAAGGGTTGTGATTATCGTTAGGATTGTGATTAGGATTATGGATCGGGTTGGGATTAGGGTTAGGGGTGTGTTGAGGTTAGGGTTGGAGCTAGAATTGGGGGGTTTCCACTGTTTAGGTACATCAGGGGGGTCAATTTTGCGCTCAAAAAGTCAAATGTTGCTCCCTCCTTTCTGAGCTCTGCTGTGCGCCCAAACAGTGGGTTACCCCCACATATGGGGCATCAGCGTACTCGGGATAAATTGGACAACAACTTATGGGGTCCAATTTCTCCTGTTACCTTTGTGAAAATAAAAACTTGGAAGCTACAATATCTTTTTTGTGGAAAAAAAATATTTTTTATTTTCATGACTCTGCATTATAAACTTCTGTGAAGCACTTGGGCATTTAAAATTCTCACCACACATCTAGATAAGTTCCTTTGAGGGTCTAGTTTCCAAAATGGGGTCACTTGTGGGGGTTTCTACTGTTTAGGTACATCAGGGGCTCTGCAAACGCAACATAACGCCCGCTGTTGTGAATTCTGTTGTCGGGCTCCCTCCTGTGGTCATGAATGGTACTTCGGCTGGTTCTGTCCATGGACTCCCTCTGGTGGGTGTTTCTGAGTTTCCTTCCTCAGGTGCGGGGTTAATTCGTTAGCTGGCTGCTCTATTTAACTCCACTTAGATCATTGCTCCATGCCACCTGTCAATGTTCCAGTATTGGTCTAGTTCACTCCTGGATCGTTCTTGTGACCTGTCTTCCCAGCAGAAGCTAAGTTCCAGCTTGTATTTCTTTGGTTTGCTATTTTTCTGTCCAGCTTGCTATTTTTATTGTTGTCTTGCTTGCTGGAGGCTCTGGGACGCAGAGGGAGCGCCTCCGCACCGTGAGTCGGTGCGGAGGGTCTTTTTTTGCACCCTCTGCGTGGTCTTTTTGTAGGTTTTTGTGCTGACCGCAAAGTAACCTTTCCTATCCTCGGTCTGTTCAGTAAGTCGGGCCTCACTTTGCTTATCATCTCTGTGTTTGTATTTTCATCTTTACTCACAGTCATTATATGTGGGGGGCTGCCTTTTCCTTTGGGGAATTTCTCTGAGGCAAGGTAGGCTTTATTTTTCTATCTTCAGGGCTAGCTAGTTCCTTAGGCTGTGCCGAGTTGCATAGGGAGCGTTAGGCACAATCCACGGCTATTTCTAGTGTGTTTTGATAGGATTAGGGATTGCGGTCAGCAGAGTTTCCACATCCCAGAGCTCGTCCTTATTATCAGTAACTATCAGGTCTTTCCATGTGCTCTTAAGCACCAGGTCCATTATTGTCCTGACCACCAGGTCATAACAGTACAGGTGGCCCAAAGTACTAATGCATCTCAATAGAGGGATAAGAGAAGTTCTGAGACCATTTTTTTTTCTTTGCAGTGTATTTTGTCTCTCTTTTCCCCTTTAACTCTGGGTGGTTCAGGACACTGGTGTAAACATGGACATTCGAGGTCTGTCCTCTTGATGGATAATCTCACTACAAGGGTACAAAACATTCAAGATTTTGTGGTTCAGAATCCGATGTCAGAGCCTAGGATTCCAATTCCTGATTTGTTTTTTGGTGATAGGTCTAAGTTCTTGAATTTCAAAAATAATTGTAAATTGTTTCTTGCCTTGAAACCTCGCTCCTCAGGTGACCCTGTTCAACAAGTAAAGATCATTATTTCTTTGTTACGTGGTGACCCTCAAGACTGGGCATTTTCCCTTGCGCCAGGAGATCCGGCATTGCGTGATGTTGATGCATTTTTCCTGGTGCTTGGAATTCTTTATGACGAACCTAATTCAGTGGATCAGGCAGAGAAAATCTTGCTGGCTCTGCGTCAGGGCCAGGATGAAGCGGAGATATATTGTCAGAAGTTTAGAAAGTGGTCTGTGCTCACTCAGTGGAATGAATGTGCCCTGGCAGCAATCTTCAGAAAGGGTCTCTCTGAAGCCCTTAAGGATGTCATGGTGGGGTTTCCCATGTCTGCTGGTCTGAATGAGTCTATGTCCTTGGCCATTCAGATCGATCGACGCTTGCGTGAGCGTAAAGCTGTGCACCATTTGGCGGTACTATCTGAGCATGGGCCTGAGCCTATGCAATGTGATAGGACTTTGACCAGAGCTGAACGGCAAGAACACAGACGTCGGAATGGGCTATGTTTTTACTGTGGTGATTCCACTCATGCTATCTCCGATTGTCCTAAGCGCACTAAGCGGTTCGCTAGGTCTGCCACCATTGGTACGGTACAGTCTAAATTTCTATTGTCTGTTACTCTGATTTGCTCTTTGTCATCCTATTCTGTTATGGCATTTGTGGATTCAGGCGCTGCCCTGAATATGATGGACTTGGAGTATGCCAGGCGCTGTGTTTTTTTCTTGGAGCCCTTGCAGTATCCTATTCCATTGAGAGGAATTGATGCTACGCCTTTGGCCAAGAATAAGCCTCAGTACTGGACCCAATTGACCATGTGCATGGCTCCTGCACATCAGGAGGATATCCGCTTTCTGGTGTTGCATAATCTGCATGATGTGGTCGTTTTGGGGTTGCCATGGCTACAGGTTCATAATCCAGTATTGGACTGGAAATCTATCTCTGTGTCCAGCTGGGGTTGCCAGGGGGTACATGGTGATGTTCCATTTTTGTCTATTTCGTCTTCCACTCCTTCTGAAGTTCCAGAGTTTTTGTCGGATTATCGGGATGTATTTGATGAGCCCAAAGCCAGTGCCCTACCTCCTCATAGGGATTGCGATTGTGCAATTAATTTGATTCCTGGTAGTAAGTTTCCTAAGGGCCGATTGTTCAATTTATCTGTGCCAGAACACGCCGCTATGCGGAGTTATATAAAGGAATCCTTGGAGAAAGGCCATATTCGCCCGTCGTCATCACCGTTAGGAGCAGGGTTCTTTTTTGTGGCCAAGAAGGATGGTTCTTTGAGACCTTGTATTGATTACCGCCTTCTTAATAAAATTACAGTCAAATTTCAGTATCCTTTGCCGTTGCTGTCTGATTTGTTTGCTCGTATTAAAGGGGCTAGTTGGTTCACCAAGATAGATCTTCGAGGGGCGTATAATCTTGTGCGTATTAAACAAGGCAATGAATGGAAAACAGAATTTAATACGCCCGAGGGCCATTTTGAGTACCTGGTTATGCCATTCGGGCTTTCCAATGCTCCATCAGTATTTCAATCCTTTATGCATGACATCTTCCGAGAGTACCTGGATAAATTCCTGATTGTGTATTTGGATGATATTTTGGTCTTTTCGGATGATTGGGAGTCTCATGTGAAGCAGGTCAGAATGGTGTTCCAGGTCCTTCGTGCGAATTCATTGTTTGTGAAGGGGTCAAAGTGTCTCTTTGGAGTTCAGAAGGTTTCATTTTTGGGGTTCATTTTTTCCCCTTCTACTATCGAGATGGACCCTGTTAAAGTCCAGGCCATTTACGATTGGACTCAGCCGACATCTGTGAAGAGCCTGCAAAAGTTCCTGGGCTTTGCTAATTTTTATCGGCGCTTCATCGCTAATTTTTCTAGTGTTGCTAAACCGTTGACTGATTTGACCAAGAAGGGTGCTGATGTGGTCAATTGTTCTTCTGCGGCTGTGGAGGCTTTTCAGGAGTTGAAGCGTCGTTTTTCTTCTGCCCCTGTGTTGTGCCAGCCAGATGTTTCGCTCCCGTTTCAGGTTGAGGTTGATGCTTCAGAGATTGGAGCAGGGGCTGTATTGTCGCAAAGAAGTTCTGATGGCTCGGTGATGAAGCCATGTGCTTTCTTTTCTAGAAAGTTTTCGCCTGCTGAGCGTAACTATGATGTTGGTAATCATGAGTTGTTGGCCATGAAGTGGGCATTCGATGAGTGGCGTCATTGGCTGGAAGGAGCCAAGCATCGCGTGGTGGTCTTGACAGATCACAAGAATTTGACTTATCTTGAGTCTGCCAAACAGTTGAATCCGAGACAGGCTCGATGGTCATTATTTTTCTCCCGTTTTGATTTTGTGGTTTCGTACCTTCCGGGCTCTAAGAATGTGAAGGCTGATGCCCTGTCAAGGAGTTTTGTGCCTGACTCTCCGGGTGTTCCTGAGCCGGCGGGTATTCTCAAAGAGGGGGTAATTTTGTCTGCCATCTCCCCTGATTTGCGGCGGGTGCTGCAAAAATTTCAGGCTGATAGACCGGACCGTTGCCCAGCGGAGAAACTGTTTGTCCCTGATAGATGGACTAGTAGAGTTATCTCTGAGATTCATTGTTCAGTGTTGGCTGGGCATCCTGGAATCTTTGGTACCAGAGATTTGGTGGCTAGATCCTTTTGGTGGCCGTCTTTGTCACGGGATGTGCGTTCTTTTGTGCAGTCCTGTGGGACTTGTGCTCGGGCTAAGCCCTGCTGTTCTCGTGCCAGTTGGTTGCTTTTGCTCTTGCCGGTCCCGAAGAGGCCCTGGACGCATATTTCTATGGATTTTATTTCGGATCTCCCCGTCTCTCAAAAGATGTCGGTCATTTGGGTGGTTTGTGATCGCTTTTCTAAGATGGTCCATTTGGTACCTTTGTCTAAATTGCCTTCCTACTCTGATTTGGTGCCATTATTTTTCCAGCATGTGGTTCGTTTACATGGTATCCCGGAGAACATCGTTTCTGACAGAGGTTCCCAGTATGTTTCGAGGTTTTGGCGATCCTTTTGTGCTAGGATGGGCATTGATTTGTCTTTTTCCTCGGCTTTCCATCCTCAGACAATTGGCCAAACCGAACGAACTAATCAAACTTTGGAAACATATCTGAGATGCTTTGTTTCTGCTGATCAGGATGATTGGGTGTCCTTTTTGCCGTTGGCTGAGTTCGCCCTTAATAATCGGGCCAGCTCGGCTACTTTGGTTTCGCCGTTTTTCTGCAATTCTGGTTTCCATCCTCGTTTCTCTTCAGGGCAGGTTGAGTCTTCGGACTGTCCTGGTGTAGATACTGTGGTGGATAGGTTGCAGCAGATTTGGACTTATGTGGTGGACAATTTGACATTGTCCCAGGAGAAGACTCAACGTTTCGCTAACCGCTGGCGCTGTGTGGGTCCCCGACTTCGTGTTGGGGATTTGGTTTGGTTGTCGTCTCGTTATGTTCCTATGAAGGTTTCCTCTCCTAAGTTTAAGCCTCGTTTCATTGGTCCGAACAAGATTTCTGAGGTTATCAATCCTGTGTTATTTCGTTTGGCCCTTCCTGCTTCTTTTGCCATCCATAATGTGTTCCATAGGTCGTTATTGCAGAGATACGTGGCACCTGTGGTTCCATCCGTTGATCCTCCTGCCCCGGTATTGGTTGAGGGGGAGTTGGAGTATGTGGTGGAGAAGATTTTGGATTCTCGTGTTTCGAGACGGAAACTCCAGTACCTGGTCAAGTGGAAGGGTTATGGTCAGGAAGATAATTCCTGGGTTTTTGCCTCTGATGTTCATGCTGCCGATCTGGTTCGTGCCTTTCATTTGGCTCATCCTGGTCGGCCTGGGGGCTCTGGTGAGGGTTCGGTGACCCCTCCTCAAGGGGGGGGTACTGTTGTGAATTCTGTTGTCGGGTTCAGCCCTGTGGTCTGGTTCTGTCCATGGACTTCCTCTGGTGGGTGTTTCTGAGTTTCCTTCCTCAGGTGACGAGGTTAATTCGTTAGCTGTCTGCTCTATTTAACTCCACTTAGATCATTGCTCCATGCCACCTGTCAATGTTCCAGTATTGGTCTAGTTCACTCCTGGATCGTTCTTGTGACCTGTCTTCCCAGCAGAAGCTAAGTTCCAGCTTGTATTTCTTTGGTTTGCTATTTTTCTGTCCAGCTTGCTATTTTTATTGTTGTCTTGCTTGCTGGAGGCTCTGGGACGCAGAGGGAGCGCCTCCGCACCGTGAGTCGGTGCGGAGGGTCTTTTTTTGCGCCCTCTGCGTGGTCTTTTTGTAGGTTTTTGTGCTGACCGCAAAGTAACCTTTCCTATCCTCGGTCTGTTCAGTAAGTCGGGCCTCACAGTCATTATATGTGGGGGGCTGCCTTTTCCTTTGGGGAATTTCTCTGAGGCAAGGTAGGCTTTATTTTTCTATCTTCAGGGCTAGCTAGTTCCTTAGGCTGTGCCGAGTTGCATAGGGAGCGTTAGGTGCAATCCACGGCTATTTCTAGTGTGTTTTGATAGGATTAGGGATTGCGGTCAGCAGAGTTTCCACTTCCCAGAGCTCGTCCTTATTATCAGTAACTATCAGGTCTTTCCATGTGCTCTTAACCACCAGGTCCATTATTGTCCTGACCACCAGGTCATAACAGCCCGCAGACCATTCTATCAAAGTCTGCATTCCAAAACGGCGCTCCTTCCTTCAGAGCTCTGCCGTGCACTCAAATAGTGGTTTACCCCCACATATGGGGTACCAGCATACTCAGGACAAATTGGACAACTTTTGGGGTCCAATTTCTCTTGTTACCCTTGTGAAAATAATAACTTGGGGGCTAAAAAATCTTTATTGTGGAAAAAAAATATTTTTTATTTTCACGGCTCTACGTTATAAACTTCTGGGAAGCACCTAGGGGTTTAAAGTGCTCACCACACATTTAAATAAGTTTCTTAAGGGGTCTAGTTTCCAAAATGGGGTCAATTGTGGGGGGTTTCCACTGTTTAGGCACATCAGGGGCTCTCCAAACGCGACATGGCGTCCGATCTCAATTCCAGCCAATTCTACATTGAAAAAGTAAAACGGCACTCCTTCTCTTCCAAGCTCTGCGGTGCGCCAAAACAGTGGTTTACCCCCACATTTTGGGTATCGACGTATTCAGGAGAAATTGCACAACAATTTTTGTGGTCTAATTTCTCCTGTTACCTTTGATAAAATAAAAATTTGGGGGCAAAAAATCATTTTTGTAGAAAAAAATGCGATTTTTTATTTTCTCGGCTCTACGTTATAAACTTCTGTGAAGCACATGGGGGTTCAAAGTGCTCACCACACATCTATATAAGTTCCTTAAGGGGTCTAGTTTCCAAAATGGTGTCACTTGTGGAGAGTTTCCACTGTTTAGGCACATCAGGGGCTCTCTAAACATGACATGGCGTCCGATCTCAATTCCAGGCAATTCTGCACTGAAAAAGTCAAACGGCGCTCCTTCACTTCTAAGTTCTGCAGTGCGCCCAAAAAGTGGTTTACCCCCACATATGGGGTATTGGCGTGTTCAGGAGAAATTGCGTAACAAAATTTATGCTTACATTTCTGTTTTTACACATGTGAAAATAAAAAAAAGGTTCTGAATTACAATGTTTGCAAAAAAAGTCAAATGTTCATTTTTTCCTTCCACATTGTTTCAGTTCCTGTGAAGCACGTAAAGGGTTAATAAACTTCTTAAATGTGGTTTTGAGCACCATGAGGGGTGCAGTTTTTAGAATGGTGTCACACTTGGTTATTTTCTATCATATAGACCCCTCAAAATGACTTCAAATGTGATGTGGTCCCTAAAAGATAATGGTGTTGTAAAAATAAGAAATCGCTAGATCAACTTTTAACCCTTATAGCTCCCTAACAAAAAAAATGTTGCTTCCAAAATTGTGCTGATGTAAAGTAGACATGTGGGAAATGTTATTTATTAACTATTTTTCGTGATCTATCTCTCTGATTTAAGGGCATAAAAATACAAAGTTTGAAAATTGCAAGATTTTAAAAATTTTCGCCATATTTCCGTTTTTTTCATAAATAATCGCAAGTAATATCGAAGAAATGTTACCACTACCATGAAGTACCATATGTCACGAAAAAACATTCTCGGAATCAGCAGGATCCGTTGAAGCGTTCCAGAGTTATAAACTCATAAATTGACAGTGGTCAGAATTGTAAAAATTGGCCCGGTCATTAAGAACCAAATTGGCTCTGTCACTAAGGGGTTAATATTGCGTGGCTTTCACCATATTTATTATTTAACCCCAGTTTCAGCTTCTCCATGTCTCTGTATAAGTGTTAAACTAATTACTGCAGCAGGAGCCTCCCCCCTCTCCCCCGTTTGTAACAGGCTAAAGCATTGCTAAGCTACACCTCTTTGGCTCAAGAGGTGGGGCCTCAATTCTGGTTGGCAAGTTTTCATAAATGTGCGTCTATCCTCAGAGTCAGTGTATCTATCCTCAGAGTCAGCGTATCCATCTTCAGAGTGAGTGTACCTATCCTCAGAGTCAGTGCATCCATCTTCAGAGTCAGTGTTTCCATCTTCAGAGACAGTGTATCTATCCTCAGAGTCAGTGTATCTATCATCAGAGTCGGTGTATCTATCGTCAGAGTCAGAGTATCCATTTTCAGAGACAGTGTATCTTATCCTCAGTCAGTGTATCTATTGTCAGAGTCAGTGTATCTGTCCTCAGAGTCAGTGTAATAATAATCTTTATTTTTATATAGCGCTAACATATTCCGCAGTGCTTTACAGTATGCACACATTGACATCACTGTCCTCGATGGGGCTCACAATCTAAATTCCCTATCAGTATGTCTTTGGAATGTGGGAGGAGACCAGAGTACCCGGAGGGAACCCACGCAAACATGGAGAGAACATACAAACTCTTTGCAGATGTTGTCCTGGGTGGGATTAGAACTTAGGACTCCAGCGCTGCAAGGCTGCAGTGCTAACCATTGCTCCACCGTGCTGCCCCTGTGTATCTTCAGAGTCAGTGTATCTATCATCAGAGCCAGAGTATCCATCTTCAGAGACAGTGTATATATCCTCAGAGTCAGTGCATCTATCCTCGGAGTCAGTGCATCTATCCTCGGAGTCAGTGTATCAATCTACAGAGTCAGTGTATCTATCTTCATAGTCAGTGTATCAATCTTCAGAGTCAGTGTATCTATTCCCAGAGTCAGAGTATCTATCTACAGAGTCAGTGTATCTATGTTCAGAGTCAGTGTGTCTATCCTCAAAGTCAATGAATCTATCCTCAAAGTCAGTGTATCTAACCTCAGAGTCAGTGGATCTGTCCTCAGAGTCAGTATATTTATCTTCAGAGTCAGTGTGTCTATAATCAGAGACAGTGTATCTATCCTCAGAGTCAGTGTATCTATCCTCAGAGTCAGTGTATCTATTCTTAGAGTCAGTGTATCTATCGTCGGAGTCAGTGTATCTATCTTCAAAGTCAGTGTATCAATCTTCAGAGTCAGTGTATCTATCCTCAAATTCAATGTATGTATCCTCTAAGCTAGGGTATTTATCCTCAGAGTCAGTGTATTTATCCTCAGAGCCAGTGTATCTATCCTCAGAGTCAGTGTATCTCTCCTCAGAGTCAGTGTATCTCTCCTCAGAGTCAGTGTATCTATCCTGAATCAATGTATCTATCCTCAGAGTCAGTGTATCTATCTACAGAGTCAGTGTATCTATCCTCAAATTTAATGTATCTATCCTGAAAGTCAGTGTTTTTATCCTCAGAGTCAGTGTATTTATCCTCAGAGTCAGTGTATTTATCCCTAGAGTCAGTGTCTTTATCCTCAGAGTCAGGGTATCTATCTGCAGAGTCAGATGTATCTATCTTCAGATTCAGTGTATCTATCCTCAGAGTCAGTGTATCTTTCCTCAGAGTCAGTGCATCTATCCTCAGAGTCAGTGTATCTATCCTCAGAGTCAGTGTATCTATCCTCAGAGGCAGTGTATCTATCTTCAGAGTCAGTGTATTTATCTTCAGAGTCAGGGTATCTATTCTCAGAGTCAGTGTATTTATCCCCAGAGTCAGTGTCTTTATCCTCAGAGTCAGTGTATCTATCTTCAGAGTCAGTGTATCTATCCTCAGAGGCAGTGTATCTATCTTCAGAGTCAGTGTATTTATCTTCAGAGTCAGTGTATCCTCAGAGTCAGTGTATGTACCTTCAGAGTCAGTGTATCTATCCTCAGAGTCAGTGTATAAATCCTGAGTCAGTGTATCTATCTTTAGAGTCAGTGTATCTATCCTCAAATTCAATGTATCTATCCTGAAAGTCAGTGTATTTATCCCCAGAGTCAGTGTTTTTATCCTCAGAGTCAGTGTATCTATCTTCAGAGTCAGATGTATCTATCTTCAGAGTCAGTGTATCTTGTTATGATATGGTGGTCTAGGAGCAACATGGAACGAGCTCTGAAGGACGTGGCAACTGTACTGACCGCAGTCCCTAAGCTCAACACAACACTAGAAGTAGCCGTGGAATGCTCCTAACTCTCCCTAGGCATCTCGTCACAGCCTAAGAGCTAACTACCCCTAAAGAAAGAAGCAGGAAAACTATCTTGCCTCAGAGAAAATCCCCAAAGGATAGATTAGCCCCCCACAAATAATGACTGTGAGTGGAGAGGGAAAAGACATACACAGAATGAAACCAGGATGAGCACAGGAGGCCAGTCTAGCTAAATAGATAGGACAGGATGGAATACTGTGCGGTCAGTATAAAACACTACAAAAATCCACGCAGAGTTTACAAAAAAAATTCCACACCTGACTAATGGTGTGGAGGGCAAATCTGCCTCCCAGAGCTTCCAGCAAGACAGAATAAATTCACACTGATAAGCTGGACAAACAAAGAAAGCACAGAATGGATAAGTCCACAACCTATGGACAGAAAAGAGCAAGCAAAAACTTAGCTTAGCTGAACTGGTCAGGATAACAGGGAACTCCAAAGAGATGTGAATCCAACCAGAAACCATTTACAAGTGGCACTGGCTGAAGACAGAGCCAGACCTAAATAGCCGAGCAGAAGAGAAGATAAGTGGAGGCAGCTGATGACAGCTAACTCCAAGGAGCAGCCATACCACTAGAAACCACGAGAGGGAGCCCAAGAGCAGAACTCACAAAAGTGCCACTTACAACCACCGGAGGGAGCCCAAGAGCAGTATTCACAACAGTACCCCCCCTTGAGGAGGGGTCACCGAACCCTCACCAGGGCCCCCAGGCCGATCAGGACGAGCCAAGTGAAAAGCACGAACCAAATCGGTGGCATGGACATCGGAGGCAACAACCCAAGAATTATCCTCCTGGCCATAACCCTTCCACTTGACAAGATACTGAAGCCTCTGCCTCGAAAAACGAGAATCCAAAATCTTCTCAACCTCATATTCCAACTCTCCCTCAACCAACACCGGGGCAGGAGGGTCAACCGAGGGAACAACGGGCAACACATATCTCCGCAATAAAGATCTATGGAAAACATTATGAATGGCAAAAGAGGCAGAAAGAGCCAAACGAAAAGACACCGGATTAATAATTTCAGAAATTTTATAAGGACCAATAAACCGAGGCTTAAACTTAGGAGAAGAAACCTTCATAGGAACATGACGAGAAGACAACCAAACCAAATCCCCCACACGAAGCCGGGGACCAACACATCGAAGGCGGTTAGCAAAACGTTGAGCCCTTTCCTGAGACAACGTCAAATTGTCCACCACATGAGTCCAAATCTGCTGCAGCCTGTCCACCACAGAATTAACACCAGGACAATCAGAAGGCTCAACCTGCCCAGAAGAAAAACGAGGATGAAAACCAAAATTACAAAAGAAAGGTGAAACCAAAGTAGCCGAACTAGCCCGATTATTAAGGGCAAACTCGGCCAAAGGCAAGAATGACACCCAATCATCCTGATCAGCAGACACAAAGCATCTCAAATAGGTGTCCAAGGTCTGATTAGTTCGCTCAGTTTGGCCATTAGTCTGAGGATGAAATGCTGAAGAAAAAAACAAATCAATGCCCATCCTAGCACAAAAGGCCCGCCAAAATCTAGAGACAAACTGAGAACCTCTGTCAGACACAATATTCTCTAGAATGCCATGCAAACGAACCACATGCTGAAAAAATAATGGAACCAGATCTGAGGAGGAAGGCAACTTAGGCAAAGGTACCAGATGGACCATTTTAGAGAACCGGTCACAAACAACCCAGATAACAGACATCTTCTGGGAAACAGGAAGATCCGAAATAAAATCCATGGAAATATGCGTCCAGGGCCTCTCAGGGACCGGCAAAGGCAAAAGCAACCCACTAGCGCGGGAACAGCAAGGCTTGGCCCGGGCGCAAGTCCCACAGGACTGTACAAAAGCACGCACATCGCGCGACAAGGAAGGCCACCAAAAGGACCTAGCAACCAAATCACTGGTACCAAAAATCCCAGGATGACCAGCCAACACTGAACAATGAACCTCAGAAATTACCTTACTTGTCCATCTATCAGGAACAAACAGCTTCCCCACTGGACAGCGGTCAGGCCTATCAGCCTGAAATTCCTGAAGCACCCGCCGCAAATCAGGGGAGATAGCAGAAAGAATCACCCCCTCCTTAAGAATGCCAACCGGCTCAAGGACTCCAGGAGAATCAGGCGAAAGACTCCTAGAGAGGGCATCAGCCTTAACATTCTTAGATCCCGGAAGATACGAGACCACAAAATCAAAACGGGAGAAAAACAGGGACCATCGAGCCTGTCTAGGATTCAGCCGCTTGGCCGACTCGAGGTAAATCAGGTTCTTATGATCGGTCAGGACCACAACACGGTGTTTAGCTCCCTCAAGCCAATGTCGCCACTCCTCAAACGCCCACTTCATAGCCAACAACTCTCGATTGCCGACATCATAATTGCGTTCCGCAGGCGAAAATTTTCTGGAAAAAAAAGCACACGGTTTCATCAAAGAACCATCAGACTCCCTCTGAGACAAAACGGCCCCTGCCCCAATCTCAGAAGCGTCGACCTCAACCTGAAAAGGAAGAGAAACATCTGGTTGACGCAACACAGGGGCAGAAGTAAATCGGCGTTTAAGCTCCTGAAAGGCCTCAACAGCCTCAGAGGACCAAATAGTCACATCAGCGCCTTTCTTCGTCAAATCAGTAAGGGGCTTAACCACACTGGAAAAATTGGCAATGAAACGGCGATAGAAATTAGCAAAGCCCAAAAACTTTTGAACACCCTTCACAGATGTGGGTTGGATCCAGTCATCAATAGCTTGGACCTTAACAGGATCCATTTCTATAGACGAGGGAGAAAAAATAAAACCCAAAAAAGAGACCTTCTGAACTCTGAATAGGCACTTAGACCCCTTCACAAATAAAGCATTATCATGAAGGATCTGGAACACCATCCTGACCTGCTTCACATGAGACTCCCAATCATCGGAAAAAATCAAAATATCATCCAAATATACAACCATGAATTTATCAAGATAATTGCGGAAAATATCATGCATGAAAGACTGGAACACAGATGGAGCATTAGAGAGCCCAAATGGCATCACAAGGTATTCAAAATGGCCTTCGGGCGTATTAAATGCAGTTTTCCATTCATCACCCTGTTTAATACGAACAAGATTATATGCCCCTCGGAGGTCAATCTTAGTAAACCAACTAGCCCCCTTAATCTGAGCAAACAAATCAGTAAGCAAAGGCAAGGGGTATTGGAATTTGACCGTGATCTTATTAAGAAGACGATAATCAATACAGGGTCTCAAGGAGCCATCCTTCTTAGCAACAAAAAAGAAACCCGCTCCCAATGGTGACGAAGAGGGCCGAATATGCCCTTTCTCCAAAGATTCCTTAACATAGCTCCGCATGGCGGCATGCTCTGGCACAGACAGATTGAAAAGTCGGCCCTTAGGGAACTTGCAACCAGGAATCAAGTTAATAGCACAATCACAGTCCCTGTGCGGAGGAAGGGAACTGGACTTGGGCTCATCAAATACATCCTGGAAATCCGACAAAAACTCAGGGACATCAGAAGAGGGGGAAGAGGAAATTGACATCAAAGGAACGTCACTATGTACCCCTTGACAATCCCAACTAGTCACCGACATAGTTTTCCAATCCAGCACCGGATTATGTTCCTGTAACCATGGAAAACCCAGTACAACAACATAATGCAGGTTATGCAACACCAGAAAACGGCAATCTTCCTGATGTGCAGGAGCCATGTACATAGTCATCTGCGTCCAGTACTGAGGTTTATCGTTGGCCAAGGGTGTAGCATCAATGCCCCTCAAAGGAATAGGGCTCTGCAAAGGCTGCAAGGAAAAACCACAGCGCCTGGCGAATTCTAAGTCCATTAAGTTCAGGGCAGCGCCTAAATCCACAAATGCCATGACAGAAAAGGACGACAATGAGCAAATCAGGGTCAAAGATAAGAGAAATTTAGGCTGTACAGTACTAATGGTAACAGACCTAGCGACTCTCTTAGTACGCTTAGGGCAATCAGAGATAACATGAGCCGAATCACCACAGTAAAAACACAGCCTATTCTGACGTCTGAATTCCTGCCATTCTGTTCTAGTCAAAATCCTATCACATTGCATAGGTTCAGGACTCTGCTGAGAGGATACTGCCATATGGTGCACAGCTTTGCGCTCGCGCAGATGCCGATCAATCTGAATGGCTAGAGACATAGATTCGCTCAAACCGGCAGGAGTAGGAAAGCCCACCATAACATCTTTAAGGGTTTCAGAAAGACCTTTTCTGAAAATAGCAGACAGAGCCTCTTCATTCCATTTAGTGAGCACAGACCATTTTCTAAATTTCTGGCAGTATAACTCTGCCACTTCCTGACCGTGACACAAGGCCAACAGGGTTTTTTCTGCATGATCCACAGAATTAGGTTCGTCATACAATAATCCGAGCGCTTGAAAAAATGCATCTACATTCAATAATGCCGGATCCCCTGTTTCAAGAGAAAAAGCCCAGTCTTGAGGGTCACCACGCAGCAAGGATATGATGATTTTTACTTGCTGAATGGGATCACCAGAAGAACGGGGTTTCAAAGCAAACAACAATTTGCAGTTATTTTTAAAGTTCAAAAATTGGATCTGTCCCCAAAAAACAAATCAGGAGTAGGAATTCTGGGCTCTAAAGCCGGAGTCTGGACAACATAGTCCTGTATACTCTGTACTCTTGCAGCAAGTTGATCCACACGAGAAAACAAACCCTGAACATCCATGCCAAAGCATATATCCTGAACCACCCAGATATCAAGAGGAAAAGAAAAAAAAAAAGACAAACCAAAGCACAGAAAAAAAAAATGGTTCAGAACTTTCTTTTCCTTCTTTGGAGATGCATTTAATTCATTTTTGGCCACTTGTACTGTTATGATACGGTGGTCTAGGAGCAACATGGAACGAGCTCTGAAGGACGTGGTAACTGTACTGACCGCAGTCCCTAAGCTCAACACAACACTAGAAGTAGCCGTGGAATGCTCCTAACTCTCCCTAGGCATCTCGTCACTGCCTAAGAATTAACTACCCCTAAAGAAAGAAGCAGGAAAACTATCTTGCCTCAGAGAAAATCCCCAAAGGATAGATTAGCTCCCCACATATAATGACTGTGAGTGGAGAGGGAAAATACATACACAGAATGAAACCAGGATGAGCACAGGAGGCCAGTCTAGCTAAATAGATAGGACAGGATGGAATACTGTGCGGTCAGTATAAAACACTACAAAAATCCACGCAGAGTTTACAAAAATAACTCCACACCTGACTAAAGGTGTGGAGGGCAAATCTGCCTCCCAGAGCTTCCAGCAAGACAGAATAAATTCACACTGATAAGCTGGACAAACAAAGAAAGCACAGAATGGATAAGTCCACAACCTATGGACAGAAAAGAGCAAGCAAAAACTTAGCTTAGCTGAACTGGTCAGGATAACAGGGAACTCAAAAGAGATGTGAATCCAACCAGAAACCATTTACAAGTGGCACTGGCTGAAGAAAGAGCCAGAACTAAATAGCCGAGCAGAAGAGACGATAAGTGGAGGCAGCTGATGACAGCTAACTCCAAGGAGCAGCCATACCACTAGAAACCACAAGAGGGAGCCCAAGAGCAGAACTCACAAAAGTGCCACTTACAACCACCGGAGGGAGCCCAAGAGCGGAATTCACAACAGTATCTATCCTCAGAGTCAGTGTATCTATCCTCAGAGGCAGTGTATCTATCTTCAGAGTCAGTGTATGTATCTTCAGAGTCAGTGTATCTTTCCTCAGAGTCAGTGCATCTATCCTCAGAGTCAATGTATCTATCCTCAGAGTCAGTGTATCTATCCTCAGAGTCAGTGTATGTATCTTCAGAGTCAGTGTATCTATCCTCAGAGTCAGGGTATTTATTCTCAGAGTCAGTGAATTAATCCCCAGAGTCAGTGTCTTTATCCTCAGAGTCAGTGTATCTATCTTCAGAGTCAGTGTATCTATCCTCAGAAGCAGTGTATCTATCTTCTGAGTCAGTGTATTTATCTTCAGAGTCATTGTATCCTCAGAGTCAGTGTATCTACCTTCAGAGTCAGTGTATTTATCCTCAGAGTCAGTGTATGTATTCTCAGAGGCAGTGTATCTATTTTCAGAGTCAGTATATTAGTCTTCAGAGTCAGGATATCTATCCTCAGAGTCAGTGTATCTATCCTCAGAGTCAGTGTATCTATACTCAGAGTCAGTGTATGTATCTTCAGAGTCAGTGTATCTATCCTCAGAGTCAGTGTATCTATCCCTAGAGTCAGTGTATCTCATAGGAAGCCAGATCCTAATTCCAGAAAACCCAAACAATCCAGAGTAGCCTTAAAACCTTAAAAAACATTGAATACAAATGCAGATGTGTCAAGTGTTGTAGTTTCCTAATGCCCAATAGTAAAATCTATACTGCACCCTCCTACAATGTACTCAAAATAAATTACATGATAAAAGAAGGAATGCAATTACTTCAACCTGAAACACAAAAGACTAATGAACAAGCTCACAATCGTGTACAGCTACAGTTCGGTGAATTAATTATACATATTTCCAAGCAATAAAATCCTTCTATTATTGAGCAAGTTCCTGTACTGTAGAAAAGAAATTAATATCACTTAGATTAATATAATAGTATACATATTATAATTGTTATTTTCTTGCATATAAGAGCAGTATTATAGTAGTTATGTTCTTGGACATAGGGGGCAGTATTATAGTAGTTATAATCTTGTACATAGAGGCAGTATTATAGTAGTTATATTCTTGTACGTAGGGGCAATATTATAGTAGTTATATTCTTGTACGTAGGGGCAGTATTATAGTAGTTATATTCTTGCACATAGGGGCAGTATTATAGTAGTTATATTCTTGTACATATGAGCAGTATTATAGTAGTTATATTCTTGTACATAGGAGCAGTATTATAGTAGTTATATTCTTGTACATAGGAGCAATATTATAGTAGTTATATTCTTGTACATAGGGGGCAGTATTATAGTAGTTATATTCTTGTACATAGTGGCAGTATTATAGTAGTTATATTCTTGTACATAGGGGGCAGTATTATAGTAGTTATAATCTTGTACATAGGGGGCAGTATTATAGTAGTTATATTCTTGTACATAGGAGCAGTATTATAGTAGTTATATTCTTGTACGTAGGGGCAGTATTATAGTAGTTATATTCTTGCACATAGGGGCAGTATTATAGTAGTTATATTCTTGTACATATGAGCAGTATTATAGTAGTTATATTCTTGTACATAGGAGCAGTATTATAGTAGTTATATTCTTGTGCATAGGGGGCAGCATTATAGTAGTTATATTCTGGTACATAGGGGGCAGTATTATAGTAGTTATGTTCTTGCACATAGGAGCAGTATTATATTAGTTGTATTCTTAAACATAAGAGCAGTATTATAGTAGTTATATTCTTGTACATTAAATCAGTATTAAACTGGTTATATTCCTGTACATAGGAGCAGTATTATAGTAGCTATATTCTTGCACATAGGAGCAGTATTATATGAGTTGTATTCTTAAACATAAGAGCAGTATTATAGTAATTATATTCTTGTACATAGGAGCAGTATTATAGTAGATACATTCTTTTACACAAGAGCAGTATTATAGTAGTTATATTCTTGCACATAGGAGCAGTATTATAGTAGTTACATTCTTTTACATAGGAGCAGTATTATAGTAGTTACATTCTTTTACATAGGAGCAGTATTATAGTAGTTATATTCTTGTACATAGGAGCAGTATTATAGTAGTTACATTCTTTTACATAGGAGCAGTATTATAGTAGCTATATTCTTGGACATAGGAGCTGTATTACAGTACTTATATTCTTGTACATAGAGGCAGTATTATAGTAGTTATATTCTTGTACATAGGAGCAGTATTATAGTAGTTACATTATTTTACATAGGAGCAGTATCAGAGTAGTTTTATCCTTGTACATAGCATGCAGTATTATAGTAGTTATACTCTTGTACATGGGTGCAGTATTATAGTTATATTCTTGCACATAAGGGTAATATTATACTAGTTATATTCTTGTATATTAGAACAGTATTATAATAGTGATATTGTTGTATGTAGAAGCAGTGTTATAGTAGTTATATTCTTGTACATAGCGTCAGTATTATAGTAGTTAAATTCTTGTACATAGGAGGCAGTATTATAGTAGTTATATTCTTGTACATATGGGCAGTATTATAGTAGTTATATTCTTGTACATTAAATCAGTATTATAATGGTTATATTCCTGTACATATGAGCAGTATTATAGTAGTTATATTATTGTACATAAATGCAGTATTATAGTGGCTATATTCTTGTACATAGGAGCAGTATTATATTAATTGTATTCTTGAACATAGGGGCGGTATTAAAGTAGTTACATTCTTTTACATAGGAGCAGTATTATGGTAGTTATATTGTTGTACATAGGGGCAGTATTATAGTAGTTATATTCTTTTAGATAGGAGCAGTATTATAATAGTTATATTCTTGTACATAGGAGCAGTATTATAGTAGTCATATTCTTGTACTTAGGGGCAGTATTATAGTAGTTATATTCTTGTACATAGGGGGCAGTATTATAGTTGTTATAGTCTTGTACATAGGGGGCAGTATTATAGTAGTTAAATTCTTGTACATAGGGGCAGTATTATTATAGTTATATTCCTGTACAAAGGAGCAGTATTATAGTAATTATATTCTTTAAGATAGGAGCAGTATTATAGTAGTTATACTCTTGTACATCAGATTAATGTTATAGTAGGTATATTTTTGTACTTAGTGGCAGTATTATAGTAGTTATATTCTTGTACATAGGGGCAGTATTATAAAAGTTATACTTTTCTACATAGGAGCAGTATAATAGTAATTATATTCTTGTGCATAGGGGCATTATTATAGTAGTTATATTCTGGTACATAGGGGCAGTATTATATTAGTTATATTCTTGTACATAGGGGCAGTATTATAGAAGTTATATTATTGTACATAGGAGCAGTATTATAGTAGTTATATTATTGTACATAGCAGCGGTATTATAGTAGTTATATTCTTTTACATAGGAGCAGTATTACAGTAGTTATATTCTTTTAGATAGGAGCAGTATTATAGTACGCATTGTAGCGTGGCTAAAGGGTGTCTAATCGATGGGAGATATGTCCCTTATAGATGGCTTGCTACTGTGATGTAACCATAGCTACCTATATGTGTTTCAGGACCTGTGGTGATGTCACAACCACATGTCTGGTCATGTGATGGGTTCTGGGTGTGGTTAGACATATAAAAGAAAGCCTAATGCTTAACACAGGGAGATATGTGTGGAGGTGAAACCCTCCTGAGTGTGTTACGGCTTCAGGACTGAGCCGGATGAACTGGACCCTTGTTTTTCTTTGCCTGACCCAAAGGCTATTTGCTTTCTGTTGTTTTGTCATATGGTTTATGGAGCAATAAACCCAGTGAACTTTAAAGGAACCTGCCTCCTGAGTGTCAGCCGTCGCAGCTGAGTGAGTGGAACCCCTACAATTGGTGGAGAATGCGCGCAGCGTTCCCAGCGGAGAAGTGAGTTTATTTTTTGAATGTCCTGGGTCAAGGCTGTTGCAAGCCAGCAAGCATTGCCGGAGAAAATGGAGGACTTGCTGAAACACTTGGTCCAGCAGGAGCAAAGGCAGCAAGAGACCAACAGGCTGTTGATGCAGCAGGTACAACAGAGCCAGCAGCAGATGCAGCTTCTGGCAACCGCCATCCAGGGCAAGGCGAGCGCCCCAACCCCAGGTTTGGCTGATGACACCCACGTCCAAAAGACGGTAAGACGCGCATTGCAGAAAATGACTCCCGGGGATGATGTTGAGGCCTTCCTGACGGTGTTTGAGAGGGTCGCTGAGAGGGAAAAACTTCCGCCAGAGCAGTGGGCAGAGGTACTTGCGCTATACCTGACAGGAGTACCCCAGAAGGCATACTATGATTTGACCTTGCAGGATGCCAAAGAGTATCACAAATTGAAAGCCGAGATTCTCGCACGTTTGGGGGTGACACTGACTGTCAGGGCACAGCGCGTTCACTCCTGGGGCTATCACCGGGACAAACCACCTCGTTCCCAAATGTTTGATCTGTTGCACCTGGTCCAGAAATGGCTGCAGCCAGAGTCATCTACGCCTGCTCAAATGGTAGAACGGGTGATGATGGATCGGTTTGTCCATTCCCTCCCGAGGCCTATACAGACTTGGGTTGCCCAGGGTGATCCCCAGAATGCCGACGAGCTGATCGGACTGGTTGAGAGATACCAAGGGTTGGAAGGCTCCTTCAGGAGGCAGCCCATGCCATACTGGGGGTCCCAGAAGGAAGCTGAGCCCCAAAAAGGGGTGGCGCGTCCAAGGTCACCAAGGGCGGGGGAGGTGGTGCCCAAGGTCCCTACGGGTGATATTATTTGTTGGAGGTGCCACAAGCCAGGACATATAGCTGCCCGATGTTCCCAGACCACTGAGCAGATGGACTGTAGCATGGGACGCCGTTGTTCATACTATGCGTATCCAGCCTGCAGTGTGAACTCTCCGCCCAACGAGGGATCTCAAGCGTGTCCCGTAAAGGTGAACGGTCGAGCAGTAACGGCACTGTTAGACTCGGGGAGCCTAGTGACCCTGGTGAGGGCCACTTTTCCTCTCCACCTGCTCCCGGGAAAGAAGGTCGGAGTGCGGTGCATACATGGTGATGCAAAGGACTACCCTGTGGCCAGTGTGAACATTGAAACGACATGTGGCACGGAGTCCCACATAGTCGGCGTCGTTCAGGACTTCTTGCACCCTATAATTATTGGCCGAGATTTCTGTTTGTTTTGGGATTTGTGGGGGAAAGGTTCTGAGCTCCCTAGCAAGAGTAGGGAACCAGTGAACCCTGGAAGGGTGGTGCCACACCCAGAGTCAGACAGGTTTCCTTTTTGTGTCCTGGCTGGAGATGAGGAGGAAGTGTCCCCTGCATCTGACATTCTGGAGTTAGAGGTATCCGGTGAAAATTTTGGGACTGCCCAACATAGGGACCCCACTCTGAGGGAAGCCTTTAATAATGTCACAGTTATTGACGGGGTGGTACAGGAGCCGGGGGCAGACACAAGATTTCCCCATTTTCTAATGAGCAGGGAGTTGTTGTACCGGGTCACGAAAATAAGGGAGGAGTTGGTAGAGCAGTTGGTAGTGCCGGGTCCATATAGACGGAAGGTGTTGGACATGGCCCATTCACACATCTTGGGTGGACACCTAGGGGTGGAAAAAACGCAGGAACGGGTTGTGCAGAGGTTCTATTGGCCTGGGTGCCACCGGGAAATAGTGAACTATTGCAGGTCCTGCCCTACATGTCAGCTAACTGCTCCCACTCCTCATTTCCGAAACCCCCTTGTGTCACTGCCCATTATTGAGGTGCCATTCGAGAGAATTGCCATGGACTTGGTCGGTCCCTTAGTTAAATCAGCCCGGGGCCATCAGTATATATTAGTCATCCTGGACTATGCCACACGCTATCCTGAGGCAATTCCCTTGAGAAATTCTTCCTCAAAGAGTATAGCTCGCGAGTTGGTCCATGTCTTTTCCCGGACAGGTCTGCCGAAGGAGATCCTGACTGACCAGGGGACACCTTTCATGAGCAAGGTGATGAGGGAACTATGCAAAGCCCTGAAAATCTCCCAGGTGAGGACCTCGGTGTACCATCCCCAGTCAGATGGCCTTGTTGAGAGATTTAACAAGACACTGAAGAGCATGCTGAGAAAAGCTATAGAAAAAGACGGTAGAGACTGGGATTGTCTCTTACCCTATTTGATGTTTTCCATTCGTGAAGTTCCACAGGCCTCCACAGGTTTCTCACCGTTTGAGCTTCTGTATGGCTGACATCCACGAGGACTCCTGGATATAGCCAAGGAAACCTGGGAAGCCGAAGTCACGCCCCACAGAAGCGTCATTGAGCATGTGGCCCTGATGCAGCAGAGGATTGCAAAGTTGATGCCTATCGTGAAAGAACACCTTCTCCAAGCACAAGAAGCTCAGGCCAGGGTCTACAACCGGTCTGCAAGAGTGAGGCAATTCAATCCGGGAGACCGAGTTCTTGTGTTAGTTCCGACAGTGGAAAGCAAGTTCTTGGCCAAATGGCAAGGGCCATATGAGGTTGTCGAGAAACTTGGTGAAGTAAACTATAAAATTCACCAACCAGGAAGACGGAAACCATTCTAAGTATACCATGTCAACCTTATCAAGCCGTGGCAAGATAGAGAGCCGACAGTAACTCCATCGTTGTTAAGCAACCCAGAAGATGAGGTTGGAGCGGTTACTATAGCGGAGACGCTATCGGAGTCCCAGAAACAGCAATGCCGGGAGTTACTCCAGAAAAACAGGGACCTGTTTTCCGAGTTGCCTGGGTACACGAAGGTCATAGAGCATGAGGTCCTGACAGAGCCCCATGTGCGCGTGAACGTGAAGCCCTATAGAATTCCTGAGGCCCGTCGAGAAATAGTCTCCAAGGAAGTGGAGCGTATGTTGAAGCTTGGAGTCATTGAGGAATCCAAGAGCGGTTGGTCGAGCCCAATTGTCCTGGTCCCAAAACCTGATGGGGAGTGGAGATTTTGCAACGACTATAGGAAGTTGAATGAGGTCTCTAAGTTCGACGCATATCCCATGCCCCGCGTTGATGAGCTCATCGAAAGGCTTGGGCCCGCCAGGTACATAACCACCTTGGATTTGACGAAGGGGTATTGGCAGATCCCCATGGCACAGGAAGCCAAGGAGAAGACGGCGTTTTCTACACCAGATGGGTGCTTCCAGTATGTCCGGATGCCATTTGGCCTACAGGGAGCTCCGGCCACCTTCCAAAGGGCTATGGATAGAGTCCTTGCACCCCACAAGGCATACGCTGCTGCGTACCTAGATGATATCGTCATCTTTAGCCCGGACTGGGAGAGTCATCTGGAGAAAGTCCAAGCGGTGTTTGATGCTATAAGAGAGGCCGGATTTACAATAAACCCGAAAAAGTGTGCATTGGGTAAAGAAGAAGCTAAGTACCTTGGATACATAGTGGGTCATGGAGAAATAAAACCCCAAATCAGTAAAGTGGAGGCAATTCAAACATGGCCAAAACCAGTTTCCAAGAAGCAAGTTAAAGCCTTCCTGGGAATCGTGGGATATTACAGGAGGTTCATCCCAAACTTCGCCACAATGGCGGCGCCTCTGACTGACCTGCTAAAAGGGACAAAATCAGTAATGGTTAAGTGGTCCGAAGAAACAGATTCAGCCTTCCAAGAAATAAAAGAGGCTTTATGTAAGCAACCCGTTCTGATGGCCCCAAACTTCAAGAAAGAGTTTATTCTTCAAACAGATGCCTCAGATGTTGGGGTGGGAGCAGTCCTTTCCCAAGAACTACATGGAGAGGAGCATCCTGTTCTCTATCTGAGTAGGAAGCTGTCCTCGTCTGAAAAGAACTACTCAGTCGTTGAAAAGGAGTGCTTGGCCATAAAATGGGCAGTCGACACATTACGATACTATTTGCTGGGACGTAAATTTAGACTGATATCCGACCATGCCCCACTTAGGTGGATGAGGGAAACGAAGGGTAGAAATGCTAGGGTCACCCGTTGGTTCTTAGCCCTGCAGGACTTCTGTTTCCATGTGGAACATAGGGCCGGAAAGCTGCACGGTAATGCTGATGCCCTGTCAAGAATCCCTTGTCTAGTGGGAGAAAGTGCCAAGCCCCACGGCTTTAGGCAGAGGGGGGAGGTATGTAGCGTGGCTAAAGGGTGTCTAATCGATGGGAGATATGTCCCTTATAGATGGCTTGCTACTGTGATGTAACCATAGCTACCTATATGTGTTTCAGGACCTGTGGTGATGTCACAACCACATGTCTGGTCATGTGATGGGTTCTGGGTGTGGTTAGACATATAAAAGAAAGCCTAATGCTTAACACAGGGAGATATGTGTGGAGGTGAAACCCTCCTGAGTGTGTTACGGCTTCAGGACTGAGCCGGATGAACTGGACCCTTGTTTTTCTTTGCCTGACCCAAAGGCTATTTGCTTTCTGTTGTTTTGTCATATGGTTTATGGAGCAATAAACCCAGTGAACTTTAAAGGAACCTGCCTCCTGAGTGTCAGCCGTCGCAGCTGAGTGAGTGGAACCCCTACAGTATATTTTGTGCATAACGGGCAGTATAATAGTAGTTATATTCTTGTACATAGGGGTAGTGTTATAAAAGTTATACTTTTGTATATAGGAGCAGTATAATAGTAGTTATATTCTTGTGCATAGGGGAAGAATTATAGTAGTTATATTCTTGTGCATAGAGGCAGAATTATAGTAGTTATATTCTTGTGCATAGGGGCAGAATTATAGTAGTTATATTCTTGTGCATAGAGGCAGTATTATAGTAGTTATATTCTTGTACATAGGGGCAGTATTATAGTAGTTATATTATCGTACATAGGAGCAGTATTATAGTAGGCATATTCTTGTACATAGGAGCAGTATTATAGTAGTTATATTCTTGTATATAGGGGCAGTATTATAGTAGTTATGCTCTTGTACATGAGGAGCAGTTTTATTTTAGTTATGTTCTTGTACATAGGAGCATTATAATAGTAGATATATTCTTGTACATAGGAGCAGTATTATAGTAGATATATTCTTGTACATAGAAGCAGTATTATAGTAGTTATATTCTTGTACATAGGGGCAGCATTAAAGTAGTTATTTTCTTGTACATAGGGGCAGTATTATTGTAGTTATATTCTTGTACATAGGAGCAGTATTTTAGTAGTTGTATTCTTGTAGTTAGGGGCAGGGAAATAGCAGTTATATTCCTGTACATAGCAGCAGTATTATAGTAATTATATTCTTGTTCATAGGAGGAGCATTATAGTAGTTATATTCTTATGTATAGGGGGCAGTATTATATTAGCTACATTGTTCCACATAGGGAGCAGTATCATATTAGTTACATTCTTGTACATAGGAGCAGTATTATAGTAGTTATATTCTTGTACATATGAGCAGTATTATAGTAGTTATATTCTTGTATATAGGGGCAGTATTATAGTAGTTATATTCTGGTAGATTGGAGCAGTATTATAGTAGTTATAGTCTTGAATATAGGAGCAGTATTATAGTAGTTATCTTCTTGTATATAGGTGCAGTATTATAGTAAGTATATTCTTGTACATAGGGAGTATTATATTCTTGTACATAGGGGCAGGATAATAGTAGTTATATTCTTGGACATAGGAGCGGTATTATAGTAGTTATATTCTTCTACATAGGAGCAATGTTAGAGTAGGTATATTCTTGAACATAGTGGCAGTATTATAGTAGTTATATTCTTGCACATAGGGGCGAGTATTATAGTGGTTATATTCTTCAACATAGGAGCATTATTATAGTAGGTATATTTTGTACATAGCAGGCAGTACAAAAGTAGTTGTATTCTTGTACATATGGGCAGTATTATAGTAGTTATATTCTTGTTCATAGGGGCAGTATTATAATAGTTATACTTTTGTACATATTAGAAGTATATTAGTAGTTATATTCTTGCGCATAGTGGCAGTATTATGCTAGTTATATTCTTGTACATAGGGGCAGTATTATAGTAGTTATATTATTGTACATAGGAGCAGTATTATAGTAGGCATATTCTTGTACATAGGAGCAGTATTATAGTAGATATATTCTTGTTCATGGGGCAGTATTATAATAGTTATATTATTGAACATAGGAGCAGTATTATAGTAGTTGTATTCTTGTACATAGGGACAGTATTATAGTAGTTATATTATTGAACATAGGAGCAGTATTATAGTAGTTGTATACTTGTACATAGGGACAGTATTATAGTAGTTATATTCTTGTACATAGTGGCAGTATTACAGTAGATATATTCTTGTACATAGTGGCAGTATTATAGTAGTTATATTATTGTACATTGGGGCAGTATTATAGTAGGTATATTCTTGTACATAGAAGCAGTATTATAGTAGTTATATTCTTGTACATAGGGGAAGTATTATAGTAGTTATATTATTGTACATAGAAGCAGTATTATAGTAGTTATTTTCTTGTACATAGTGGCAGTATTATAGTAGTTATATTCTTGTACATATGGGCAGTATGATAGCAGTTATAGTCTTGCACATAGGAGCAGTATTATAGTAGTTATATTCTTGTACATAGGGGCAGTATTATAGTCGTTATATTCTTGTACATAGGGGCAGTATTATAGTAGTTGTATTCTTGTACATGGGAGCAGTATTATAGCAGTTATATTCTTGTACATAGGGGCAGTATTATAGCAGTTATAGTCTTGCACATAGGAGCAGTATTATAGTAGTTATATTCTTGTACATAGGAGCAGTATTATAGTAGTTATATTCTTGTACATAGTGGCAGTATTATAGTAGTTATATTCTTGTATATAGGAGCAGTATTATAGTAGTTATATTCTTGTACATAGGGGGCAGTATTATAGTAGTTATTTTCTTGTACATAGTGGCAGTATTATAGTAGTTATATTCTTGTACACAGGGTCAGTATTATAGTAGTTATATTCTTGTACATAGGAGCAGTATTATAGTAGTTATATTTTTGTACATAGTGGCAGTATTATAGTAGTTATATTCTTGTACATAGGAGCAGTATTATAGTATTTATATTGTTGTACATAGGGGCAGTATTATATTAGTTATATAGTAATTAATGAATATTCTTAGGACTGAACGCTAACAAAACATTTTCTCAGCTAAGATTCAAGGCAAATATTTACTATGTCCATATTACAATAAAAAAAGACATTTAGCATAATCTGCTGTGTTGTGTGCTGTCTGCCATGTGACCTTGCAGCGTTCATTTCACCTCTGATGTTAATTCCTTCTGTCATAGGTATTGTTCATTACATTTTCTTTTAGGAGAAAACATTGAAACCAGTTTCGCAAATCTATCTGAGCAGCAGGGGTTAATTACGGAGGCGTGCCTCTAACAAATACTGTCTGGACAAGCCGCAGGCACCAATTGGCACAGTTACCGTAAATTAGCTTTCATGATAGTGTGGAATATAATGATATCCTGCCTTGGTTTGTAAGGTAAATGCCACCAGGGCAATTGTCAGTTTCAATCATTTCCCATTTATGAAGCTCTCTGGCTGTTCGGTCTTTGTTTTCCTACTGGTCTAAAACAAAGTGACACATGGAAGATTGAAAGGCACAATTTAGCACAGAATATTTCCTGTAGCCAGCTGCTGGGTTCCCTCCTATTTTCCTTTCTGGTCATCGGGGGTTAATGCAGTTTCTTCTCCCCGGTGGCCGCTGATGTTACTGCATTGCTTCTAGCTCAGCTGATGCTTGTGATGACCACTCCCTCCATCCTTTAAAAGGTCACCTGGTTCATCAGCTGACTGTCGGTGTTAGTTCATTCTTCAGCGACCAAGCCAGGAGTAGGAGCTAGCTGGGAACTGCTGTTCTTCAGCTGTGTCCGTTGTATCTGGTGTTTCTTTCTGCTGTGCTGTGCCTTGCAGCATTAAGCTAAGTTTAGTTTTCCTTTACATTTTCTGTTTTCCTGTTTATTGTATAGTTATACACTGGTGCAGTCCACCTCCCTTGGGGGGAGTGGGGGTCACTATAGGGTCTGCATAGGAGACAGGGATACGCTGGTGGCTCGGGCCTCCTAACCTTCATAGGTACCCCCGAGATAAGGGAAAGCCAAAGCCCCTTATAGTGGCAGGGACAGGTGCGGGTTCCAAATACGCCGTCCTGCCCCTTTATCGCCGTATTCGGCGTGACAACTGGGAGGTATTAAGAAACAGGCTGGTGGGAGCCTGAGTGAAACATGTGCTACGTGGTCAAGTGGTGGTACTGTCGGTGCGCCAATGGAGGACCTGAGATTCTGGAGTCCTTTGTGGAGCTTTACAATTAATCTCTTATGTTGATGTTTGGAAAGGAAGCTGGTGAAATGTCTCAGACTGGTCAAGTTTGGAAGTTATCTATGAGTCAGTGAGGTCCATGGACACCCCACTCAAAGGTAGAGAGAGACCAGTGAAAAGTAAGAAACTGCCTGCCCTGATTCCTAGTGATAGGTCTGTTCATCCAACTTCAGTAGAGCGAGTGGGGTTGAGTAGGACAGTATGTGGGCAGCATGGTGGCTCAGTGGTTGCTTTACAGGGTCTTGGGCTCAAACCTCACCAGGGCCAACATGTGCAAAGAGTTTATATGTTCTCCCCATGTTTCCGAGGTTTCCTCCAGGTTCTCCGGTTTCCTCTCACACTCCAAAGATATACTGATAGGGAATTTAGATTGTGTGGACACCGAAAACAATATCTATAAAGTGCGGTAGAATACGGTCCCCTATAAGGATAATAAATACAGATGCATGCCCAAGGATTTTTTGAATGTTAATCCAAATGTTCCAAAAGTTGAGTTCAAGTGTACTGCAAGCAAAGTTGACCTCTTACTTGTTGGGGAAGCCTTAAAGACATGATCTTTACCAAGCACTTATGAAAGGTGAACACAACCAAGGTTAACGGAGGGAAACTGCTTCTACATCCCGGTAATGTGTGCCTTAGTGTGTTTTATTGCCGTGGGTGAAGTTCTCCTTTATATTGGGCGCCGAGAAGCAAAATCTGACTATTATGTGGACAAATCGGTTCAATAAAAGATCAGAGCCCCATTGTTAGGAGTCGAGTTTCCTCTGCTGCACAGGGGGAATCTCGATCCGTCTCCGCTGCGGTCTCCCATTCCCCTCCAGCCGCAGTGGAGTCTGCTCAGCAGGGACGTCGATCCCAGCGTCTCGCTCAGTCTGACTCTGTGAGAAGAGTTATTGCTGCTTCTCCAGCTTCTGCCTTTGAAGCCTATTCTGGTCAGCAGCGAGCGGACTTCTCTGGGACTAAGTCCTTATCTGCACACACTGAGCATGCCCAGGGCAAGATCTCCCGTTGGAGATCGAGGGTCATGTGCTCAGGCTCTGCGGCACATTCCATTGGTCCTCTTGGCAGGTCCTAGAAGGGCAAAAGTTCTGTAGCCATTTCCTGTGCTGCAGCTATATAAACTGCGCATGACCGCACGGCCATGCGCTAGTATTGTCTTACAATTGATATGTGTGTATGTGTGAGTGCAAGTCGTTCTTGGTTACCCCTTCCCTATTGAATGTCTGTTCGCGGAAGGTGTACGGCTGCTATCTAGCGCCCGACTTAGCCTACTACACTAAACACACATCACAGCGTCCTGTAGCTGTGCCTGCCAGTACGGCGCCGTGCGCCTGCCTTGCGCTTTCCATACCCAAGTCTGGGTGGTTAGTGGCGTCCGTTAGTGCGGCATCGCTCGCGCACTTGTGCGCTTATATTTCTGAAGGTTCTCTACACACCCAGTTGCGGTGTTGTGCCAGCAAGGGCCTAATCGGGCTTCAATCCCTTCTGGGGTTAAGTCCGCTGGCCACTTGCTCGCTCTCTAGTGCGGTATTGCGGTCCTGTGAATTAACAGGATCGCTTTCCTCACGCTGGGTGAGGTTTAACCCACGCGTGTTTACTTTAGTGTACCGCTATAGAGTCTGCAAATTGCTAGCAGCAGGTTCTCACCTGCACGGTGGACCCCGGACTGCGAACGCATCTTCGTCACCTGTCTTGGTGCGTTCCACCAGTCCTAACATAATACTAGCGCCAGGGTCTGGCTAGTAAATGGCAGACGGTCAGCGTCTACAGCAGTACATCCAGCAGCTGGAGGGTAGGTTGGCGGCTCTCGAGCGCACAACCTCAGCTGTGGACGTTACTGCTGTCGCTGTTCAGGCTGCAAGTGCAGCTGCAGCCAGTTTGTCCGCTGCCACCCCTGCTCCGACCTTATCCCGTCTCCCGCTTCCAGACAAGTTTGCTGGTGACAGTAAGCCATGTCGGGGATTCGTGAGCCAGTGCTCCATACATCTCGAGCTGCTGGCTGCACGTTTTCCTACGGAACGGGCGAAAGTGGGATTCATTATATCTCTCTTGTCGGGCAGGGCGTTGGAGTGGGCAACGCCGCTTTGGGAACGTGGTGATCGTGTGGTGCAGAGTGCTCCTATCTTCCTGGACGCTCTGAGGCAGGTCTTTCTGGGACCTCGTGTCACCCACGATACCGCGCTCCAATTGTTGGCAATTACTCAGGCTTCGTCCATGGTCAGCCAGTTTGCCATCCTATTCCGGACTCTAGCTTCTGAGCTGGAATGGCCGGATAAAGTCCTTATTCCGGTGTTCTGGAAAGGACTGGCAGATCATGTGAAGGACGCCTTGGCCACCAGGGAGATTCCCGCCACACTGGAGGAGCTTATTACTATAGCTACCCGCATCGATCTCCGTTTTAACGAGCGGAGGTTGGAGCGGACCCAGTGTAGGCAGAGGTTTCGGCTGGCTCCCATCTTTGCCAAACCTCTAGAATCTCCTGTTATGGCGTCCGACTCCCATGAGGCCATGGAGGTTTCTCGAGCGGGATCTAGGTCTCAGACCGCTCGAGTACCTGTGCTATGTAAAAATTGCCAGCAACCGGGACATTTCGCTAATAAATGTCCACGGCGGTCGGGAAAACGATCGCGTCTAGTGTCCATTGGAGGAGGTTCACTGGACACCGTGGCATTTTCCTCAAAATTGTCCTTTAAAGGGACAATCCTGTTAGGCATATCCACTCTTACAGTAGAGCTTTGTGTGGATTCAGGAGCAGAGGGAAATTTTATGTTTTCTGCTTTTGCTCAGCGCCACGCAATACCTCTGGCTATGCTAGCCAAACCAGTAACCGTGAGAGTGGTGAATGGGTCGACACTTCCATTACAGATCACACATCAGACTGTCCCTTTCACGTTAGCCATGTCCCCATCCCACCAGGAGACTATTTCCCTTCTTGTCCTTCCCGAGGGAATGGATGAGATTCTGCTGGGAATGCCCTGGCTTCGTTTCCACTCCCCACATATTGAGTGGACCTCTGGGAGGATATTGGGTTGGAGTGAATCCTGTAAGGGCAGATGTGTGAAAGAGTGCGTTCAGGTTTCCACCACTGAGATACCCGCAGATCTCTCTACTCTCCCCAAACACTATTGGTCTTATGCAGACGTCTTTTCCAAAAAAGCCGCGGAGACCCTTCCGCCTCACCGTCCCTATGACTGTCCTATAGATCTCTTGCCTGGAGCAGAACCTCCTCGGGGACGTGTCTATCCCCTCTCTCTCCCGGAAACGGAGGCTATGTCCCAATACATCCAGGAGAATTTGGCAAGAGGATTTATTAGGAAGTCAGTGTCACCAGCTGGGGCAGGGTTCTTCTTCGTACAGAAGAAGAATGGAGAGTTGCGTCCTTGCATAGACTACAGGGGTCTTAACGCCATCACCGTTAAAAATAAGTACCCGCTGCCCCTGATTTCTGAGCTTTTTGATAGGCTACGGGGAGCTAAGGTATTTACCAAATTAGACCTGCGGGGAGCTTATAACCTGATTCGCATTCGTGAGGGGGACGAATGGAAGACGGCGTTTAACACCAGAGATGGGCATTATGAGTATCTGGTGATGCCCTTCGGGCTCTGTAATGCCCCAGCCGTTTTCCAAGACTTTGTCAACGACATCTTCCGGGATATGCTTTCCACCTCGGTCGTAGTCTATCTGGATGATATTCTCATCTTCTCTCCAGATATTGACTCCCACCGGAGAGATGTTGGCAGAGTCTTCGACCTCTTACGGGCAAACTCTCTTTACGCAAAGTTGGAGAAGTGTGTGTTTGAGCAGGAGTCTTTACCTTTCTTGGGCTATATCATCTCTGCCCAAGGATTGGCTATGGATCCTGCCAAACTACAGGCTGTGATGGACTGGCAAGAACCCCATTCACTTAAAGCGGTGCAGCGCTTTATGGGGTTCATTAATTATTACCGCCAGTTCATCCCCCATTTCTCAACTTTGGTAGCTCCCTTGGTAGCCCTCACCAAGAAGGGAGCAAATCCCAAAGTGTGGCCTGAAGAGGTCTCCAGGGCCTTTTCTTCTACTAAGTCTCATTTTGCTAGCGCTCCCATCCTACATCGTCCCGATGTCGATAAGCCGTTTATAATGGAGGTGGATGCCTCTTCCGTTGGTGCTGGAGCAGTCCTCTTCCAGAAGGATGCTCAAGGTCGGAAGTATCCGTGCTTTTTCTTCTCCAAGACCTTCACACCAGCGGAGAGGAATTATTCCATCGGGGACAGGGAGTTGCTAGCGATGAAATTGGCTTTCTCTGAGTGGAGACATCTCTTGGAGGGGGCTCGTTTTCCCTTTCAAGTATTTACAGACCATAAAAATTTGCTATATTTGCAAACAGCCCAGAGGCTAAATTCTCGCCAGGCCAGATGGTCCTTATTCTTCTCCCGATTCCACTTCACCCTCCATTATGTCGCTGGGGAGAAGAACATTCGAGCTGATGCTCTTTCTCGCTCTGTTGTGTCATCTGAGGAGGAGGAAGGAGAGCCTCGGCTTATTGTTCCTTCTGAGAGCTTGAGAACCGTGGCTCCGGTGTCGCTTGAGTCTGTGCCTCCAGGCAAGACTTTTGTGCCCATAAATTTGCGACCGGAGGTTCTCTCTTGGGCTCATTCCTCCAGGGTGGGTGGACACTTTGGGACTAAAAGGACATCTGAGCTGCTGGCGAGGACGTACTGGTGGCCGCATATGCTGCGAGATGTCAGGGATTACGTTCTGGCGTGTGTCTCATGCGCCAAAAATAAGTCTCCTCGACAACGGCCGTCTGGGTTACTCTATCCCTTGCCGGTGGCAGACAGGCCCTGGGAGATGGTCGGGATGGACTTTGTAGTGGGTTTGCCCAAGTCTCGCGGCTGTACCGTCATTTGGGTAATTACCGATCATTTCTCGAAAATGGTGCACTTGGTGCCGCTCCCACGGTTACCTTCTGCACGGGCCTTGGCAGCGTTGTTCATAAGACACATCTTCCGCCTACACGGCATGCCAGACAAAATTGTCAGTGACCGGGGTCCCCAGTTTGCGTCTCGGTTCTGGAGAGAGCTTTGTCGTCTTCTCAGCATTGAGTTAAATCTCTCTTCCGCATATCATCCCGAGACGAATGGGTTGGTAGAGAGGGCCAATCAGACTCTGGTCACATATCTGCGACATTTTGTTTCTGCCAGGCAGGATGACTGGGCATCTTTATTACCATGGGCAGAGTTCGCCCTTAATAACGCTGTAGCCGATTCCACCGGTCAGACTCCTTTCCTCCTTAATTACGGCCAGCATCCGCGGGTTCCTGTGCCTATGCCCGTGTCCTCTGCTGACTCCAGGGTGGCAGACTGGGCAGTGGAGGCACGGGACATTTGGGACCGCACTCAGGATGCCATTTGGGCCTCGAAGGAGAGAATGAGGTCCTCCGCCGATGCACATCGGCGCCCTGCCCCGGCCTTTGCTCCTGGCGACTTGGTGTGGCTCTCCGCCCGTAACATCAGGCTGCGAGTTGAGTCCACTAAGTTTGCTCCTCGCTACTTGGGCCCATTCAAGGTCCTCGAGCAGGTTAATCCCGTGGTCTACCGCCTGGCTCTTCCTCCACGCTTGGGTATCACCGACACCTTTCATGTGTCCCTCTTGAAACCCGTATACATGTCCCGGTTTTCCGAGTCATCTGCCGGGACATCGGGTTCGTCTACGGACGATTACGAGGTGAACGCTATTTTAGGGTGCAAGGTGGTACGCGGCAAAAAGTTTTATTTGGTGGATTGGAAGGGTTATGGTCCAGAGGACAGGTCTTGGGAGCCTGCTGAAAACATTCGGGCCCCACAGCTCATTGCTGCCTTCGAGCGTAGCGAGGCCCAAGGAGGGGGGGGCCCTAGGAGGGGGGGTAATGTTAGGAGTCGAGTTTCCTCTGCTGCACAGGGGGAATCTCGATCCGTCTCCGCTGCGGTCTCCCATTCCCCTCCAGCCGCAGTGGAGTCTGCTCAGCAGGGACGTCGATCCCAGCGTCTCGCTCAGTCTGACTCTGTGAGAAGAGTTATTGCTGCTTCTCCAGCTTCTGCCTTTGAAGCCTATTCTGGTCAGCAGCGAGCGGACTTCTCTGGGACTAAGTCCTTATCTGCACACACTGAGCATGCCCAGGGCAAGATCTCCCGTTGGAGATCGAGGGTCATGTGCTCAGGCTCTGCGGCACATTCCATTGGTCCTCTTGGCAGGTCCTAGAAGGGCAAAAGTTCTGTAGCCATTTCCTGTGCTGCAGCTATATAAACTGCGCATGACCGCACGGCCATGCGCTAGTATTGTCTTACAATTGATATGTGTGTATGTGTGAGTGCAAGTCGTTCTTGGTTACCCCTTCCCTATTGAATGTCTGTTCGCGGAAGGTGTACGGCTGCTATCTAGCGCCCGACTTAGCCTACAGCACTAAACACACATCACAGCGTCCTGTAGCTGTGCCTGCCAGTACGGCGCCGTGCGCCTGCCTTGCGCTTTCCATACCCAAGTCTGGGTGGTTAGTGGCGTCCGTTAGTGCGGCATCGCTCGCGCACTTGTGCGCTTATATTTCTGAAGGTTCTCTACACACCCAGTTGCGGTGTTGTGCCAGCAAGGGCCTAATCGGGCTTCAATCCCTTCTGGGGTTAAGTCCGCTGGCCACTTGCTCGCTCTCTAGTGCGGTATTGCGGTCCTGTGAATTAACAGGATCGCTTTCCTCACGCTGGGTGAGGTTTAACCCACGCGTGTTTACTTTAGTGTACCGCTATAGAGTCTGCAAATTGCTAGCAGCAGGATCTCACCTGCACGGTGGACCCCGGACTGCGAACGCATCTTCGTCACCTGTCTTGGTGCGTTCCGCCAGTCCTAACACCCATGGCGGCTGGATGGAGAATAATTCCGTCTCTCGCACATTCTGATGGTTTTGCATAAAGTCTTATCTGTGTTTGTCGTAATAAATCTTGGGGTTTAAATGTCACATTTATTTTACATCAATTGAGCACGGAACATTGCGTACTCTCAAACGCCGCGTCCCAAAGGCCGGGATTTTCAGACACACATTATAGGAAAATGTGCTCATTTGTTTCTTCATCTTGGGATGGCGGTAATAAATTATATAAGTGACAGTCGCCACATTAATGAGGGAAGGAGTGGAATGAAAGAATGGAAAGCTGATGAAACTTTTGTTTAACTATTTGTGGTCAAACTTGCAGGTTGTCCTCCTGTTAGGATCCCAAGATGCATAATTTCCCTATGGCGCCATCACAGCTCAAAAAGAGTATTGCATGGTTCTCTCTGAATGCAGTGTGTTATATCTGCAATGTAAATTGACCATTATTGTATAGTGACATATAGTGAGCACATGGTTGGGATCGTGGATCCTTGCAGTTCGATTTGGTTCTGGATACACTGGATTGTAATACCCAGAAGAGCCACTAGTTGGTACCTGGAGGCTGAAGTGACAACTGAACACAGGACTGGAGCATGGTCGGGTGTAGACTGTGGTCAGATCCAGTAGCTTCTATAGGTCCGAAACATGGTATGTTAAAGGAAAAGTAGGGAGAAAGATATGATTAGGATCCAAGTGTAATTCAACAGGTGACAGAAGACATATCCTAAGACAAAGACTGACAACTTGTGTCTATTCAGGGGCTTCCTTATGCACATGTAATCCTGTGGAATGGATTTGCAACACCCCAGGTTCCTGGTTGTACAGTGGCATTGCTTTCCTCACGGGAAGAGTGATGTCACGCTTGGAAGCGATGAAGGATCCCTTTTATCAGGTGATCACAAACATTCAACATGTTCACACTCCAGGCCAGAAGGGGGAGCTCTGATCCAGCTCGTGGGTGGCTCCCCTATATATATTCTGGTCTGGAGGGAAAGTTAGTCAGTAAGTGAGTGAGTCTGCCAGAGACAGGAACTGAAGTCAGTCTGTCAGAGGGACAGCAGAGAGCTCAAGAGAGGGGCCGTGCAGCCATGTGAGTTGCTGCAGCTCCTGGAAAGAGAGAAAGGAAAGTGGAACAGATTGTAGAGAGCTTGAAAGGGAAGTGAAGTGCAGGAGAGTGAGGAGCTGGGGGTTAGCTGCGACTGGGCTACCTCCATGCTGAGCGCAGATACCGGTAGCCAGAAGAACATGGTTGTGCAGTACTCCACGTCTCACAGCAGAAACCGGCGGGACAGATGGATTGCAAGTCACCTGTCCACCCCAACACCTAAAGACACAGTGACACAGAGAGCCCGGGTAGTGATAGAGATCCTGTAAAAAGGCTCGAGCCACCTGTTATAAAGGTTAGTGTCCTACCTGCAAGGAGGACAGAGAGAAACGTGAGGACCTTGTGAGAGGCTTAGGCAGTAACGGACTACACCACAGCACTATTAGGAAGGTTTCCAATCCCACCTGGTTAGGGGGGTTCCAGATTTGCTTCCAAGCTGGCCTGATCATACCAGTACCTGTGATCCTGTACCCTGGACTGTGGCTGCCAGAATTCATCAGTAAACCAGGTAAAGAGACTGCAACCCTGTGTCCTCTGTTTCTTGCTACACCATCGACCATCTTTATCTATACACCGGGAGCCCCGTGGGACCCAGTTTCACCTGTGGGAAGCCATGCCGTCCAGCTGCCACAACATCACTCCAGTGGGCCCCTCTAAGCAGCATCAGTCATCCCTGACCAAATATCACAGGTGGCGTCACGAACAGACTTTATTCAGGCAACCCGTTATAGTCCTTTCCCTTTTACTTGGGCACCCAGGGCCACGGACTGGGTGGCTGCCGTCGTGACACATCTCTTTAAGTACCGGACCCGGTACTGAGTAACCCACGGCCCTGTCGGCATTCCAGATTCATACAGAGGTAATCCAGCTATGAGGCATACACTAAACTGTCACCCATCTGACCAAGTTAAAAATGAACTTTTTCTGTGCTTATCATAGAAGCAGCCAATCGAAGCATTGTTGCAAGGCAAGGAGCATAGAGCGAGTTAGTGTTTTTATTTAAATATCCTTCACGTATTGCAAGTTATCAATTTTTCTACTATACTTCGTTATCTTATCTTGCTTCCATCTCTCCAAAACTCTTTGCTGCAGTGCTGTGTCAATGCACAGTTTATGCTCCTTTAGAAGCTCCTTTCAGCTGCTGCTTAGCAAGATCTGTATACTTTATTCGAACAATCTGAGTTATGTATACAAACTCTCCTTATTGAAAAGGAACCTATTATGTTGGATAAAGATATTAACCTGCAGATTTAAGGTTAATCAGCATGCTAATTGCATTAGAAAGATGCCAGGCTGCTGTATTGAAAGTGCAGATAATGAGAGAAATTGAACTTTCAGCCTTCGGAGAGCCAGCAACTTTCAGTTATATATTAATAGTGGCGTGGCTACAGTCATAGCTCAGGACACAGTGACTGTCAGCTGTAAGCACACCCTTGCACTTTGACAGAATCAGCTGCCAGTCAAAGTGCTAGCTGCCTCTCACAGTTTTGCAAGCAGTGACTGCAGCTGCACCGGCAAACCTATATGACTGAAAGCTGGTGGCTCTCTGGAGGTTTAAAGTTCATTTTCTCCAGTGACCTTTGCTTTCAGTCCAGCAGCCAGGCACCTTTCTAATGCAATTAACTTTCAGATTTACCCCATATCTGCAAGTCATTAGTATTATCCAATGTGACAGGTCCCCTTTAAATACAGGACAATGAAAGTACAGTTCTCTGATTGCTGGAATCTAGTATGAAGCTCTTGCTGAGCAGCAGTTGAAATGAGCTTGCAAAGGGGCATGAACATGGCAATATAAGGTAATAATGTACATTACAAAAATTCATCATTTTACAATTTTTGGATGATGAGTAAAGAAAAAAGTTTAGTTACATCAGTGGCACTTATCAATTTCCTAAAGACGTGTCACCATGAAGGCGGTTCTGGAGCAGAGCATAGTGATTAGTGGCGTTAATAATGGCATATAGCAGTATTACTTAGACACAGTACAGCGCTATTATTAGATTACCTCAGGTATCACGATTATGTTTGATAGTGTAGTTGTCAAAACATCTGCTTTAAATGCAGAAAGTCTGACTCCTGGGTCCATTCCCCAGAGAAATTACAGATTACTTTAAGTAAGGAGTAGAGATGAGATGAGTAAATTGATTTGATGCAATTCAAATCCATGACAAATTTTAGGAAATTTGCTGGACCCAGATAATTTGATCAAATGACCATTCAATTTGTGTGAATCCCCAAATTGCCTGCTGACATTTTATACAATTCTGACAATTGCATCTATCAGAGAAAACTCACATATCCTCAGGCTCAATCAGACAGGCTCCCCAAAAATAGATGGCAGTTATCGCATCACACAGTACAGCTGTTACGACTCTTATATTGGGTGTCCCAGGACCAAGGGTTAATTTCTTGCCCCTAACATTAGGGGGTTCCCTAGCTCGCCCTGTTCCCCTAGATACTTCTGAAGGTGAAGATGCGGGGGCCACGTACCTTGCCTTAGCTTCTGAATCCGCCCTCTGTCTGTACCCTTCCCCCACCCAGGGAATAGTTGAGTAGCAGTGCACCAACACCAACAGGGGAAATGGAAAATACCATGCATACAAATATACACTTACATATAACAGAGGAATGCATCGGGGAGTGGAGGATGGGGTAAAACAAAAGTAGAAGTAGAAAGGGAAATATCACACTCTCAAAACCTAGCAAAGGGCACAGATAAATCCACCAAACTCCTTCTCATATAACCACCAACTACTATCCTCCCAGCCATGCAGCAAAAGCTTTCTCTGTTGATGTGTGTCAATCAGGACCCAGTTTATATTGAGGATAGGAGTGGCTAACCTTGCTCAGCTGAGAGCCCTAGCTACCAGAGCTCCCCAAATGACAGATTAACCCCTGTACTGCCAAAAGAAATTTACAATGTTTAAAAAGAAGGTTAAGTGCTTCTATTCAGCGCAGGAGTAGGAAAAATGAGATGCTGTGGTTTTCTGGCTCTTCCCTGTCATGATAACCCTATGACAGTAGAATAACCTTTCCTAGCCTATAAAAAAGCTGGAGCAGGAAATGCAGCAACCATTTTGGAGTGAATTTTTTTAATGAGTGAATGTCACAGCTCAGTCATGTAGCTCCGAAAGTGTGTATGACAGCGAAGAATAGTAGCATTCGCTTTCCCATATAAATAAATATATTTGGAAGTCACTTTGACATTGCTAAGGATGTGGTGTTACCATCAAAGAGTGTGACACAGTGTTAGGTGACCCGAGAGTGTTATTTACGTCTTTTCCTCGCAACTGGATTAGCCGTGATATAAATTTTTGTAATACAAATTTTTGGGAAACGATTCACAGGAACTGATTAAATTTGGCCAGCATATGGTGTGGCACTCTTTTTCAGATAACATACTGTATCTGGTTAATTAACCATTGTACGGTATAATTGTTTGCACACTTGCGTGGCAGCACACCATATAGAAAGGGGGCAACAGAAAGTGCCTCAAAAGTACATGTAACGAGCTATGTTCACATTATGTTTCACTCTACTTCGAGACTCAGGAGATTCTGTTTAAAGCCCCTAAACATTTTGGATGTAACCCTTGATGGAGCCATTCGCTTTACTGGACTGTGTCTGGCCTCCATTTTATTTGTAAACCTAAGCCTTGTAAACCGTGTTTCTGCATCTGCCTAAAAAGACGGACATTGCCAAAATGGAGGCCAAATGGAATACAAGGTAATCCTGTCTGTTATTATTGTAAATGCCTCCATCTTGGTTCTGTGCAATTCTAATTTTTCGAGGCTTCAGATGGAATTCCCCGTTGAAGTCTGAAACGTGATGAACCAAGACTGATCGCCAAAAACTGATGTTGAAGATGTGAGACTAGTTTATTAGAAAAGTCCTAACCTGAAAACTATGGACAACTTTTCTTTATCGGTAGATCAGTATTAATGGTACATTGGTAAAGGATTCTCGAAGGATTGGAGCGGATTATTCTTTTCTCTGCATCCAAATACACGTAACGCATTGCCTTTTCTCTTTGAACGGCGATCGCCATTAATTCTGAACGTTATCCCGGGCGGAGAGATAAGACCATTATTTGCTCATACTGTGTCCGCGAAAACCACCAATATATATAAAAAATAATCTAATTTTCCTGCGGCTGAACGTCTGCTTACCTGAGATACCATACACCGGAGAATGAGAAGATAAAGTCTAACGTTTCTTTTCAGTAATCTAATAATTATTTTCCATTTGCAGGTTTTTACGGGATGATCAGGCCCCTCGCAGATCTTATTATGCTCTCCTGGTTTTATTACAGGTGATGTATTTTGCGGGTGCGCTTGTAAACATTTCATCTACGATAACGCCATCTAAAACTGTCTCGCTAACTGCGGATGCCGCCGCTGTTTGTGACCCTGCTTCCTTAGGATGTACAATGCATCTCTGTAATGGAGCACAATGCTATGTATCACGTCACGTCTCTCCGGAATAGGCCAAGCGGAGACAATTTAGGACTTTGCTGCTTTAATGTCTTCCTTATCTTACTGGCGGTTTATGTTAGTAAGAAAGTTAGAATATATTACACAGTGTGCCTCAGTAATGTCAAAAAATCCCAAACCATTTCATAGTGGTCAACTTGAGACCTCGTTATCCCCAACACAGTAGAGCTGAGAAGCTTCTGGGCCAGGTGAAAAATCACTTTCTAGGCTACTATGTAGGTGCTTATCCCAACATAGCTTATCATTTTTAAAGACCTCTGCATTCTGTCTTGGAATTGACTTTCTTATTCGTATCCGGAGGATAAAAATCCCCCATGACCATGTCCACCTGATGGTCAACTTGAGACCTCGTTATCCCCAACACAGTAGAAGCGAGAAGCTTCTGGGCCAGGTGAAAAATCACTTTCTAGGCTACTATGTAGGTGCTTATCCCAACATAGCTTATCATTTTTAAAGACCTCTGCATTCTGTCTTGGAATTGACTTTCTTACTTGTATCTGGAGGATAAAAATCCCCCATGACCATTGTCCACCTGATGGTCAACTGGAAATGGTCGCACGGCTTGAGTTGTTTTGATGCCACCACAGACAGGTTCCTGTGTGTGCATGTTGATGTCAGACACTTCAGATGCTCCTCACTACTGCCGGATACCCTTGGATGTAACAGGGACCCAAGATATAATTCAATAGCAAGGAAGGATGTACAGGTTATAAACGTAAAGTAAGTTTTACCGGTATATACAGTAAGTAACAGGTACAAATCTTGTTGTTTGCATCTTTTGCTTTACGCAGAGGCACAGGCAGAATGGTCACTTGTGGCAGCACATCACTGGTTAACAGTGTCAATAATTAGTATTTCATGTCATCCATCTGTCCTCCATAGACCAGAGCCCACTTTCTTGCGATACCTGTGCCGCAATCTCGGAGATCCAGCATCTCTTAACAACATTCTCAGGTCCGGCCTAAACGTTGCCTCTACTTCACGATGACTATGCTATCTCAGGGTCCCCACGAATACACAGCTACATCTTCTGAGCTCCTGGCTATACCAGCTGCCGCTGAGCTATCCTTCTGGCTCTTCCATTTCCTAATTCAGGATCTTCTGGCCATACTAAACATCCAGAATGTCACTTATTCATTTACAGTTAAAGGCTTGCTGCCACAAACTCTTCTACCTTGCGCACACATCCAGGCTGCAGCTCTGCTTCTTGGTTATCCATCTTTCACAACCAGCTTCCAAGAGCTGACTCACTCTATCCAGGAACTATCTTTCTTTTTAGGGTGCTTGACACTTCATTTTCTCCCATGTTCAGGGGCCTCTTTGGGGCTTACCTTTGAACCTACAGCAAAACGGGATTTGCACGAATGCTTCGACAGGGCCATTGAAGGTGACGGGCACAGGGGGGCATTCTTTGCGTCTGGAGGAGAGAAGGTTTTTCCACCAACATAGAAGAGGATTCTTTACTGTTAGGGCAGTGAGAATCTGGAATTGCTTGCCTGAGGAGGTGGTGATGGCGAACTCAGTCGAGGGGTTCAAGAGAGGCCTGGATGTCTTCCTGGAGCAGAACAATATTGTATCATGCAATTATTAGGTTCTGTAGAAGGACGTAGATCTGGGGATTTATTATGATGGAATAGAGGTTGAACTGGATGGACAAATGTCTTTTTTCGGCCTTACTAACTATGTTACTATGTTACTATGACTATATAATTTTTCGTGCACCATTTTTATCAGTATATGCCTATCCGAGGTGGGTAGCTAGATTCAGTAGACTATGGGCCAAATGGGCCAAAAATAATGCAGAATTAAAATCAATGTCCCCATTGGCACATACATCCAAATCTCTTTTTGTGGGAGGTTCAGATGTAATCCCCGTCAGGGCGACCGAACGTGGGAAATAGCGCAATGTGAAATGGCCCTTACTCCTAAAACTCCTCTCTCCACCAAGGCTGACCAGTTATAACCCTTTTTTTCTACCCGCTATTGCTTCTGTTGCCCCAGATGAGAACAATAAACTAAACATTATGGTAGTCATCTTTACTATACAGATAATACATCAGAATATATGCACACAATACAGCATTACAACCATTTTTTATAGGGGAAGGCTAGCTTGTCTTCCCCTTCTCTACAATTGCTCCATACCTCAGGGGCAGCTGTCTTGATCCCTCTTGGATGTTCCCGATAGGCCTCATTGTTAGCAAGGTTTGCAAATAAGAGCAAGAGATTGACGTCCAACCCATATTTCTATGACTCAAGTTTACATGAGGCCAGGCCATTTTTCATATGAATCATCGCCACAATATTGGCCCAGTTGGCAAATGACACCATAAATTTTAAAGTCAAGAAGTACTTCTTTAAGAATGAAAATGAAGAATGATTAAGAATTTATTTATTTTTTGATACTAAGGGTAAGGGGTAAAAAGATTTTAACAAATACTCAAAAAGAGGTCAATACTGCTGTTCCTCAAGAACCTCTACTTCCTTTTCCTGTCTCAACAAATGCCAAACCTTGGCTGAGGTGAGTCCCTGATGCATTTACTGGTTGGCCAAGCTATATTTTGTAGTATTTCCTATGTGACCTGCTTGACAAAGAAGTAGAGACCACCACTTGCCGGAAGCACGTGTTAAATGCTGCTGTCAGAGTTAGACAGCGGCATTTAACTAGTTAACAGCCGCGGGGCGGATCGTGATTCCACCTGCGGCTGTTAGAGGCACACGTTAGCTGTTCAAAGCACTGAAATAATTATGTAGGTACTCAGGAATCTGATAGCGTGGGATAAAACCCGTCCGAGAGCAAAGCTGCAAACAAAAAGATGTATTTAAACAAAACTGAAATGCAAACAGAACTAACACAGATATCCCTGCAATTGTAACGAGGTGCTCGACACAATATGGTAAATCACAGCAAACTGAATAGCGGGGCGCGACCGCTAGTACGAACCAGTCCAGCAAGGATATGACGTGGAAGCGAACAAGACACTTAAACGAGGAAGTCCAGTAGGTTATTAGTGTGAATGCACACAGTACTTAAACGAGGAAGTCCAGCAATAACTTGATCACACGTGCGCACCGCACTTGTTGGTGGAAGTTCAATAATACGCAGATGGTGCGTTGAGCATGAAGTCCTGAGAAAAAGGATGAGGGGAAAAAAGAGGGAGAGCGCTATTTAAGCGTAGCAGATAAGGAAATATTTCTTGGTGAGAAAAGTGTGACTTGAATCTTTCTCACCTGGTGTGGTTGTGCAAAGATGCACAACACTGGGAAAAGTTTAGCAAACAAGGGTGATCCATCCACTGGTGTGCTTCCTGTCATAGAAGTTCCAGAGGCGAGAGGCAACACCCAGGACAATCCCGGTCAGGATCAAGGAGCATGCGGAATATGGAAGGCAGCAGAAAGTGGCGAGGCAGACCACCGAGTAATGAGCAGCAGAAGCAGGGAGTTAACCAGCAATCAGGCAGAAGTTCAGGAGCCAGCAGCACAAAATACTCAGGCACAGGAGAACACATGACCCAGACTTAAATAAGCAGGACAGACAGGAAGTTCCATGACAGGGCGAGATCCAAGACTCCATCTTGGATCAGGGCAAATTGGCACAAGGAACGTCCGGAATCCCTACAAGAAGCTGACATGTGCCGGAAAAGATGTAGGCTCAGCACCAAAGCCCATATGAAATGGAGGGAGTCCGACATCGGCGTACTATTATGCACATGTCGGAAAGTGGTTTAAATGTAATTATTTTAATAGGGAAAAATGGGAATGATTTAAACTGATAATTTTTTTTGCATTTTTTAACATATTTACTTTATTTGTAAGTCACTTTAGGGAAGTTGAACCTGTAGTCGTCCAATCACTTATATTATTACTACAATCCCATAATATTGAGGCATTGTCACGTTTCCACCCGTCAGTGTGTCTGGGATGCAGTTACTGACAGCTCAGCTGTCTAATCCGGTACAGGGGTGTGCTGAAGCTGTCAGGAACTCTGACAGCTCAGTTGTCCCGTCTGGCGCAGAGGCATGCTGAGCTTTCAGTGCGTTGATTGACAGTTCGGCCATCCAATCTGAGACTGGGAGGTACTGGCTGTCTCCAGGTGTTCTTTGTCCCAGTTGATTGTCAGGCTACATAATTAGCCTGTTACTCCCAGACCTCTGCCATACATACACTCAGCTACTGTGTAGTTTGTCTCTCTGCGCCTTGTGTTCTGTTTGTTGATCTTTCGTTGCGTGACCTTGGACCTCGTCCTAACCATCCGTCTGTTTAACCCCTTTTGCTCTGATCCGCCATCCTGGTATTCTGACCTTAGTACGGAACCTGACTACTCCTTTGTCTTTTCCTTCTGTTTATGACCAACCCTGCTGGCTTTTGACCTCCAACTCTTTGACTATCCCGTCTCATGGCTTGGTTGTGAGAAGTGACTCAGCGTCACACGCATACAGTATAAATGGGGTTCTCCTTTGAAGCTCAGCATCAGCAGGAGGCTCATGATGGCAGTGATGGGGGGCTTCAGCAGGCCTCCGATTGTTATAGCGACTTGATGTTGCATTGCGATCACATCATAGAGGGTCAATGTGAACCTGTAATCACGAGCAATGGCACATGTCCATTCAACCATTGCTATTAGAGACTGGCATCTGCGTTTAAGTAGTTAACAGCCGAGGTTCAGAAGTTTACCACCATTCAAGGGAATGCTGCAAACCCAGATACAGCCGGTGGAAAGAGTTGAGTTATTTTTTTTAGGAAAAAAGTAGGTAAATACTAGAAAACATGAGGATACATTGATAGTTGGAATATACTTCATTATTATTATTATAATTATTATTATTGTTTATTAGTGTTCTAGTTCTGTATATCCCCGCCCACATCACTGATTGGCTGCTTTGTGCCTATGTACAGTGTAAACAGAAAGCTGCCAATCAGTGATGGTTGAATAGTCCTCTAGTGATAATCTCCTGCTGATGAAACACTGATTTTATCAAAACTACACTGAGCAGCCGAGTAAGTGATACATGGATGTAATTAGGCTCTCTGACCCTACATCATGCTGCTCTCAGGTTAGGTGGCTAAATCCTAATGAGAATTTCTCTTTAAATGTTGAAAAACATTCAAGAAGTTTGTGAAAATAAAATTTGTTTGTGGCATTATTTTGTGATACCCTAAAAAAAAAATAACCATAGTTTGGATTTTTTTTTTAAATCACTTAAATAAAAAATAACCTAGACATGTTTGGTGTCTATGAACTTGGAATGACCTGGAAAATCATAATGGCAGGTCAGTCTTAGCATTTAGTGAACATGGTAAAAAAAAATTACTGTGGAATTGCACTTTTTTTTTTAAATTTCACTTGGAATTTTTTTTCCCGTTTTCCTGTACACGATATGTTAAAACAAATCAAAAGCAAAGCGTCATTCAAAAGTACATCTTGTCCCGCCAAAAATCAAGCCCTCACATGGCAATATGGAAAAGTGGCGGTTCTGGGAACAAGAGGAGCAAAAAACAAAAGTGCAAATTTACACTGTTTTACAAGCTGTGCACTGACTACTTTATATTATATCAAACATAAACATACATTTCTTGTTTAATTTAAGCTTTAGTTTCCCAGAAACCGTAAATTCCGATTTGGCAGGCGATGATGAATGCAATGACGTTACCTTGTTTCCTGACATCCTCCACCGCAGATATTAACTCCTCTTTTAGATCCTGACTTTCTTTTGCAATCTGTTCGCCTTTTTCCAAAAAGTTTAGGGTGGCTTGTTCCACGGAGGCTGCCAGGACGTGAGCTTTTTTAGATCGACCTTTCTTTTTACCCGATGGACCCTTGTTACTTGTGTTTACCAGGGTTGTCACCTGCGGGATAAATGAATGCGGATCAGTCGCGCAGAAAGGACATGGATCAATAATAAAATAATCAGCAACATGGGAAATAAATATATATACATATACATAAATTTGTTCTCTGATTGGTTATACGTAGTTGACAACGTTTGATACTTATTTTCTATTAACACTTTAGCTTTGAAAGGATTTGACTTGTTGGGGGTTCTGCATGGGTGGGGCTTATCAAAATAAACATTTTTTGATTCCATATATTTTCTGCATGTTTTCAATGGATTTTTTTTTTTCGGCTTGAACAGAAATCCTCCTTCAATTAGAGCTGCTCCACTGATTCTGAAACAACCTTTCATTTTCTTCCCTTTGTTCCAAAGTTCTACCCCTCGTTGATAAAGAAGCTAATTTTCCCTGTAGCCATCTGGGCGTATACCATAGAACTTTAATGTGGGCATGGCTGCGTTTTGAATAGCTGGTATTGGAGGAAAAAAAGCAAAAGCCTACAAAGAAGTTATGCGGTATACGCCCAATTGGATGAAAAGAAAATTAGCTTCTTTATTATCGGGGGGGGGGGGGGTGAAACTTTGGAACGGCGGGAAGAAAAAGAAAGGTTGTTTCAGGATCGGTGGAGCAGCGCTCATGTGATATTATTGGAATGGAGGAGCACAAAAGGAAAAGAAAAACTTTACACCAATTCTTAAGTCTCTGTTGATCGGCTGTAGCGGTGACACAACGTCAACAGCGCTGCAGACAATCACTGAGTTCAGCAGTTCCTCCTATCTACAGCTGCTGGGCTCAGTGATTGACTGCAACTGATCAACCGAGACAGAGGAAGCAGTAGAGAAAAGTAAAACTGAGTTTATTTATTTTTACATAGAACTGATCCAATGGGCAAAAAATTGTTAAAAGAGGAAACAATATAGAAAAGTCATAAATCTATTGATAAAAGAGGACAAACCCTTTAAATATATATATATATATATATATATATATATATATATATATATATATATATATATATTATCTGTCTTTTCATTGCACCTTTTATGTGTAAATGAAAAAGCTTCACTCTCGACCATGGGCTGTGTCTAGTATTACGCCTCAGCCCCAGATACATAAATGCTGCAATACCGGATGCAACCTTTGGTCACAAGTGGCGCTCTTTCTGGTTTAAAATAAAACTAAAAATAATAAGATAGCCTTAATTTTTATCATTTCAGACAGAACAAAGTGATAACCACCTAGGAAATATGTTTGTTAGTCTTTTTAGACGTGTGTTTGTCGCCCCCCACCAACCACCACCAGCTGTGTGCGCTGGAGACGCAGAGACTTGTTTAAAGCAGTCAATAAGTAGTCAGAAAACCTCATTAGTTATAATAGGAAAAGAAACACCAAAGGCGTCACACCGGGCATTAGCGCTTAATTAGGAAGATATTTGGAAGCGGCCATCGATATCATCTTTGTGAGGCTCCATCCCTCTCCTCCGTTCTCCGCGTCGCTTCATGTAAATGCCAATAGCTGCACATTAATATTCTCCTTCCCGCTATACTAATGGATCACCAAGCTGCGGGAAACAGGCAACGACCTGTGTAAAGGCAGCGCTGACATTTTGTTGTATCGCTGATTCCTTCTAGGTATAATGCCATCCTTCCGCTTCAATGCGCGGCCTTATTGCCTGACCGCTTACACTAATGGCGCCCACCCCCCTGCTACCTGCCTCCCCGAGTTATGGCTCCTTTCCCCCCCACATTGTCAAAGTGATGCCTAAACAAGTTAAAAAGAGCTCTGCTCGCAGTACAAAGAAATATGTGTAGCCATAAATTGTATGATCGATCCCCAAAAATGGCAATAAAAAAGAATTAAAAAAGTGAATAATAATAATAATAATAATAATAAAGAAAAGCAATACCTATTGAAAGTTATATCCTTTCTGAGTGCAGGCAGAAGATATTTATAGAGCAATATTTTTACTTAATAACTTCTTCATATACATTTATTGTGTTTGCAGCTTTTTTTTGTAATTTAAAAAGTCAACTTTATTGTTTAGCTCTATCTGCAGCCAGAGGGAGCTAAAGAGCCTACTGCATACTGGATATACAATAAACTCAGCAATAAGTGGCACTACGCTTCCCCTAGTGGTGGTTGCAGGCAATTACAATTGTATCTGCCATATATAACATACACTATATACAGAAAAGTATTGGGACACACAGTTTGGGGAAGTCCCTTTTTTTTTTCTCCCATGACTGCAAAGGTCCATGCAGACATAGAAGGGTATTATGTTGGGGAGTAGAGATGAGAAAACGTTCGCCAATCTCAAATTTGGCAGCAAATGTTGCACATTCGGATTTGTGTTCGGATTCCTGAGCTTTTTTCCTAAAAGTCGGCCAAAGTTCGTTAAATGACCGAGTTCGCTAAGGGCTCTTTCAGATGTCAATGTTTCCGTTAGCAGCACAGGCCGCAAATAGGCCCACACGTGTGCACACTGACACACGGATGACATCCCTGTGTCATCCATCTGACACATACTGGCACATGGAAATCAGTGGTACTTTTCATGCTGTTCCCCGGTGCCGGGTCCTGAAGAAGGCAGCTCACATTACTGCTTCCTTCTGGTGCTGCAATTGGCACTAGCATGGTACAATGTTGAGAGTTGCATTCAACTGTAAACAGCGAGAGCAGGAGGCGGCTGATGGGAATATTCATCAGCTGCCGGCTATGCTATAAATTAATATATGAAAAAAAAAAATTATATGGGTTCCCCTGTACTTTTTATAACCAGCCAGGCAAAACTGACAGCTGCGGGCTACAACCCTCAGCCGTCAGTTTCATCAAGGCTGGTTATCAAGAATAGAGGGGTCCCTAAACCATATTTTTTTAATTATTTAAATAAATAATTAAAAAAATGGCTTGGGTTACCACCCACTTCTGACAACCAGCCAAGATAAAGCAGACAGCTGGGATCTGCAATTCTCAGGCTGGTAAGGAACCATGGATATGGCACAACCCCCAGCCTAAAAATAGTAGACTGCAGCTGCTCCAGAAAAGGTGCATCTATTAGATGCACCAATTCTGGCGCTTTGCCTCGCTCTTCCTACTTGTCCTGTGGCGGTGGTAAATAGGGGTTCATATCTGTGGGGTTAATGTCACCTTTGTATTGTCAGGTGACATCGAGCACATGGATTACTAATGGAGAGGCGTCTATATGACACCCTCATTACTAATCCTATACACAGCGAGATTAAAGTCCTTTATTGAAAAAATGCCAAAGTCTCCTTTTATGAATCTAAATTAAAAAAGAGAGAGAACTTATTAAAGAAAGAGCGAGGCATAGAGATATAAGTAATTACTAAAAAGGATGATTTTTATTTAATTACCAATTAAAATGGATACAAATGTGCAAGACGCAACACACGCATGGCTGGTAAATGGATAATAAACAGTAATATATGATAATCCCCCACAAAGAACAATAGATCAATTATGAGAGAGAGAATATAGATTTCAAATATGATCTATAACTTACAGACAATTACGAATATAGTAATGGTATAATAGTGTGACATATATACACACAATGATTAACTCAAGTAAGTTTAACAGCGAATAACTGGTAATATCATTTATTAAAATTGAGATGTAGAGTAAAGCACAGTGGCAATAAGAGTGGAAAAGAGTCTTACCAGACCATGGAGAACTGTACCAGACGCACGTTTCGCATCTAGCTTCATCAGTGGGAAGAGTTGTAATGGCGCTCACACTGAACTCAGTAAGACAAAGGAAGTTCACGGGCTGTGGACTCCCGGTGCCTTTCTGACATAACTGCGAATGTGAAAACTTTCTCACGCTCATAGTGACATCACTCGGGTCATAGGAGTTCACAGCCAGACGATGAGCAGCGGTAGCACACGCTGCTCGGTGTCTCTGCTGGCCATCTAGATGTAGCAGACCTGGACCCATTGCATGACAAATGGGTTATTATCTTCTCTGCGAAAAGGTGAGGAATACTGGTGTTTATTATTTTATTCTGTTACAGGAGACATTGGCTTCAGTGGACTAGGTGATGATGTGAGTATGGTTTAATTTAGATTCATTAAAGGAGTCTGTGTCATTCTTTCAATTAACCTCTTAATATCTACTGACGGACAAAGTTCATCATGGCCGGGTGTCAGTTCCCGCACCAGGACGGACTGTTACAAAATAATAATAATAATAATAATAATAATAAAAATAATGCCCTAATAAATAGACATTTTTTATGTAACAAAAATTAAATAAGCAAGAAAAGTACACATGTTTAGTATTGCCGCATCCAGAACAATCCGATCTATAAAAGTGTCATGCTAGTTAAGCCCTTCAGTGAATGCCGTAAGAAAAAAACACCAAAAGAATCATCATCCACAAAAATCGGAATAGAAAGCGATCAAAAATATAATGTGCCCGAAAATGGTACCAACAAAAAAGTCAGCTTGTCCTGCAGAAAGATAAGCCATCACATGACTCTGTGGGCCAAAATTGGGAAAAATTATAGCTATCAAAAAATGGCAATGCAAAACCTTCTTTTTAGCATGAGATAGCGGCCAAACATAAAAAAATAGATATAAGTCTGGTATCGCTTTAATAACACCGACCCAAAGAATAAAGTTGTCTAATTACTTATACCACAAAAAAGCACAGTAAAACCAAAAACACACTGTTGCAAAAAAATCACAGTGGACAGCAAGTGCTAGTAAAAAGATGGAAAAAACAGGGTATTTGGTTGATACGTTTTTTGCAAAAAATGTATATTAAGCCGCTCTACCAAACGTCAATGTATACCCATATCAGAGCAGTCCTAACTAATGTATGTAATCCCTGTATGTAATCCGTATCAAAAAACGTATCAACCAAATACCCTGTTTTTTCCATCTTTTTACCAGCACTTGCTGTCCACTGTGATTTTTTTGCAACAGTGTGTTTTTGGTTTTACTGTGCTTTTTTGTGTTTTCAAGTCTCTTGGTGGTGTGAACATGTCTCTACAGGCTTGTTCACTGTGCGCGCAGCTCATGTGTTCTGGTTTCACATAATTACTTATACCGCACGAGGAACGGCATAGAAAATAAATAAAACTAATTCTTCACCTGCTGTGGTTTTTTTTCATTCTGCCTCGGCACACATTTATCCGGCACTCTACACTGAGCGCTTACTCCGGGGTTTCCATGTAAATCTTTGAAATACGTGATTCAGACAGAACCGTCGGCGGAAGATTGCATATAATGAAGCAGATGGAGGCAGTGTGAATGCCATAAGACCTGTGATCCGGCAGTGTCCGTCTTTTAGGCGTGCATAAAAACACGGTCCATCTTAGTTTTGTGCACCTCTGAAAGGAAGGACAATGCTGAACAGAGGCCAGACGGAGTCCAGAGTAACTCTGCTGTCTCATTATAGTGATTGGATCCCTCGAGGGTTTCATTTGTCACGTCACTCGGAGGTTTAGATGGAAACCTCTAAAGTATGTGCTCAGCGTAGAGTGTCGGATAAATGTGAAAAATGCTCCGAATAAAAGCTTCAACTCAATCCACAAAAAAATTAAGTCCCCACTCAGGACTCATCTGTTAACGGAAATATAGGGGGCTTCCAACTTACTGGTAGTACAAAAGCTTTGGAAAAGCGAAATGGCTCCTCACCCACCAAAAGAAATTCAGCAAATTCTCCGCTCCCAAATCCAAATGCCCTCTCTCTTCTGAGCCCCAGTGTTCATAAACCACCTTTAGCGTTCACATTTGGCAGGGCTATCATTTCCAAAATGGGGTCAGTTGGGGTGGTTGGTGGGTGTTTGTAGAATTCTGCTCCCTAGGGGGCTCTGTATATGGAGTCTGCAAACTATTCTACGAAAATCTGCGCTACCGAGACTCTCCTTACGGCTAAGCAGTACTGTACAGCCACATATTTGGTATTTCTATATTCAGAATAAATTGTGTGTTAAATTCTGGTGCCAATTTTACCCACTTCTTGTGTGAAAATGTTAAATCCGGGGCTAAGACTAAAATTTTATGGCAAAAATCTAATTATTTTTTCTTCATTGCCCAATGTTACAAAATTCTGTGACCCAACAATGGTGTAAAAATGATCACTGCACCCCTATATTAATTCATCAAGAGGTGTGTTTTGTAAAATCGAGTCACTTATGAGGAGTCCTGCTGTTCTGGCACCTCAGGGGCTCTCCCAGTGGATCATGGCACCCTCAAACCATAATAGTAAAATGTGCACTATAATATGGCGCTCCATCCATTTTGAGCTTTGCGTTGTGCCTCAAAACTAGTTTTCACCAACACATGGGGTATTAGCACACTCAGAAGAAATTGCACAACAAATTTTGGGATTCAAGTTTCTCCTGTTACCCTTGTTAAAATAAAAAAATTGGGGCGAAAAGAAAAATTTTGCGAGAAAAATGTAACTTTTTTTAATTTTATTATCTTTAGCTCTGTTATAAACTTCTGTAAAAAAAAAGTACAATTCTTGTGAAAAAAAGTTAAATGTTATTTTTTTTCCGTCCACATTGCTTCAGTTCTTGTGAAGTACCTGAAGGGTTAATAAACTTCTTGAATGTGGTTTTGAATGCCTCGTGGGGTGCAGTTTTTAGAATGGTGTCACATTTGGGTATTTTCTGTCACATAGGCCCCCAAAGTCACTTCAAATATGAGGAGGTCCCTAAAAATATGGTTTTGTAAATTTTGTTGGAAAAATGAGAAATCGTCTGTCAACTTTTAACCCTTATAACTTCCTAAGAGAAAAAATAATGTTTTAAAAATTGTGCTGGTGTAAAGTAGACGTGTGTTAATTATTAGCTATTTTGTGTGACATAACGCTTTGATTTAGTGGCATAAAAATTCAAAGTTTGAAAATTTTGAAATTTTCACAATTTTTTGCCAAATTAAATTTTTTTTTCACAAATAAACGCAACACATAACGAAGAAATTTTACCACTGTCATAAAGTATAATATCTCAGAAAAAAATAACAGTCTCAGAATCAGGGGGATCCGTTGAAGCGTTCCAGAGTCATAGCCACATAATGTGACATTGGTCAGGCCTGGTCATCATTAACCTACAAGGGGTTAAAGGAATTTATTCTGGGTGTGTGTTTATTTACAAGATAACTATAGGATTAGTAATTGATAGATGTCTGGGTGGTGTGAGGCTTTTTTTTAATAAAATATGACAATATGACAGCACATTAGTAATGGGGGTGTATCTTAAACGCCTCTCCAATACGAAACTTTGGGCTTGATGTCACCTGACAATACAAAGATGACATCAACCCCCCCAACCATCACCCCACTTGCCACCGCACAAGGACAAGTGGGAAGAGCGAGGCTAAGTGCCAGATTTGGTGCATCTTATGCATTTATGTGCAATTTCTGGGTTGGCTGAGTGCTGATGTTTTTAGTCTGGGAGGAGCCAATATCCATTCCCCTTCCTAAGCTATTAATATCAGCCAGCAGCTGTCTGCCTAGCCTTTGCTGGTTATTAAACATAGGTGGACCCTATATCGTTTTTTGGGGGTAGTGTCACCCTTTTAATAACCAGCAAAGGCTAAGTATACATATGTGAGCTGATGTTAATTGCCTGGGAACCTTTATAAATATTGTCTTATTCCCAGAATATTAACATCAACCCTCAGACTTAGGCTTTCCCTTTGCTGATTATGAAAATTAAGGGAACCCCCACACATTTTTTTTCAATTACTCTTTCAATTGTCAACAAGAACAGTAAGGTCACTTTAGCAGCTCTTGCTTTGCAAACGCCAGTGCCAGACTGATGAATGGCTGTGAGTCCGGCACTCTGGCATTTAAGAGTCCGGCACTGGGGCCTGTAAACCTCAAATGAATCTTTGACAGATAGTTTAAAGTTACTGAAGTTTCCAGCTGCTGGAACACCTGTAGGCTGTAAATGAAGTTTACATTGGATGTATATTTTACTGTTCTTGTTAATAAATTCTAAAAGTGAATACAACAGAGTGGGCTCTCCCATAATTTTCAGAAACAGTTGAGGGAAAGCTGACAGCTGGAGTCTGATGTTAATATTCTGGGAAAGGGACACTATTCATAAAGGTTCCCAGGCTATTATCAGCTCACAGCTGTACACTTAGCCCTTCCTCATTATTAAAATGTGGGACTCCACATGGTATTTCCTTGTATTTTTTGATAACCAGCCAGGCAAAACTGACAGCTGTGGGCTCCAACCTTCAAATGTCAGCTTAACCCCTTCAAGTCACGGCCCTTTTTCGTTTTTGCATTTTCATTTTTCACTTCCCTCCTTCCCAGAGCCATAACTTTTTTATTTTTCCGTCAATATGGTCATGTGAGGGCTTATTGTTTGCAGGACGAGTTGTACTTTTGAACGACACCATTGGTTTTACCATGTCTTTTACTAGAAAACAGGAAAAAAATTCCAAGTGCGGTGAAATTGCAAAAAAAATGCAATCCCACACTTGTTTTTTGTTTGGCTTTTTTGCTAGGTTCATTAAATGCTAAAACTGACCTGATATTATGATTCTCTAGGTCATTACGAGTTCATAGACATCTAATATGCCTAGGTTATTTTTTATGCAAGTGGTGAAAAAAAATTCAAAACTTTGCTTAAAAAAAAGTGCCCTTTTCCGATACCCGAAGCGTCTACATTTTTCGTGATCTGGAGTCGGGTGAGGGCTTATTTTTTGCATGCCGAGATGATGTTTTTAATGATACTATTTTGGTGCAGATACGTTCTTTTGATCGCCCAAAAAACGTAATTCTGGCGTTTTGGATTTTTTTCTCGCTACGCTGTTTAGCGATCAGGTTAATGCTTTTTTATTGATAGATCGGGCGATTCTGAACGAGGCGATACCAAATACGTGTAGGTTTTTTTTGTTTCTAATTGTTTTATTTAGGATGGGGCGAAAGGGGGGTGATTTAAACTTTTATATTTTTTATATTTTTTTCATATATTTAAAAACATTTTTTTTTTACTTGTGCCATGTGCTAGAAGCTGGCATAGCCTGATCGGCTGTGCTACATAGCAGCGATCATCAGATCACTGCTATGTAGCAGAAATGGAGGTGTGCTGTGAGCGCCGACCACAGGGGGGTGCTCACAGCAGGCCGGCATCAGTAACCATAGAGGTCTCAAGGACCTCTATGGTTACCTTCCTTATGCATCGCCGACCCCCGATCATGCGACGGGGGTCGGCGATGACATCATTTCCGGCCGCCCGGCAGGAAGCGCCGGTAAAATGCCGCTGTCTGCGTTTGACAGCGGCATTTAACAGGTTAATAGCGGCGGGTGAATAGCGATTTCACCCGCCACTATTGTGCGCACATGTCAGGTGTACAAAACAGCTGACATGTCGCGACTTTGATGTGGGATCACCGCCGGAGCCCACATCAAAGGGGGTGACATGGCATGCGCCGTACATGTACGGCGCATGCCGTGAAGCGGATAAGCAAGGCTGGTTATCATGACTGGAGTGGTCCCCATGCGGTATTTATTAAGTATTTAAATAAATAATTGAAAAAATCTGCATCGGGTCCTCCCATTTTTGAAAACCAGTCAAGGAATAGTAATTTATTTTATAGACTATTATCTATTACTAAGCCATGGTCTTGATGTCACCGGACAATACAAAGGTGACATCACAAATATAAACCCCACTTGCCTCCACCACAGGGCAAGTTTTAAGAGTCGGGCAAAGCGCTAGAGTTGGAGCATCTAATAGATCCACCTTTTCGGGGGTGACTGTTGACTGATATTTTTTAGTCTTGGGAGGCAATATCCATAGCCCCTTATCAGCCTGAGAATAGCAGTCCTCAGCTGTTAGCTTTAGCTTGGCTGGTTGTTAAAAATGGGGGCGAGGCCATGACGTTATTTTAAATTATTTATTTAAATAATAAAAAAAACAGCATGGGGACCACTCTATTCTTGATATCCAGCCTTGCTATTGCTGACATCTGTGGGTTGCATCACGCAGATATCAGTTTTGCCTGGCTGGTTATCAAAAATACAGGGGAACCCACATGCATTTTTTTTTTATTGTGCAATTGATACCTCTTTTCCTGGTGGCTGCTCACAATTATTTTTTGGATCCCTTGAAGGTCTTGTTTATGCATTTGATTTTGCCTCCCATTTAATTCAATGGGGTTCAGGTATGTTTGTCAAACTGTTCGGCGAACATCGGGGTGTTCACTAATCCGAACCAAAACTTAAAAGTTTCGCTCATTTCTAGTGGGGAGAACTATATTAGTAGTTATATTCTTGAAATATAACCAGTATTATAGTAGTTATATCCTTGTACATAGGAGCAGTATTATAGTAGTTATATTCTTGTACATAGGGAGAAGTATTATAGTAATTATACTCTTGTACATAGGGGCAGTATTATAGTAGTTATATTCTTGTACATAGGAGCGGTATTATAGTAGTTATATTCTTGTATGTAGGGACAGTATTATAGTAGTTATATTCTTGCACATAGGGAGCAGTATTATAGTAATTATAGTCTTGTACATAGGAGCAGTATTATAGTAGATATATTCTTGTACATAGGTGCAGTATTATTGTAGCTATATTGTTGTACATAGGTGCAGTATTATAGTAGTTATATTCTTGTATGTAGGGAGCAGTATTGTAGTAGTCATATTATTGTACATAGGGGCAGTATTATAGTAGTTATATTCTTGTACATAGGGGCAGTATTATAGTAGTTATATTCTTGTACATAGGAGCAGTATTATAGCAGTTATACTCTTGTACATAGGGGCAGTATTATAGTAGTTATACTCTTGCACATAGGGGCAGTATTATAGTAGTTATATTCTTGTACATAGGGGCAGTATTATAGTAGATATATTCTTGTACATAGGTGCAGTATTATTGTAGCTATATTGTTGTACATAGGTGCAGTATTATAGTAGTTATATTCTTGACATAGGTGCAGTATTATAGTAGTTATATTCTTGTACATAGGGGCAGTATTATAGTAGTTATATTCTTGCACATAGGAGCAGTATTATAGTAGTTATATTCTTGTACATGGGGCAGTATTATAGTAGTTAAATTCTTGTACATAGGACCAGTATTATAGTAGTTATATTCTTGTACATAGGTGCAGTATTATAGTAGTAATATTCTTGATATAGGGGCAGTATTATAGTAGTTATATTCTTGTACATAGAAGCAGTATTATAGTAGTTACATTTTGTCGATAGGAGCAGTATTATAGTAATAATATTCTTATACCTAGGGGGCAGTATTATAGTAGTTATATTCTTGTACAGGTCCTTCTCAAAAAATTAGCATATAGTGTTAAATTTCATTATTTACCATAATGTAATGATTACAATTAAACTTTCATATATTATAGATTCATTATCCACCAACTGAAATTTGTCAGGTCTTTTATTGTTTTAATACTGATGATTTTGGCATACAACTCCTGATAACCCAAAAAACCTGTCTCAATAAATTAGCATATCAAGAAAAGGTTCTCTAAACGACCTATTACCCTAATCTTCTGAATCAACTAATTATTTCTAAACGCATGCAAAAGATACCTGAGGCTTTTATAAACTCCCTGCCTGGTTCATTACTCAAAACCCCCATCATGGGTAAGACTAGCGACCTGACAGATGTCAAGAAGGCCATCATTGACACCCTCAAGCAAGAGGGTAAAACCCAGAAAGAAATTTCTCAACAAATAGGCTGTTCCCAGAGTGCTGTATCAAGGCACCTCAATGGTAAGTCTGTTGGAAGGAAACAATGTGGCAGAAAACGCTGTACAACGAGAAGAGGAGACCGGACCCTGAGGAAGATTGTGGAGAAGGACCGATTCCAGACCTTGGGGAACCTGAGGAAGCAGTGGACTGAGTCTGGTGTGGAAACATCCAGAGCCACCGTGCACAGGCGTGTGCAGGAAATGGGCTACAGGTGCCGCATTCCCCAGGTAAAGCCACTTTTGAACCATAAACAGCGGCAGAGGCGCCTGACCTGGGCTACAGAGAAGCAGCACTGGACAGTTGCTAAGTGGTCCCAAGTACTTTTTTCTGATGAAAGCAAATTTTGCATGTCATTCGGAAATCAAGGTGCCAGAGTCTGGAGGAAGACTGGGGAGAAGGAAATGCCAAAATGCCTGAAGTCCAGTGTCAAGTACCCACAGTCAGTGATGGTGTGGGGTGCCATGTCAGCTGCTGGTGTTGGTCCACTGTGTTTCATCAAGGGCAGGGTCAATGCAGCTAGCTATCAGGAGATTTTGGAGCACTTCATGCTTCCATCGGCTGAAATGCTTTATGGAGATGAAGATTTCATTTTTCAGCACGACCTGGCACCTGCTCACAGTGCCAAAACCACTGGTAAATGGTTTACTGACCATGGTATTACTGTGCTCAATTGGCCTGCCAACTCTCCTGACCTGAACCCCATAGAGAATCTGTGGGATATTGTGAAGAGAAAGTTGAGAGACGCAAGACCCAACACTCTGGATGAGCTTAAGGCCGCTATTGAAGCATCCTGGGCCTCCATAACATCTCAGCAGTGTCACAGGCTGATTGCCTCCATGCCACGCCGCATTGAAGCAGTCATTTCTGCCAAAGGATTCCCGACCAAGTATTGAGTGCATAACTGAACATTATTATTTGATGGTTTTTTTGTTTGTTATTAAAAAACACTTTTATTTGATTGGATGGGTGAAATATGCTAATTTATTGAGACAGGTTTTTTGGGTTATCAGGAGTTGTATGCCAAAATCATCAGTATTAAAACAATAAAAGACCTGACAAATTTCAGTTGGTGGATAATGAATCTATAATATATGAAAGTTTAATTGTAATCATTACATTATGGTAAATAATGAAATTTAACACTATATGCTAATTTTTTGAGAAGGACCTGTATATAGGAGCAGTGTTATAATAGTTATATTCTTGTACATAGGGGCAGTATTATAGTAGTTATATTCTTGTACATAGGGGGTAGTATTAATAATAATAATCTTTATTTTTATATAGCGCTAACATATTCTGCAGCGCTTTACAGTTTTGCACACATTATCATCACTGTCCCCGATGGGGCTCACAATCTAAATTCCCTATCAGTATGTCTTTTGGAAACCGGAGTGCCCGGAGGAAACTCATGCAAACACGGGGAGAACATACAAACTTCTTGCAGCTGGTGTCCAAAGTGGGATTGGAACCCAGGACTCCAGCGCTGCAAGGCTGCAGTGCTATCCACTGAACCACCGTGCTTCCCGCCGTAGTTACATACTTGTACATAGGGGGTAGTATTATAGTAGTTATATTCTTGTACATAGGGGGTAGTATTATAGTAGTTATATTCTTGTACATAGGGGGCAGTATTATAGTAGTTATATTCTTGTACATAGGGGGTAGTATTATAGTAGTTATATTCTTGTACATAGGAGCAGTATTATAGTAGTTATATTCTTGTACATAGGGGGTAGTATTATAGTAGTTATATTCTTGTACATAGGGGGCAGTATTATAGTAGTTATATTCTTGTACATAGGGGGCAGTATTATAGTAGTTATACTCTTGTACATAGGGGGCAGTAATACAGTAATTATATTCTTGTACATAGGAGCAGTATTATAGTAGTTATATTCTTGTACATAGGGGCAGTATTATAGTAGTTATATTCTTGTACATAGGGGGCAGTATTATAGTAGTTATATTCTTGTACATAGAGGCAGTATTATAGTAGTTATATTCTTGTACATAGGAGCAGTATTATAGTAGTTGTATTCTTGTACATAGGAGCAGTATTATAGTAGTTATATTCTTGTACACAGGGGCAGTAATACAGTAGGTATATTTTTGTACATAGGGGCAGTATTATAGTAGTTATATTTTTGTACATAGGGGCAGTATTATAGTAGTTATATTCTTGTACATAGGAGCAGTATTATAGTAGTTATATTCTTGTACATAGGAGCAGTATTATAGTAGTTATATTCTTGTACATACAGTAGGAGCAGTATTATAGTAGTTATATTCTTGTACAAAGGGGCAGTATTATAGTAGTTATATTCTTGTACATAGGGGCAGTATTATATTAGTTATATTCTTGTACATAGGAGCAGTATTATAGTAGTTATATTCTTGTACACAGGAGCAGTATTATAGTAGTTATATTTTTGTACATAGGGGCAGTATTATAGCAGTTATATTCTTGTTATAGTAGTTATATTCTTGTACATACAGTAGGAGCAGTATTATAGTAGTTATATTCTTGTAGAAAGGGGCAGTATTATAGTAGTTATATTCTTGTACATAGGGGCAGTATTATATTAGTTATATTCTTGTACATAGGAGCAGTATTATAGTAGTTATATTCTTGTACTTAGGAGCAGTATTATAGTAGTTATATTCTTGTACATAGGTGACAGTATTATAGTAGTTATATTCTTATACTTAGGAGCAGTATTATAGTAGTTATATTCTTGTACATAGGAGCAGTATTATAGTAGTTATATTCTTGTACATAGGAGCAGTATTATAGTAGTTATATTCTTGTACATAGGAGCAGTATTATAGTAGTTATATTTTTGTACATAGGGGCAGTATTATTGCAGTTATATTCTTGTTATAGTAGTTATATTCTTGTACATACAGTAGGAGCAGTATTATAGTAGTTATATTCTTGTACAAAGGGGCAGTATTATAGTAGTTATATTCTTGTACATAGGGACAGTATTATATTAGTTATATTCTTGTACATAGGAGCAGTATTATAGTAGTTATATTCTTGTACTTAGAAGCAGTATTATAGTAGTTATATTCTTGTACATAGGTGACAGTATTATAGTAGTTATATTCTTAAACTTAGGAGCAGTATTATAGTAGTTATATTCTTGTACATAGGGGCAGTATTATAGTAGTTATATTCTTGTCCATAGGGGAAGTATTATAGTAGTTATATTCTTGTACTTAGGAGCAGTATTATAGTAGTTATATTCTGGAACATAGGGGTCAGTATTATAGTAGTTGTATTCTTGTACATAGGAGCAGTATTATAGTAGTTATATTCTTGTACACAGGGGCAGTATTATAGTAGTTATATTCTTGTACATAGGGACAGTATTATAGTAGTTATATTCTTGTACATAGGAGCAGTATTATAGTAGTTATATTCTTGTACATAAGGGCAGTATTATAGTTGTTATATTCTTGTACACAGGGGCAGTATTATAGTAGTTATATTCTTGTACACAGGGGCAGTATTATAGTAGTTATATTCTTGTACATAGTGGGCAGTATTACAGTAGTTATATTCTTGTACATAGGGGGCAGTATTACAGTAGTTATATTCTTGTACATAGGGGCAGTATTATAGTAGTTATATTCTTGTACATAGGAGCAGTATTATAGTAGTTATATTCTTGTACACAGGGGCAGTATTATAGTAGTTATATTCTTGTACATAGGGGGCAGTATTACAGTAGTTATATTCTTGTACATAGGGGGCAGTATTACAGTAGTTATATTCTTGTACATAGGGGCAGTATTATAGTAGTTATATTCTTGTACACAGGGGCAGTATTATAGTAGTTATATTCTTGTACACAGGGGCAGTATTATAGTAGTTATATTCTTGTACATAGGGGGCAGTATTACAGTAGTTATATTCTTGTACATAGGGGGCAGTATTACAGTAGTTATATTCTTGTACATAGGGACAGTATTATATTAGTTATATTCTTGTACATAGGAGCAGTATTATAGTAGTTATATTCTTGTACAAAGGGGCAGTATTATAGTAGTTATATTCTTGTACATAGGGACAGTATTATATTAGTTATATTCTTGTACATAGGAGCAGTATTATAGTAGTTATATTCTTGTACTTAGAAGCAGTATTATAGTAGTTATATTCTTGTACATAGGTGACAGTATTATAGTAGTTATATTCTTATACTTAGGAGCAGTATTATAGTAGTTATATTCTTGTACATAGGGGCAGTATTATAGTAGTTATATTCTTGTCCATAGGGGAAGTATTATAGTAGTTATATTCTTGTACATAGGGGTCAGTATTATAGTAGTTGTATTCTTGTACATAGGAGCAGTATTATAGTAGTTATATTCTTGTACACAGGGGCAGTATTATAGTAGTTATATTCTTGTACATAGGGACAGTATTATAGTAGTTATATTCTTGTACATAGGAGCAGTATTATAGTAGTTATATTCTTGTACATAAGGGCAGTATTATAGTTGTTATATTCTTGTACACAGGGGCAGTATTATAGTAGTTATATTCTTGTACACAGGGGCAGTATTATAGTAGTTATATTCTTGTACATAGTGGGCAGTATTACAGTAGTTATATTCTTGTACATAGGGGGCAGTATTACAGTAGTTATATTCTTGTACATAGGGGCAGTATTATAGTAGTTATATTCTTGTACATAGGAGCAGTATTATAGTAGTTATATTCTTGTACACAGGGGCAGTATTATAGTAGTTATATTCTTGTACATAGGGGGCAGTATTACAGTAGTTATATTCTTGTACATAGGGGGCAGTATTACAGTAGTTATATTCTTGTACATAGGGGCAGTATTATAGTAGTTATATTCTTGTACACAGGGGCAGTATTATAGTAGTTATATTCTTGTACACAGGGGCAGTATTATAGTAGTTATATTCTTGTACATAGGGGGCAGTATTACAGTAGTTATATTCTTGTACATAGGGGGCAGTATTACAGTAGTTATATTCTTGTACATAGGGGCAGTATTATAGTAGTTATATTCTTGTACATAGGAGCAGTATTATAGTAGTTATATTCTTGTACATAGGGGCAGTATTATATTAGTTATATTCTTGTACATAGGGGGCAGTATTACAGTAGTTATATTCTTGTACATAGGGGCAGTATTATAGTAGTTATATTCTTGTACATAGGAGCAGTATTATAGTAGTTATATTCTTGTATATAGGGGCAGTATTATAGTAGTTATATTCTTGTACATAGGAGCAGTATTATAGTAGTTATATTCTTGTACATAGGAGCAGTATTATAGTAGTTGTATTCTTGCACATAGGAGCAGTATCAAAAACGTTTTTTCCCACCTCTGCTGTAAATTGAAATGTATATTACCCGTTAATCACTTTCAGATTTCACTGTTTCGGTGGTTACTGATGTGACAATAACGGTTCATAGCTTACGATCCTACAACTAAGGTTTGGAAGCGGCTCGCAGATATCACACACCTGCCTCCTCTCAAGATCCAACACAAACTCTCTGATTGTATTTATAACAGTGGAATCCCATTCTATCGTTAGAATTCAGCGCAGCCCGCGTCTGGCACAGCCCGCACCTCGGCTGCCACGTGCCGGAGGCGCACAGACATAAAGTAACCTGCCCACAGCCATGAGGAAATAATATGCGAATCCACAGCAGATTGCGGCAGTGACAGTCACTAAATCACTGATTTGCATTTCAGGAGCTGACTAAGGCCGGTGCGGCTGGCGGCAGCCATTCATTCTTTCCAATGCGCTAAGCCGCCTTGGTGTTACACGCCGTAACAATGTAGCAGAGCAGAACTTGTCATTTCACAGTTTCCTTTTGTAGACGCGGAATTAGTATGGGCTCACGAGTTGTGACATCGAAAACTTTATTATTATTCATCAGAACTTTCTTTATGATTTTCACGTGTTTTTATCTACACAACAACAAAATTTCGAATTTTTATGTATTTATACAGTTTTGTCTCCCTGCTGCGCAGGAGTTAGCTGATCTCCCCACTTCCTTCTTTCATAGTTAGGAATCATGTCCTTGTCTCCCATGTAAGCATACGCACCCTATTGCCCCGTTCCGGCGCATGCGCAGAGGAAGGCTGAAGCCAATGCATATAGAAGGCCGGTATAGGTACTGTATAATCGCGCTATGGCAGGGTGCAGGCGCCGGATTATGGGGCCACCATTGGGAGGGAGGGGGTGATATGATAATGAAGACAGGAGGCAGAGATTTCTTACAGCACTGTAACCTGTAAGAAATCATTAGCATAAAGATATAAAATAAGATTTTTTTTCTCAACACAAGACCGCAAATATTAGATATACAGGTAGGTCGAATTTAACATTTCTATCACCTGTATGCCCATCAGGATCGGACTGGCCCTCTGGCAAATGCCAGGTGGGCTGGTCCAGTCATAGGCCGTATTGTCTGCTATGCTGTTAGCAGTTTTAGGGTGCAGCTGAGACAGAGCGTCAGTGGGAGGAACTACAAGGCCCATGTGTTCTCAAATGCTAGGGTTGAATTACTCTCCCAGTCCGTCCCTGACGCCCATTTCTAATGATACCTCCGTTGCAACTCTTAACAGTATGTGCATGTCTTGAGAACACGGATTCTGTTAATAACGTAGCAGACAAGGTGGCCCCCGACCAGACAGGCCCTTCTAGTTTTTGCCAGATGGCCAGTCCGGCCTTGTTAATAGGTTATATACATCCCAGGGGTGACAGAATCCCTTTAAGGGTCATTAACTCTGGGTTTATTGTTGTTTTCATTCCTACAACGCAAGGATCTTTCCTCATTGGTCACGTAGCCAATATGTTATTACATGCAGAACACGCGTAATACTTATAGATTGCACAGTTATCGATCTGGTTATTCACACTGGGTAGGAAAAAGTCATGTTAATTACAGTCGGACGAGGAAAAGAACAATTAGGCTCATGTTCATCGATGATCGTTAAGGGCTGAAGATTAATCATCCGCATTGAATGTAACGTAATCGGAACAATCATATAGTTCAAAACTGATTTACGGAAATTGACAAAACTGATCCGAGACGTCTGAAATCCAGAATAGAGAACGTCGTCCGACTTACCGCAGTCATTTCATAGAACTAAAAACGTTAAATACAATATTCTAAATGTATTGAAACGTATTATAAAATATGAACTATTCCTTTAACTCCGTTTTCTGTTAAAATTTGTCTTTGTCGTGTACATTTTTTTTCTCTTAAATGCATGCACTTTGTGCAAAGAAAAAAGTTTTGTCGTTAGAATTCATTAAATAAATGAATTAAATAAATTAGCACAATTTAACTTTTACAGCATCTCTGTTTTTCCTCAACATTGTTGGATGCAGAATGAGTAAACTAAGGATCTGCCAGTGAGCTCATTTTAAAGGAAGGTTTCTAACTCCTTTAATTAAGTTTTTTGAAGCTTCTTTTAGCTTTTTTTTTACAACATCAAAGTCAGCTCCATTTTCATGTGGTCTGTGGTCATAAATCAGCGCAGATGAGTTCAGAAAAGAGTAACAAACTCCCTGTCAGAACAAGTTGATGGATTCTAGTTTTTTTTTTGTTCAAGTTAATTTTCAACACAGCACTGTCAACAGGAATGGATTCCTGCTCTTCAATGCTTTTTGGGAACAAAGAGAGAGACAGTGACAGCATGAACAAAATAATACTGCAAAACTGAGCTGTGTGGATGTGAATCCAGCTCTGAGATTAAGTAATATAACAATCTTTCTGTTCCTGCCTTTGCCTATTTACATACTCTGCTCCTCACTCTACCTCCTCCTCTTCTCTTATAGTACAATAGGCTGTGTAACCTGACACCTCACTGTACTTGCAGTCCACACATAGTTAAGTCACTTTTTTCAGAGTAGATGGTAAGTTCAGGAGGAAGGGTAAAGAGAAGAAGGGGCTCCTAAGTGGAGAAAGAAAGAAAATTATCTGATTAAATTTATTAAAAGGTTTCTATTATGCCCCTGTACTTCTGATTTTTGCAAAGTTGGCTGAAAGGATGCTTAAATCTGATGTACTCCATTGAGGTTTACTCCATTTTTTACACCATTGTACTCCCTTTTGAGGTCCATTAGGGTTTTCTTATTTGTAGATTCTCGGAAATTCTAAGATCATCATTAAATGATGGAAACCTTGATCGAACCCAACCCAACAAACCCAGTACTAAGATTCCCAATGTATTGTAGGTGCCACTTAGCTTAGGACGCTGTCAAAACTCCTTTAAAGGGTTCTTCCCATCTTCATAAATGGGAATTTTGGGATAGTGCTTGTAAATTTAAGCAATTTTGCAATTTACTGCTTATTAAAATTTTCAACCGTTCTTGAGATACTTACACTTTAGTTAACAGCAGCGGTGGTCGGTCTCCTAGACAACGAGCAATAAGCAGAAGAAAAGCGTTAATATCTCAAGAACGGCTGCAAATTTTAGTAAGCAGTAAATTGCAAAAGTGCTTGTTTTTACTAGCTCTATCTGACAATGTCCATGTATGAAGATGGAAACAAAGCTTTAAGGCAATATTAACCCATAACTTATCACAAATTCGAGAATCTTTACTTTTACCATGAATAGGCTGACTCCAATAGACCTGGGTCATTGGGAAAAATGGCTTTGAGGCAATTAGCAATTAAATAAACTGTTAACCTAACTTTAGATTTTCTTACATTATCCGTATGTGACTGAACACAGAAAGATATTACAATTATTAAAAGATATCCAGCTGAGCTAATCTCACTGTCTGCAACCCCGGCTACTGTAGAGTAGAGCTAACAGCTATAGTAACCGAGGAAGGTGGACAGAACCATACGCACAGCATAAATCTGAAGACACCTTTGTATTTCATTATTTTTCTTTCTTGTGTGTGAATAGAATGAAATAATAATTTCACATAAGAAGTTAAGAATATTTTATGGTTTAACAAGAACTTGGAAGTGAAAATCTGCCCGGTCCGAATCGATGATATGCGCACCCTTCCCGATCCCGTTTATTACATTGTCGCTTTCGTAATGCAAATCTCCGGCTGACTGTTAATTCCTGTGATCTGCAGTTAGGAAACTTCCATTCTAGAGATGATTGTATAAATTTTTAATAATTTCCTAAATATTCAAATTTTCCAGAATTACATTTTTTCTAAATTATAGTAGATTTGCACAAGTTCCAGCAAAATGGGGACCTGAAGGGAGTGAAGGCTTGGAAGGGGATACAAATAATGTTAATTCACCTCTCCATGCTTCTGTCGGCACCAGTGATAGAAAAGGCAAGTACTGGAGGGTTTTTGAACCCCTTCCATGTCGAAATTGAAGCAACTCTGCTTAGCTTGAATTTCACCAGATTTATTCATTTCTACTCCACCGATAAGGGAAGAGAGTGTCTACTTTCCAGCATCTTGATTTCATTTGATAGATAACGTGATAAATCCACAATGTGTAAATCACTTTATTTATAAATGATGTCTTAATCACAAAAAATAACTTCAAAGCGCGGGTGACTAGATGTCTCACTTCCGTCTAAGTTACTATAAACCGCCTGTTGTCGAGTGTGATCCATCTCAAGCAGCAGGGACACCGGAGAAATTACAGGAAGTGTCTTTTATACGAAGTGGAGTTGCGTTTTTGTCTCTGTCTTTTACTGTCTAGTAGGGTTGAGCGAAACGGGTCGAGATTTTTCAAAAGTCGCCGACTTTTGGCAAGGTCGGGTTTCATGAAACCCGACCCGACCCCAGTGTGGGGTCGGCCATGAAGTCGGCGATCTTTTTAATCTGGAATCGGAATTCCGATACCGATTCCCGATATGTTTAAGATATCGGGAATTGGTATCGGAATTCAGATTAAAGTGTAAAATAAAGCATTAAAATAAAAAATATCGCAATACTTACCCTCTGACGCGCCCTGGTACTAACCGGCAGCCTTCCTCCTTCGAATCCGCGCTTCCAGGACCTTGCCGTGACGTCGCGGCTTGTGATTGGTCGCGCGGTTGCTCATGTAACCGCTCGCGCGACCAATCAGAAGCCGTGACGTCACCGAAGGTCCTTCAAGCGCTGATTCTTAGGAAGGAAGGCTGTCGGAAGGAAGCAGGGTGCTTCCGAGGGTGAGTATATTCCTATTAGGTATATACTCACCCTCGGAAGCGCCCTGCTTCCTTCCGACAGCCTTCCTTCCTAAGAATCAGCGCTTGAAGGACCTTCGGTGACGTCACGGCTTCTGATTGGTCGCGCGAGCAGTCACATGGGCGGCCGCGCGACCAATCACAAGCTGCGACGTCACGGCAAGGTCCTGGAAGCACGAATTCGAAGGAGGAAGGCTGCCGGTTAGTATCAGGGCGCGTCAGAGGGTAAGTATTGCGATATTTTTTATTTTAATTCTTTATTTTACACTTAAATATGGATCCCAGGGCCTGAAGGAGAGTTTCCTCTCCTTCAGACCCTGGGAACCATGGAAACCCAATGCACTGCATTGGGTTTCGGGTGTCGGCCGACCCTGACCCCGACTTTTTTATAGGATCGGCCGATATCACTCGACCCGACTTTTGAAAAAGTCGGGTTTCGTGAAACCCGACCCGATCCTATAAAAGTAAAGGTCGCTCATCCCTACTGTCTAGTAAAGTGCATATACAGCTTAGGCAAAAAATTAGGGGACCACTGCACAGTTTTATAAAAATCAGCTTCTCTCCAAGTCTGACAGCCATTCCATTCCAGTGTCAGTTGAATTCCAACCAGAGTACACCTCATTCTACTTAATGTGCTTCTAATTAGGTGATCATCTGAGCCAAATCTTATTTAACAAAGGAAAGTATAAAAAACACTGCTGTGGTGTTCACAATCCTCTTGAAATAGGACGAGCTGGATGGCAAAACAAGTGCTAGTAATATCTCAAAAGTAAAAGGAATGAAAAAAATAACTTTTAACCATGCCAAAGGAGTTGAAAAGAAAAGTCTTGAGTGAGTAAAAGAAGGCTCAATTCTGGCTTTACTAGCAGAGTGATACAGTGAGCGTCATGTTGCCTCCATCCTTAAAATTTCTAAGATGGCAGTCCATTACAACAAGGTCAAGCAGCAGAAGTTGGGGACAACAAAGCTACAGACCGGCAGAGGGCGAAAACAACTCTCCACTGACTGGGAAGAAGAAAGGTTGGAGCAGGCAAGCTGTTGAAGAATGGGAAGGAAGAAAGATCAGAGCAGGGAAGTATTTGAAAAATAGGGAAGGAAGTAAGGAATCAAGGAAGGAAGTTCGGTGCTGGCAATTATTTGAAATGTGTAAAATGAAGGAAAGAAAGGAAGGAAGTTTGGAGCAGGCAAGTCTTTGAAAAATGGGAAGTTAGGAAATAATGAAGGAAGGAAGTTTGGTGCCAGCAAGCCTTTGAAAAATGGGGAATGATGGAAGAAAGGAAAGACGGAAAGAAGAATGGTTGGAGCGGGCAAGCTTTTGAAAAATGGGAGGAAAGGAAATTTAGAGCAGGGAAGTCATTGAAAAATTGGGAGAAAAGGTGGACCCCAGGTTGGGAGGAGGGGGAATTTGGAGGTGTGAGGTGGTGGCAGGTACTGGGCTTTCGGAAAATGTCATTGGAGTCCCCATATTTCCCACCATTTTCACTGTGGTGGACCTCGGGAAAATGGCAGATGGAGGCAGCACATGCGCAGATTGAGACCTCGGGAGTTGAGACCTCGGGAGCTGAGATCTCAATCTGCGCATGCACTGCTTCCAGGGCCCAGGAACATGCGGATCTATACCACTCTGTAAGTAAGGGTATCCTATTAGCTATTTCCTCCTTTTTTCCCTTTTGTTTTCTTGCTTTTTTTTGTGAAAAAGAGATAAATAGTACTTTGGCTTATCATCTCCTATTTTCTATTTCATTAACCATGTACTACTAGTAATTGGGATATTAGCATACTGGTATTGTATGCACCATATTACCTTGCGGTACACTTTGCACTAGCACTTTACCTAATGTCAATTTTGAGTAGTGGTTGTTGCTCTTTTGGAGACATATGATAAGTACTTTACACGTGTTGTCACATTAATGTTTGACTTATATTTATGGGTTCTATGGAGGTTATTAGCCTTCTGCTACTAGTAATTAGGATATTAGTATACCACTATTACATGCATTATATTACTTTGACATATACTTTGCACTAGCACTTTACATACAGTCTTTTTAAGCAGTGGTTGTTATTCGTTTGAAGATATATAATAGGTGCTTTATGAGTGTAGTAACATTAATGCCCAGGTTAAATGTCTTTAATGCAGGTAACGAGTTGATTAGGAGCGTCTAACTGGTCTGTAGGAGCCAGAACTCTTAATGGCTGGTAGGGGATCAATTACTTATTTCTCACTGCAAAATGCAAATAAATTTATATAGTTTATATAATGTGATTTTCTGGATTTTATTGTTGATATTCCATCTCTCAATGTTAAAATTAACCTACCCGTAGAATTATAGACTATTCATGTCTTTGTCAGTGGGCAAACTTACAAAATCAGCAAGGGATCAAATACTTATTTCCTTCACTGTATGTGTATATACAGTTAGGTCCATATATATTTGGACAGAGACAACATTTTTCTAATTTTGGTTATAGACATTACCACAATGAATTTTAAGCAAAACAATTCAGATGCAGTTGAAGTTCAGACTTTCAGCTTTCATTTGAGGGTATCATCATTAAAATTGGATGAAGGGTTTAGGAGTTTCAGCTCCTTAACATGCGCCACCCTGTTTTTAAAGGGACCAAAAGTAATTGGACAATTGACTCCAAGGCTATTTCATGGACAGGTGTGGGCAATACCTTCGTTATGTTATTCTCAATTAAGCAGATAAAAGGCCTGGAGTTGATTTGAGGTGTGGTGCTGCATTTGGAAGGTTTTGCTGTGAAGTAAACATGCGGTAAAGGAGCTCTCCATCCAGGTGAAACAAGCCATCCTAAAGCTGCGAAAACAGAAAAAAACCATCCGAGAAACTGCTACAATATTAGGAGAGGCAAATCTACAGTTTGGTACATCCTGAGAAAGAAAGCACTGGTGAACTCATCAATGCAAAAAGACCTGGGCGCCCACAGAAGACAACAGTGGTGGATGATCGCAGAATAATCTCCATGGTGAATAGAAACCCCTTCACAAGAGCCAACCAAGTGACCAACACTCTCCAGGAGGTCGGCGTATCAATATCCAAATCTACCATAAAGAGAAGACTGCATGAAAGTAACTACAGAGGGTTCACTGCACGGTGCAGCCACTCATAAGCATCAAGAAGAAAAAGGCTAGACTGGACTTTACTAAAAAACATCTACAAAAGCCGCACAGTTCTGGAAGAACATTCTTTGGACAGATGAAACCAAGATCAACCTCTACCAGAATGATGGAAAGAGAAAAGTATGGTGAAGGCGTGGTACAGCTCATGATCCAAAGCATACCACATCATCTGTAAAACACGGCGGAGGCAGTGTGATGGCTTGGGCATGCATGGCTGCCAGTGGCACTGGGTCACTAGTGTTTATTGATGATGTGACACAGGACAGAAGCAGCCAAATGAATTCTGAGGTCTTCGGAGCCGCCATACTGTGTGCTCAGATCCAGCCAAATGCAGCCAAACTGATTGGTCGTCGTTTCATACTACAGATGGACAATGAACCAAAACATAAAGCCAAAGCAACCCAGGAGTTTATTAAAGCAAAGAAGTGGAATATTCTGGAATGGCCAAGTCAGTCACCTGATCTCAACCCAATTGAGCAGCATTTCACTTGTTAAAGACTAAACTTCAGACAGAAAGGCCCACAAACAAACAGCAACTGAAAACCACCGCAGTGAAGGCCTGGCAGAGCATCAAAAAGGAGGAAACACTGTGTCTGGTGATGTCCATGAGTTCAAGACTTCAGGCAGTCATTGCCAACAAAGGGTTTTCAACCAAGTACTAGAAATGAACATTTTATTTAAAATTATTGAATCTGTCCAATTACTTTTGGTCCCTTTAAAAACAGGGTGGCACATGTTAAGGAGCTGAAACTCCTAAACTCTTCATCCAATGTTAATGTGGATACCCTCAAATGAAAGCTGAAAGTCTGAACTTCAACGGCATCTGAATTGTTTTGTTTAAAATTCATTGTGGTAATGTCTATAACCAAAATTAGAAAAATGTTGTCTCTGTCCAAATATATATGGACCTAACTGTATATATATATATATATATATATATATTATATATATTTATACATAAAAGCAAGCTACGACAGTGCAGTGTACAATATATACACCTAAAGTCTGACATAAATACAAGAAATATCATTAAAGGAGTTATCTAGGAATATTATTTTTCCTATTGGGCTAAGGACTAACAGGTAAGTGGTTGCTAACTAGCTAGTCTGTTGTGTCCAGCACTGATCTCTGCCAGCTCAGAACAGTTATAGATGGCTTTTGCTGGAGATTCAGTGGCTTTCGCTGACATCACATTCATAGAGTAGCGTCTTCTCTTCTGCACTGCTGTGTTGACGGGGCGTGACTGCAGACGTCATGCTGATTGATAACTGTCTCCTGGTTGCAAAACTGCAGGGAGCCAACAGTCAATCAGCATTAAGGAAGCAGTAGGCCCTGTCAAGAGAGCAGCCAAGATGAAGAAGAAGAGGTACTCTGTTGATGAGGAGTAGCTGAATTTCTGAAAGGAGCAGTCGGTGACCTCTCGAGCCGACGCCGGGTAAAGCAGAAAGGTAGTTGACTGTGCTAGCAACTACCTGCCTGTTAATTTTTAGGCCCATAGTAAAAAATAAAATAAAATGGGCATGGTCAACTCCATTACTGTCATATTCAGTTCAATAATGACAAACTTCCCCTGGATTGATGCCAAAGCATGAAACCCTTACGATAGCCCAGTAAGGATCAAATAACCAACTCATAAATAAAATCAACTTTGTTTAAATACCAAAAATAGCTGGACACCAACAGATTAAAAAAAATGTATATGTAGCAAAATAGTTCATGAAATAAAAAACAAATTCATAATGTAAAGAGACCCGAAGAAGGTGCATAGAGTAATATACCACGTAGAGAAAAGACCCAAACAAAATGTAAATATAAACTAACATTAAAGAATGAACGGGAGTAAAACCAAATTAATGAATATCGTAAAAAATCAATACAGAGCCAGAGTATCTATGAAGTGAAATATTGTTGCGTGAGCTCCATGTCGTGATCCAACGTGAAGACATACAGTCCTTTACCGGCTGAAGTGTGACATATAGAATATTAGATTGTTGGATACATCTGGATATCATCCCGCCACCCAAACTAGCGTTTTCATCTTCTCTACATTTTGATGAAGCTTTCCCTCATTACACCGGTGTAGGAAATCTCTTTGCTCTCCCTTAATCTGATCCTGAGCTTTGCTCACCGCTCTACTCCTAATGGAGGCAATGAAACGGTAAAACTGTGCGCTGCAGACTTTTCAATATTTAATGTGCCCAATTATAATCCTGTCTCGGGGAGTTCTTCACATGACGTGCAGAATAAGTAGTTCACCCAATCATACTTAGCAGATAGCATTTTCCCCCCAAAAAACAGTGTTTACGTGTTCCCGGTGATAGGAAATGTTGACGAGGAGGTGAAAAATTATGTTCAGGTTTAAACGACATGACAAGTCTGAACGCTTAGGTTAGGGTCGAAGAGGAATGACACCCGTGGATGATTTTTGAAAGTCTCATTTATCAAATCTAGGAATATATGTCGACCATGCACATCTGCATACTGTGGGACCTTCCTAGAAGAACTATGAGTAATCCATATTGACCCCGAAGATTACTCTTATTGTCCTTAAATAATATCTCACATTTTCTCTTTGGTTATTTTTTTTTTCTATCTTGTCGGCATAAAAACAGATGGTAATTGATTTCCGTTGTTAAGTGTAGGTGTAATTTTATATGAAAAGGTTCAGATAGAGCCTTAATGAAATACAAAACCTGACAAAGCAATTCTTCAAACATCTGTTTTGTTCACAAACTTCGTCATTAGTAGTCAAATAAATTCCCCAGTAAAACCAATTAGCGAGAACAGAACGGTTTCAAATGCCACTAAAGAATATTCCATTAATTTGTCCCACAGATTCGGAGAGGCGCCGAGTGATGAGAGCGTCGACTTTTCTCAATTCCTGAATTCTCGCTATTAAAGTCTCTTTGTTTCAGAACCGGCTGATGATCATATTGTTATCAGACGACGAGAAACTCATGGATTTTTTTTACGAGGCTGCATCAGTAATTTAGACCTATTTGCTACTCAGATTTTACAGCCAAAATACTCTGCTAAGTGTGCCAAACTGGATCGTAGGAAAAACATAAAAACAACACACCTGTATTAATTCTGGGGATTTTGGATATCTGTAGCTTTTTCAAATAAAATATTTCACAGTAAAAGCACAAAGTCAAATTAAAGCTCTGCACATCATCAGAACACAAGTCATGAGAAGGTAGCCATGTTTCTAACAGTCTGATACCGGCAACATCTACAAAATGAATCCGCCAGAAGGCACATCAAATCTATAGAACTACTGTTTCTTGTGACTTTGGTTGGGGTGGAGGTACATGACCTTGGGATCTGTAGATAGTCCAATTAAATGGTTGCGGTGGAGGTACATGGCCTTGGGACCTGTATATAGTCCAACTAAATGGTTGGGGTGGAGGTACATGTCCTTGGGACCTGTAGATAATTTGTTAAATGTTTGGGGTGGAGGTGTAAGGCCTTGGGACCTGTATATAGTCCAACTAAATGGTTGGAGTGGAGGTGTATGGCCTTGGGACCTGTAGATAGTTTGATTATATGGCTGGGGTGGAGATACATGGCCTTGGGACCAGTAGATAGTTTCATTAAATGGTTGGGGTGGAGGTACAAAGCCTTGAGACCTGTAGATAGTTCAATTAAATGGTTGTGGTAGAGGTACATGGCCCTTGGACCTGTAGATAGCTTGATTAAATGGTTGGGGTGGAGGTACATGGCCTTGGGACCTGTAGATAGTTTGATTAAATGGTTGGATTTCGCTACATGGCCTTAGGGCCTGTAAATAGTTTGATTAAATGGTTGGGGTGGAGGTGCATGGCCTTGGGACCTGCAGATAGTCCAGTTAAATGATTGGGGTAGAGGTACATGGCCTTGGGACCTGTAGATAGTCCAATTAAATGGTTGGGGTGGAGATACATGGCATTGGGACCTGTACATAGCCCAATTAAATGGTTGTGGTGGAGATACATGGTCTTGGGAGCTGTAGATAGCCCAATTAAATGGTTGGTGTGGAGGTACATGGTCTTGAGACCTGTAGATAGCCCAATTAAATGGTTGGGGTGGAGGTACATGGACTTAGGACCTGTAGATAGTCCAATTAAATAGTTACATGGAAAATAGCTATCAGGTGTGTGATCTGATACATTGGGACTAATTGGAGATACAATTGCCATGAGCAAAATCAACAGGTAAAGTTGCTTGTGGCAAAAAAGGTAAAGCTCCCCACACACTTTAGATAGCTATTAGTTGATGGATGGTCCAACTGATCATTCGGCAGGCAGCTATCTCACCCAACTCTCCCATACATTGGAGTGCTCCTGTGTTCTGCTACCAGATATATCCAGTCATGGCTTATCACTTAGAAAAGATAGGATATTCAGAAACAGGCAAGCCAGATGCTTATCTCCCGTAACATCATCTGTCAGCTTCATCCTTGGTGTTGGCTGAATCCCTCAATACTGGCGGATAGGGTTGAGCGAAACGGATCGTTCATTTTCAAAAGTCGCCGACTTTTGGCAAAGTCGGGTTTCATGAAACCCGACCCGATCCCTATGTGGGGTCGGCCATGCGGTACGCGACTTTTGCGCCAAAGTCACGTTTCGTATGACGCGCTTGGCACCATTTTTTCAGCCAATGAAGGAGTGTGGGCAGAGTGATGACATAGGTCTTAGGGGCGTGGACGTCTATCGACATCTTGTCGCTTGTGCGCTGTAGCGATTTGCAATGTGTAACACCAGCTTTTCTGTTCAGGGATGGAGGGGAGAGAGAGAGAGAGAGAGAGAAAAAAAACCCCATTGACTTTGCATTGGGTTTCGTGTTTCGGTCGATCCCCGACTTTTCGCCATAATCGGCCGATTTCACTCGACTCGACTTTTGAGATAGTCGGGTTTCGCGAAACCCGACTCGACCCTAAAAAAGTAAAAGTCGCTCAACCCTACTGGCGGGTTCTGTTGACTATATATTATAATGAATTTATGGATCTTAATGCATAGAGACACTGATTCTGAAGACCTGTCATGGAGGTTAGAAAGGACTGTCTTACATACTATGGGCTAGACGTGAGTGTAGTCAAATAACCAAGATTTGGATAGCATAGGTCATGCAGGACCAGCTTTTGACACCATGGAGTAGATATGAGAGTAGACAGAGAATTCAAGGTTCAGGTAACAGAAGAAGAACCAGGTGAGTAGGATTGAGCGAAACGGATCGTTCATTTTCAAAAGTCGCCGACTTTTGGCAAAGTCGGGTTTCATGAAACCCGACCCGCCCCCTGTGTGGGGTCGGCCATGCGGTACGCGACTTTCGCGCCAAAGTCGCGTTTCAATGACGCGAAAAGCGCCATTTCTCAGCCAATGAAGGTGAACGCAGAGTGTGAGCAGCGTGATGACATAGGTCCTGGTCCCCACCATCTTAGAGAAGGGCATTGCAGTGATTGGCTTGCTGTCTGCGGCGTCACAGGGGCTATAAAGGGGCGTTCCCGCCGACCGCCATCTTACTGCTGCTGATCTGAGCTTAGGGAGAGGTTGCTGCCGCTTCTTCAGAAGCAGGGATAGTGTTAGGCAGGGTCCATTAACCACCAAACCGCTTGTTCTGTAGCGATTTCCACTGTCCAACACCACCTTTGTTTGCAGGGACAGTGGAAGCTACATTTTTTTTTCCTCAGCGCTGTAGCTCATTGGGCTGCCCTAGAAGGCTCCCTGATAGCTGCATTGCTGTGTGTACGCCACTGTGCAAACCAACTGCTTTTTTCAAAGCACAAATCCTGTTGTTCCTTCCTTTCTGCACAGCTATCTTTTTTGTTTGTCCACACTTTTTATTTAATTTGTGCATCAGTCCACTCATTATTGCTGCCTGCCATACCTGGCTGAGATTACTGCAGGGAGATAGTAATTGTAGGACAGTCCCTGGTTTTTTTTTTTTTTTTTTAATTCTCCCTAAAAAAATAAGTTGTGGGAGATTAAGATTGGCATTTCTGCTAGAGTGCCATCCCTGTGTGTGCCATCTCTCTCACATAGTGGGCCATAGAAAGCCTTTTTATTTTTCTGGTTTTTTTTGTGGGGTTTATAAATTCTCCCTGAAAAAAAAAAAACAGTGGGAGATTAATATTGGTCTTTGGGCTTGTGTGCCAGTCCTGAGTGTGCCATCTCTCTCTCAAATAGTGGGCCATAGAAAGCCTATTTATTTTTTATTTTTTTTGGTTTCTAAATTCTCCCTGAAAAAAATTAAAAAAAATCAGTGGGAGATTAATATTGGCCTTTCTGCTTGTGTGCCACTCCTGACTCCTGGGTGTGCCATCTCTCTCTCTCAAATAGTGGGCCATAGAAAGCCTATTATTTTTTTTTTATTGGGTTTCTAAATTCTCCCTGAAAAAATCATATTTTTTTATTGGGTTTCTAAATTCTCCCTGAAAAAAAAAAAGAGTGGGAGATCAATATTGACATTTGTGCTTGAGTGACAGTCCTGCGTGTGTGGCCTCTCTCTCATTTGGTGCCACCGAAAACAGAGTGTGTAACATTGTGCCTGATTTTCCTTGCGGTCTCTCCCACCTGTAAAGGGATATCTAAATCATACTGAAGTTATAGCTCACCGTGTAAGTTGTTTTACAGCAACAAATACCGTTACTTTGGTTAAGTTTTTAAAACAATGAGGAAGTCTGGTGGAAGAGGTCGTGGCCGTTCATTGTCAGCTGGTAATGATGGTAGTGGTAGTGGAGCATCAGGTGGTCGTGGGAAAAAAAATATTGCACCTAAGTCTGGAGCTGTGGAGCCAGGTTCGTCGTCTGGCTACAGAAGGCCTCGAACGCTCCCTTTTCTGGGAGTAGGAAAACCGCTTTTAAAGCCGGAGCAGCAAGAGCAAGTTTTGGCTTACCTTGCTGACTCAGCCTCTAGCTCTTTTGCCTCCTCTTTTCAAACTGGTAAATGTAAAAGCAGCGCGTCGTTAGTGGATGTTCACGGTCAGGGACAAGTAGCTTCCTTGACCTCTTCAGCAAAAACAACAACAGAGAAGGATGCAGCAGGCGACACAACGGGTTACTCCATGGAGCTCTTTACACATACCGTCCCTGGCTTAGAAAGTGAAGCAGTTAACAGGCCATGCCCATTACAAGTTGAATCTGACATGGAGTGCACTGATGCACAGCCACAGCCAGACTACTATGCTGGTCCTTTGACTCAGACCACAACATTGCCCTCGCAGGGTACTGATCCAGAATCAGACCCTGATGAGACTATGTTGCCTCGTCACGAACGCTCTACCACCGCCTTACACGGTGACACAGACGAAGTTGCGCACGAGCTAGAAGAGGAGGTTATAGATGACCCAGTTGTTGACCCCGATTGGCAGCCATTGGGGGAACAGGGTGCAGGCGGCAGTAGTTCTGAAGCGGAAGAGGAGGGGCCGCAGCAGGCATCAACATCGCAACAGGTTCCATCTGCCGGGCCCGTAGATGGGAAAAAACGCGTGGCAAAGCCAAAACCTGTTGGAGGACAGCGTGGCCATCCGGTTAAAGCTCAGTCTGCAATGCCTGAAAAGGTATCCGATGCTAGAAAGAGTGCAGTCTGGCATTTTTTTAAACAACATCCAATTGATCAGCGCAAAGTCATGTCAAAAATGTTCAACTACCTTAAGCAGAGGTCAGAATCTGAAAAGTCTCAATACAAGTTGCATGCATAGACATTTAACCACCATGCATTTGCAAGCCTGGACTAACTACCAAACGTCCCTTAAGGTTGTAGCACCCTCGGCCAATGAAGCTAGTCAGCCACCATTTTCCGCACCACCTGCAGTATCTGTGCAGGTTTCTTTGCCAGCCCAAAGCAGTCAGGGTCAGGGAATCACCAGTTTCGTAGTAGGAAACACTGCATCTAGGGCACCGGTGGAAACAATACCGTCTCCAACCGTCTCTCAGTCTGCCATGTCCACCGGCACACCCGCTAGTTCCACGATCTCCAGCTCTCCAGTCCAGCTCACCCTACATGAGACTATGGTTAGAAAAAGGAAGTACTTATCCTCGCATCCGCGTACACAGGGTTTGAACGCCCACATAGCTAGACTAATCTCGTTAGAGATGATGCCCTACCGGTTAGTTGAATGTGAGGCTTTCAAAGCCCTGATGGACTACGCTGTACCACGATACGAGCTACCCAGTCGACACTTCTTTTCGAGAAAAGCCATCCCAGCCCTCCACCAGCATGTTAAAGAGCGCATCGTCCATGCACTCAGGCAATCTGTGAGTACAAAGGTGCACCTGACAACAGATGCATGGACCAGTAGGCATGGCCAGGGACGTTACGTGTCCATCACGGCACACTGGGTGAATGTGGTGGATGCAGGGTCCACAGGGGACATCAATTTCGGGACAGTTCTGCCTAGCCCACGGTCTAGGAAACAGTTGGCTGTAGGTGTTCGCACCCCCTCCTTTTCCTCCTCCTCATCCTTCTGCAGAAGCGAGAGCTCGTCCACAGACCGCAGTCGCCAAACCACTCCATCAGCAGCTGGCACAGTTGCACACCAGTTGTCCCATTATGTGGCAGCTACTGGCAAGCGTCAGCAGGCTGTATTGGCTATGAAGTGTTTGGGCGACCACAGACACACCAAGGAAGTTCTGTCCGAGTTCTTGCAGAGAGAAACGCAGTCGTGGCTGGGCACAGTAGATCTTGAGGCAGGCAAGGTAGTGAGTGATAACGGAAGGAATTTCATGGCTGCCATCTCCCTTTCCCAACTGAAACACATTCCTTGCCTGGCTCACACCTTAAACCTGGTGGTGCAGTGCTTCCTGAAAAGTTATCCGGGGTTATCCGACCTGTTCCTCAAAGTGTGCGGACTTTGCTCACATATCCGCCGTTCGCCCGTACAATCCAGCCGTATGCAGACCTATCAGCGGTCTTTGAACCTTCCCCAGCATCGCCTAATCATAGACGTTGCAACAAGGTGGAACTCAACACTGCACATGCTTCAGAAACTGTGCGAACAGAGGCGGGCTGTTATGTTTTTGTGGGAGGATACACATACATGGGCAGGCAGTAGGATGGCAGACATGGAGTTGTCAGGTGTGCAGTGGTCGAAGATACAAGACATGTGTCAAGTCCTTCAGTGTTTTGAGGAATGCACATGGCTGGTTAGTGCAGACAACGCCATGATAAGCAGGAGCATGCCCCTAATACGTCTGCTGATGCAAAGTTTGACACACATAAAGGAGCAGGCATCTGCAGCCGAGGAAGAGGAAAGGCTTGATGACAGTCAGCCATTGTCTGGTCAGGGCAGTGTACAGGACGAGGTAGCGGGCGAACAGGAGGAGGGGGACGAGGAGGATGATGGGGATGAGTATTTTTTTAATGAGGAAGCTTCTCCGGGGCCACTGGAAATTGGTGGCGTGGCAAGGCCGGGTTCTGGGTTTCTGAGGGACACAAGTGACGTAGATTTTCCTGAAACTGCCCCTCAAACAAGCACAACCGCAGATTTGACAACTGGAACTTTGGCACACATGGCGGATTATGCCTTACGTATCCTCAAAAGGGACACACGCATTACGAAAATGATGAACGATGACGATTACTGGTTGGCCTGCCTCCTTGATCCTCGCTATAAAGGCAAATTGCAAAATATTATGCCACATGAGAACTTGGAACTAATATTAGCAACCAAACAATCAACTCTTGTTGACCGTTTGCTTCAGGCATTCCCAGCACACAGCGCCCGTGATCGTTCTCACACGAGCAGCAGGGGGCTGCAGACCAGGAGTGTTAGGGGTGCACACATCAGAAGTGGCGTTGGACAGAGGGGTTTTCTGACCAGGTTGTGGAGTGATTTTGCTATGACCGCAGACAGGAGAGGTACTGCTGCATAAATTCAAAGTGACAGGAAACAACATTTGTCCAGTATGGTTACTAACTATTTTTCATCCCTTATCGATGTTCTACCTCAACCGTCATTCCCATTTGATTACTGGGCATCCAAATTAGACACCTGGCCAGAATTGGCAGAATATGCATTGCAGGAGCTTGCTTGCCCGGCAGCTAGTGTCCTATCAGAAAGAGTATTCAGTGCTGCAGGTTCAATATTAACTGAAAAAAGGACTCGTCTGGCTACCCAAAATGTTGATGATCTAACCTTCATTAAAATGAACCACAACTGGATTTCGAATTCTTTTGCCCCACCTTGCCCGGCCGACACCTAGCTTTCCTATGAAAAGGTATTGCCTGTGGACTACTCTGAATGACTTTACCAATCTCATAATTTGCAGCAGCTGACTGTCCAGCATCCGACATGTTAACACCTCCCTAAATGGCCAAACTCCCCACACGGGGCCGTGGTATCGCCACTTGGTGCAAGCACCCGTGAGAGTGCTGTTTGTCTGAAGAGGCGGGTGTGCCCGCTTTTGGTCGACGGCACTGCCACTGGGTCCCTCATAGTACAATAAAGTGTCTCTGGCAGTGGTGGTGCGCACCCAACGTCAGACACACTGTTGTAACATGAGGGGCCCTGGGCATGTACCGCCGGCCACAAGAGAGTTCCCCCACCCCCAGCTCAAACATTGCTCTACCACTTGCACAATTATCTCTCACAGTTCCACCAATGTTTAGTCTATGCGCTGACATCCGTAAATTCCTGCCACTGACAATACCATTGTGTTGGCATGTATGATGGTACTTAACATAGTCAGGGGCAGTGTCCTATATTTACCTAAGTAAATACTTTGTGCCAAATTACTAGGTCTGAAACTACGCAGAGGAGCCCACCCCTGTACCTAATGATTGCACCCTTTTTTGTTTTCGTTTTGTTGTAATGCGAGACATTAACATGTATTTATTGTTTGGGACTACTAACTGGCAGACACTCGTTACAATCGGCCGCCGCTGACAAAACCAATCGTGCCTGTGTACCCCTGCAAGAGAATTCAAAGTGCCTACAGCCAAATTTTATTATGTTAGGCCTACTACGCCTGTCTGCGGCCCCTCCTTCCACTGAGCCTCCACTGACCTGTCTACTGCTGCCCGTGTACCCCTGGAACCAATTATAAAGTGCCTACAGCCCAAATTTATTATGTTAGGCCTTCGAAGCCTGTCTGCGGTCCGTCCTTCCACTAGTCCTCCACTGACCTGTCTACTGCTGCCCGTGTTCCCCTGGAACCAATTTTAAAGTGCCTACAGCCAAATTTTATTATGTTAGGCCTTCGAAGCCTGTCTGTGGTCCGTCCTTCCTCTAGTCCTCCACTGACCTGTCTACTGCTGCCCGTGTTACCCTGGAACCAATTGTAAAGTGCCTACAGCCCAATTTTATTATGTTAGGCCTTCGAAGCCTGTCTGCGGTCCCTCCTTCCACTAGGCCTCCACTGACCAGACCACTGCTGCCCGTGTACCCCTGGAACCAATTATAAAGTGCCTACAGCCACATTTTATTATGTTAGGCCTTCAAAGCCTGTCTGCGGTCCCTCCTTCCACTAGGCGTCCACTGACCTGTCTACTGCTGCCCGTGTGCCCCTGGAACCAATTATTAAGTGCCTACAGCCCAATTTTATTATGTTAGGCCTTCGAAGCCTGTCTGCGGTCCCTCCTTCCACTAGGCCTCCACTGACCAGACCACTGCTGCCCGTGTACCCCTGGAACCAATTATAAAGTGCCTACAGCCACATTTTATTATGTTAGGCCTTCGAAGCCTGTCTGCGGTCCCTCCTTCCACTAGGCGTCCACTGACCTGTCTACTGCTGCCCGTGTGCCCCTGGAACCAATTATAAAGTGCCTACAGCCCAATTTTATTATGTTAGGCCTTCGAAGCCTGTCTGCTGTCTCTCCTTCCACTAGTCCTCCACTGACCAGACCACTGCTGCCCGTGTACCCCTGGAACCAATTTTAAAGTGCCTACAGCCCAATTTTATTATGTTAGGCCTTCGAAGCCTGTCTGCGGTCCCTCCTTCCACTAGGCCTCCACTGACCAGACCACTGCTGCCCGTGTACCCCTGGAACCAATTATAAAGTGCCTACAGCCACATTTTATTTTGTTAGGCCTTCGAAGCCCGTCTGCGGTCCCTCCTTCCACTAGGCCTCCACTGACCTGTCTACTGCTGCCCGTGTACCCCTGGAACCAATTATAAAGTGCCTACAGCCCAATTTTATTATGTTAGGCCTTCGAAGCCTGTCTGCGGTCCCTCCTTCCACTAGGCCTCCACTGACCTGTCTACTGCTGCCCGTGTGCCCCTGGAACCAATTTTAAAGTGCCTACAGCCACATTTTATTATGTTAGGCCTTCGAAGCCTGTCTGCCGTCCCTCCTTCCACTAGGCCTCCACTGACCTGTCTACTGCTGCCCGTGTACCCCTGGAACCAATTATAAAGTGCCTACAGCCCAATTTTATTATGTTAGGCCTTCGAAGGCTGTCTGCGGTCCCTCCTTCCACTAGGCCTCCACTGACCTGTCTACTGCTGCCCGTGTGCCCCTGGAACCAATTTTAAAGTGCCTACAGCCCAATTTTATTATGTTAGGCCTTGTAAGCCTGTCTGCGGTCCCTCCTTCCAATAGTTCTCCACTGACCAGACCAATGCTGGCCGTGTACCCCTGGAACCCAGCTGAAAGTGCATGGAGCCTACTTTTTTTCTTTGTTTTATATTTATAAAGCCCAGATGAACTACGCTGTACCACGGTTCAAGCTACCCAGTCGACACTTTTGCGAGAAAAGCTATCCCAGCCCTCCACCAGCATGAAAAAGTCTGTATTGTCATAGCACTCAGGCAATCAAACAGTAGAAAGGTGCACCTGACAAGAGACGCATGGACCAGTAGGCATGTCCACAAAAAGTTACGTGTCCATTACGGTGCACTGGGTTAATGTGTTGGATGCATGGTCCACAGGGGACAGCCTACAAAGTCTGTCTGCAGTCCCTAATTCAAATTGTCCTCCGCTGACCACACCACTGCTGCCCGTGTACCCCTGGAACCAATTATAAAGTGCCTACAGCCCAATTTTATTATGTTAGGCCTTCGAATCCTGTCTGTGGTCCCTCCTTCCACTAGGCGTCCACTGACCTGTCTACTGCTGCCCGTGTGCCCCTGGAACCAATTTTAAAGTGCCTACAGCCATATTTTATTATGTTAGGCCTTCGAAGCCTGTCTGCGGTCCCTCCTTCCACTAGGCGTCCACTGACCTGTCTACTGCTGCCCGTGTGCCCCTGGAACCAATTATAAAGTGCCTACAGCCATATTTTATTATGTTAGGCCTTTGAAGCCTGTCTGCGGTCCCTCCTTCCACTAGGCGTCCACTGACCTGTCTACTGCTCCACGTGTGCCCCTGGAACCAATTTTAAAGTGCCTACAGCCATATTTTATTATGTTAGGCCTACTACGCCTGTCTGCGGTCCCTCCTTACACTTGTCCTCCGCTGACCAGACCACTGCTGCCCGTGTACCTCTGGAACCAATTTTAAAGTGCCTACAGCCTAATTTTGTTATGTTAGGCCTACTACGCCTGTCTGCGGTCCCTCCTTCCAATACTCCTACACTGACCACACCACTGGTGCCCGTGGACCCCTGGAACCTATTTTTAATTGCATAGAGCATCCTTTTTATAATAGTAGGCGTACAAAGTCTGTCTGCGGTCCATAATTGAAATTGTCCTCCACTGACCAGACCAATGCTGCCTGTGTTCCCCTGTAACCTTTTTTAAACTGCATTGAGCCACATTTTTGTTTTAAGGCCTACTACCTGTGTCTGTCTACGCCACTCAATACAGCTGTCCTCCTTTGAAAAAAGCTGAGCGTCAATAGTCTTGTTTTCAGCCTCTAGGAATTTGAATACTGCATTGGGGCTACTACTTCGGTAGGGCCTACTAACGGTGTCTGCCGCTCCAAGGTGTTCCCCAGATTTCCTCGCCATTGCTTCGATCTTCTGACTCTCGTTTAGTAGTTGTTGAAAACTACACTGCATTAGGCCTACAAATTGGGTATGGGGTGTAGACGGTGTGTTCCACTCCAAGGTGTTCCCCAGGTTTCCTCTCCATTGCTTCAATCTTCTGGCTCTCGTTTAGTAGTTGTTGAAAACAACACTGCATTCGGCCTACAAGTTGGGTCAGGGGTGTAGAGACGGTGTGTTCCACTCCAAGGTGTTCCCCAGGTTGCCTCTTCATTGCTTCAGTCTTAAAGCTCTTGTTTAGTAGTTGTTGAAAACAACACTGCATTCGGCCTACAAGTTGGGTCAGGGATGTAGAGACGGTGTGTTCCACTCCAAGGTGTTCCCCAGGTTGCCTCTCCATTGCTTCAATCTTAAAGCTCTTGTTTAGTAGTTGAAAACAACACTGCATTCGGCCTACAAGTTGGGTCAGGGGTGTAGAGACGTTGTCTGCCGCTCCAAGGTGTTCTCCAGGTTGCCACTTAATCGAAGCTGCATAGAGCCTATTTTGTAATTTTACGCCTACAAAGTCTTTCTGCGGTCCCTCCTTCCAATTGTCCTCCACTGAGCACAACAATGCAGAGCGTGTACCCATGTAACCTTTTTTAAAGCAGCGTCGAGCCAACTTTGTGGTTTAAGGCCTACTTGTAGGGTCTGGCTGCGCCACTCAATACAGCTGTCCTCTTTACAAAAAATGACCTACAATTATCTGGTTTTCAGCCTATCGGGATTTTAAAACTGCAGTGGGTCTACTAGTTGGGTCGGGGCCTCCTATCTGTGTCTGCCGCTCCTTGCTGTTCTCCTACAGTGAACAAAGCTGTGCCGCCTGTTTACTACTCTTGCCAATTTTGAACTGCATTTAGACTACTTACAGATTTGGGCCTACTCTCTGTGTCAGCCTCTCATTCCAGTTGTCCTCCACTGAACAAAACAATGCCCCCTGGTTAGTCCTGTTACCAATTTTGAACTGCATTTAGCCCACTTTAGTCTTTGGGCCTATATCTGTATTTCCTCCTCATCCTGCCCATTGCCCAGCCAGTGATAGATGAGTCTGCTGGTACATTGACCCATAACGCAACATTCCCCGTGCACGCTACACTGCAAGATTGTGACCCTGCTGAAAGTCAGGTCCCCCTTCCCGCATACCATACCACCTTACGCGGGGACAAAGAGGAAGGTGCAGATGAAGGTGCAGGTTCCTTCATCAGGTGGGGGGAGGAATACTCGTTGGCGACGTCACTGGCACAGGGCCCCTCATAGTACGCAAAAGTGTTGCTGCCGGTGGGAGGCGCCCCCGCCGTGCAAACACACCGCTGTACTTTGAGGGGCCCTGTGCCAGTGCCAATGCCAACGAGGGCCCCCCCCCTGCTTGCTCAGGATCACAGCACTTGCAAAGTTGAAATACTTACCTCTCCCTGCTCCACTGCCGTGACGTGGTCCAGATGTCCTGGGCCCACTAATTGCTTGAACCAGCCCTACCCCCCACAACTTTAGCCAAATGACCCCCAATTTCAAATGCCTTCCAATTATTATAAGCTAAATTACGATTGACAAGCTTCAGTAGCAAGAATGGATGTTTTTGCCAATACAATGGGCTCTGTACATGTTTTCCTGGCCTCTACTCACTGCCGACTATGCTCCCCCATTGACTTGCATTGGGTTTCGTGTTTCGGTCGATCCCCGACTTTTCGTGATAATCGGCCGATTCCACTCGACTCGACTTTTGAGATAGTCGGGTTTCGCGAAACCCGGCTCGACTCTAAAAAGGTCAAGGTCGCTCAACTCTACAGGTGAGTACTATCGATGAGACTTGAGAGAAGTCAGATAGGGAGAGGGTTAGGAAAAAGTAGTTGAGCAGGATTTGGACATGGTATGACCGATTACAGTAGTCAGAAAAGCTCGTCAAAAGTCAGTTCAAGGAGTATCAAGTAGTAAAGTAAGCTAGGATACAAACAGAACTGAACTAAGTGTTTGTTTTTTGTTAAGGATACCAACACCAGAACTTGGTGCCATGTCGTTTCCCTCGTCTTTTCTACTGCCTTTGTGATATACAGTAGGTGGCCAAAACACTTTCTATTAAAATTATCGCTTAAAAAAATCATACAACTTGCAACGTCTGTAACAAAAAAAAACCCTTTCTGTTTGCATCTGTAGATTCGGAAATTCTGTGGAGTTTATTTTGTTGACGAGGCTGAAAAACGGCAAAGGTACATTTAGTTGAACCTATAAACCCAATGTCAAAAAATGGAAGAAAGTTCCTCCCATAATCTCAATAGAATTCTTGTTAATATTAATGTTTAATATTTTTCTGAATCGAGGCATCAAATGAACAAATCTAAGGTCTTTGACAATATGATTTATCAATTTCACCAGTGGTTGATGTCCATGACAAAGATTTAGCTTAGTTTTGAGGTTTTTTTTTTTTTAATTTTCAAAATTATCTTTTTAAGCCAGTTAAAATTAGCAAAAAATATGTAGTTTGACCACAGAAAGGCGTGAAATATATTGTAAATTCTACAATTGGTCAGAAACTGGACAGTATAGTCCTCCATACAGTATTATGGGCACCAAATAGTTCTCTATGCAGAATAATCAGCCTCATATATTACTCCATACAGGATAATAAGCCCCATATATTGCTCTTTACTGTATATAATAGGCACCATATAATGCTTCATACTGTATAACGGGCCCTATATATTTCTTCATACAGTATAATGGACCCCATATAATGCTCCATACAGAATAATGGACACCATATAATGCTCCATACAGAATAATGAACCTCATATAATGCTTTTTACTGAAGGGTCCCATATACTGCTCTATACAGAATAAAGGGCTCCATAATGCTCCATACAAAATTATGGAACCCATATATTGCTCCATACAGAATGGGTCCTATATAATGCTTTTAACTGAATAATGGCCCCATATAATCCTCCATACAGAATGGGCCCCATATAATGCTCCATACAGTATGGGCCCCATATAATGCTCCATACGTTTAAAAAAATCAAATACTCACCTCTCCTCGCTGGCTGCAGGTACTGTCTCTTCAGCGACTGCTGCCTCTCTGCAGTGCTCAGGATGGAGGATGCACTGTAGTGATGTAATTGCGCCTTCTGCCCTGAGACGTCACAGAGTTACAAGATGCATAAGAGAGACAGGATTTGCGGCCAACGGGGAATGAGGAGAGGTAAGTACTGCAAACAGTTTAGAGCACGGGGGGCTCCAAAGTGTGGCAGTGTCTCAGATGGTGAGTGGGCCTTCAACATTTGCTCAGGGCCCCGACACTTGCCCTGGTACGTCGGATGGTGATGCCAGTCCTGATCATGTCTACCAATGCTGTCACAATTAATTGACCCTCGCGAACTATTGACGGGGCATCTCAACATTTGAGAAGGACTGCTGAGATAGCAGGAGATCAGAAAACGTGCCTCCCACTGCTCAGATTACACTTAGGGCGCAGTCAGATGGCTGAAGAACATGGATGACGATTGCATTGACTGGCTGGCGGCTCTCCTGTCCAGAGCATAACAGATGAATAGAAATACAGGCTGTCACGCTCAGGTCAGGAGAGCCGCCAGCCAGTCGTTGCGTTGCGATCGTTGTCCGTGGTATACAGATTTCTAACTACGCCCCTGATAGTAGTCAATGCAAATCGAACAATAATAAGACAGATACAAACTCCATAACCTTCAGCTTTACTGGAGACAGCTATGAATGTCCTAGCCTGATGGTCGTCTGGTGTCAAGTCTGCCTACGAAACTCCAGATAGGCAATGGCAAAGTAATAATGACATCAACACCAACTTCTACCTGAAGAGTGTAAAATCTCTAGAATATCTTAAGGCCACCACTTATGGGTCATTCAGCCACATTTAAAGGCAAGTTCGGGCTCTGAGGCTGATAATACGAGTTCCATTTACAACTCAAAATCAATGTAATTACTGAACCATTACACGGGATCTTGGGATGCGCTTTTGATGTGACGATGAGTGAGCAATCTCCTATTTATTCCAGTTTTTCTCTGTACGTGAATCATCAAAAAAAAACGAAAATTGAAGTAATTTTGGTGTACAAGCTGCGTGCATTCATAGGGGAAGTGGTTCTCCAGTATCCCAACTTAACAATGGGATGCACGGCGGATGAAACCAACGCCGCATGTTAGTAACGCTTGCATTACCACCTCTCTGATGGGACAAAAAAAGCTGTAAAATACTTAATTATACATGTTAAGATTATTCTTTTTAGTTGAAAATGTCTAAAATGTTCTTTCGTGATACGGGTATTAGCTGTTTATACTGTATATATTCCGTCATATCACCTCCAGGCGTCAGGGGCCGTATTTATTCACATCATTGATACATATTTTAAGGAATTCTTTATCTCTTTTGGGACAATATAATATTTATAGGACGATGAAGGCAAAATATGGCATTGTATATATTATGTAAATTATGCATGATGCGTGTAAGGGAAATATAGTAATGAACTAGTGATAATATTCTACAGTGAGGTTCAAGTACAATGATTGTAAAGAATGAATAAAAATATGTGTGTCTAAGGCATAAAATCAGGAAAAATATAATATTTTGTGTATTTGCATGTTTTCTGTATAGAAGAACACAAGTAAGTAAAATAAATAAATAAGTAAAGAATACAAGAGTTTCTTACTGTGTATTGCTCATCTTCATGTAAACAGCACACCATATGGCTAGGCATGGTATTGCAGGGATTAATGTTTTCTACAATTTCTCAAAGGTCAAATTACTCTGATTTATGACGGCAGTTTACATTGTTCCATGGTTAGTAGCGTTTTAATTCTTATTTTTCTTTTTTTGTATTATTCTGCTTTTATGTTGTCTCAATAAAAATATATTAAGTAAAAAAAAACTCTGAAGAACAGATACTGTCTCTGGCTTTGTCTCTACAAATTTTTTTTACATTTCTGCATAATAAATACAGCTATAATGAAACAATACAAAGGTGACATCAGCCCCACAAATATGATCCCCACTTGCCACAGCTACAGGGTAAGTGGGAAGAGCCGGGCAAAGCGCCAGAATTGGTGCATCTAATAGATGAGTCTTTAATGTGAAGCTGTGGGCTGCTATTTTTAGGCTGGTGGGGTCAATATCCATGGCCCCTTTGCAGCCTGAGAATACTAGCCTCCAGCTGTCTGCTTTAGCAAAGCTGGTTGTCAAAAATGGGAAGAACCCCACAATGTTTTTTTTTAAATTATTTATTTAGATAATTAAAAAATATGGCGTAGGGAGTGGGACCCCTCTATTCTTGATAACCAGACTTGCTGAAATTGACAACTGAGGGTTGCAGCCCCCAGCTGTGAGTTTTGCCTGGCTGGTTATTAAAAATACAGGGGAACCCACGCCGGGTTTTTTAATTTATTTATTTAGAGTGCAGGAGCTGGCTGATGAGTACTCCCATCAGCCGCTCCTGCTCTCGCTGTTATTAGCAGCAGCAGGTTTCGGCTGATGGGAGCAGTAGTCCCATCAGCTGACACCAGTGACCGGAGGTAAACTTTATACCCTCGATCACAGCTGCACACTCACGCTGCCATTTGACAACGGGGGAACTCTCCGGTTTCTGACCAGCGGTGATGATTTCACCGCCGATCAGAAGTGGTGTGTGCCGAGCTGTCATTAACTTGACAGTGAGACAAACACCCGGTGTTCAGGAAGCAATCACAGTAATGCAACGCCAAAGATGGTGCCGGCATTACTGTGATTGGCAAGCAAATAAAGCACCAAACATACTGGGTGGGTCACTAAAATGTACCAAGGCGAATAGCAAATTACTCGCCAAGTAACGAATAGTGACGAATATATTTGCTCATCACTAGTCTCTACCCTTCACTCCATGTTCTACCTCAGTTACTTCCATGGTCCATTTTCCATCACTTCTACCATTATGGTTGCCTTCTAGTCTGTCAATGCTCCACCTCTCTATCCTTGCCATTCCAATCCTCTTATCTCCATATTGTTTTAGTTCCATGTATACATTTCTTTCCCTACATGTTCCAATTCTCTATGCTTTTTGTTACACCTCCGATCTCTGGTCATTCCATGCTTTCTTTTTCTTTTTCTTTCCATTGAAGATCACGGACTCATGTCTTAGAACATATTTAGGACTTATTTATGGCAATCAATTCACAATTCTTTTAACAGCTTCAAATTTTACATTCTTCTTTACAGATAACTATGGATTTTCCTACATCACCCGATAAAATATTCTTCGTGCTCACGCTCAATAATAGGTAAAAGAAAAGACACAATCCCCAGGAACCGTTCGCTAAGTCGCTTACCACACGCGGCCAAGTAGGAGGAAGATCATTTGTCAAGTACGAGGAACATGTAAAATATATAACTGTACAATTATCTTTAAATGTTACTGGCAGACAGCACCAGGCGCAGCCAGAGGAACAATTACTCCCCCTGTGATGAATTTTCTTCTTGCTGGCATGGATATCTTTGCTGTCAAAACATTCCACTTCCTTTTCTTTCAAGCTTGCCGAGAAGCCCTCGTAATATTCTCCTGGTGCCCTTTTCGAAGACTCTAATTCAGGTATAAGGAAAACTAAAGAAGTCAGTGCATCCTAGCTGTATTATACAAACAACCGATAATATCGACATACAATAATAAAATACTCCTACTATAAGTACGAGGAAAGACCAACTAGCAAGAATGTCTCCAACTCTGGTCGACTAGACAAGACCATGAGCTAAATGGTCACTCATGGAATGGATTGGGCACCATACAGGAATTGTATCACTGCTTAATTTACATATTGCTGATTGAATGGCGTACTAACATGAAATCAGGCAAGGGCATTCCTTGTAGTACCTTGCAGCTATTTTCATCATATGGTCTAGCATAGCCAATTGGGGGGAACTATCATAGCCACTATAAAAGAAGCGGTCAAGGAAAGCAGAGGCTATTTTAGGATTTAAAGTCTACAATTAGTGGGCTAGAGCGAATAACTTATACCACACAGGGAGAGAAAAAGCCTAAGGCTACTTTCACACTAGCGTCGGTACGGGGCTGTCTCCATGCGTCGGCCCGACGTACCGATGCAAACTGTGAAGAAAATGAACAACGGGGGCAGCGGATGCAGTTTTACAACGCATCCGCTGCCCCATTGGAAGGTCCGGGGAGGAGGGGGCGGAGCTCCGGCCGCGCATGCGCGGTCGGAAAAAGCGGAACCGACGGACAAAAAAACGTTGCATGCAACGTTTTTTTGTCCCAACGGACTGCAAAAACACGACGCATCTGTCACACAACCGATGCATCGTGTGGCAATCTGTGAAAGTCTATGGAGAAAAAACGCATCCTGCGGGCAACTTTGCAGGATGCGTTTTTTCTCCAAAACGACGCATTGCGACGGAGGCCAAACGATGCTAGTGTGAAAGTAGCCTAAATCTGATTGTGTAGTGCTACTGCAATGACGAATAACTAAGAAAGTGGGAAATTCAGACTGTGAATAATAATACATAGAATGAAATAATGGGGAGGTGCTGGACCTGCAGAGTCACTGTGACTGGAAACTGATTGATCCTTGATATACTGCAGTAACAGAACCATAATAACACAATTGTTTTTCATTCCTGATACACTACAAAACACAGAGGGCAGTTTAAGTCCCCTCAGTGCTAATTTCTGTACCGAAGAAAAATGTTCAAATCAAGGCTCGTCTGTGATAGAAAGTGTCCTTGCCGGCTTGTAAGACGAGCAACAAGCCATTTGCATTTTTTGTTTATAATGGCTTTTTTTTTATTGTTTTGTTAAATGACAAAAGAATAATATTCACTTTCTAGAAATGTAACTGCTTCTCACAAAGTGAATGTGGTTTTTTTATTTTTTTATTTGGTGCTTGCTTTTGGAACGTGAGAATACTTATTTTTTCTTGTCACAACCTACCAGTAAAGGCCCAGACAATAGTGCTCTTTTTTATTTATTTATTTTTTTAAAAGGACACATTTTAATTTTTGTATACTTGTATTATTTGCTCAATTTAGTAAGCTTACACGCCAAAACGATCCAGCTGGCCTTTGCTGCATCTTTCTTTCCATGTATGTACACAACAAACTTTTCAGTCTTAAAATTTTCACTCTCCCTTGACAAAAAAATGTGTAACTAAAAAAAATGTATAAAAACTACAATAAAAGGTTAACTCTTTACATGACTGATCTTCTAGTCCAGTTTGGCAAGCGTACATCCCATAGCATAAAATCCCCATGGCATTTCTTGTTACCTCGTCCTTTTTGACAAGGGAGAACTAATCTGCCCGCCAAATATCTGAAAATAAGTTTTTTACATTAAATTGAGACAATTGCTTGTGCACTCTGATTTGTCACACTAGTTTAGGATGTCAAATTGGAGACACACATATGTCACACTTATGTTATGGGCACACTGTTATTCCATTAGGGTTTTTGCCCTTCACATATACCCTGCCTAGTATTTCTGGTTGGGTCCATCTTTATTCAGGTTTTGCTAAAAAAAAAAGAAAAGATGTTGGTAAAAGTTTTACTTGTGTCCAAAATATATGGTAAAACAAAAAGTGTCGCTGGCAATGAATGAGGCAGTGACAGCTTCAGGAAAATGGCCGTGAGAGGAGGCGCTTGCGCAGATTGAGATTTTGGACAAGCTAAGATGCCAGTCTGTGCATGCGCCGCCTCCACTTCTCCCATCCAGGGCCTGCGACATTGCTCCACTTCTGCCGCCTCTAGATTCCTGAGGATGGGACCGTGCCTCCTGTGGACCCTCTTCTCCGCCTCCGCTGCCCCCCAGGTAAGATACCTTAAATTTGGACTCCTATCTTATAAAAAATCTTTTTTTTTCCTATTTTCCTCCCCAAATTTGGGGCGCGTCTTATGATCTGGTGCATCTTATAGTCCAAAATACTGTAATTTTCATTAGCTATGGCAAATTCTTTCATTAATGGAGTATCAATTGCTGGGTCTTAAGCCACAACATCATAGGTTCTTTATTCAGTAGTGTAATTTCTTGGCACTAAGAGGTTTTTTTTTTTATAAGCACCGAACGGCGGCACAATATGACCACTGATCGTTAAACGGTGGCCGATTAAATGCCATTTTGCAAAGGCAAACCGAGGTAAATAATGTGTAAATAATGTACTCTGATTATGTTATGATATGTTACAGTGTGCATCGGCTGCCTCGGTTCTTGGCAGTGAAATAATTTTGCTTGTTCATAGAACAATGACCAGCTTCGGTCATGATATGGCCTACTAGAAGAATAGAAGCCCGATTCTCAGTTTTCCTGGGTCTGGATGCCATTTTATCCACGGAAAGTACCATCGAAAGTTTATAGGACACAGACACTGTGTCGTTGCCACAATATTAGATGGCCATTGTTAAGTCCGTACACACACACATATACATACCATACATACACACATACGCTCATCAATTATGAAACGCACGGTCAATCAGGTTTGGGGTCAACTACAGGTCTAGACTGGTGAATCCTGAGTTGGTTCCCATGCTAGAAATTTCAGTCATTGTCCTGGACTTACAGGCAACAACAGATTGCTTTTTCCTCTGCAACATCAAAGGAAGTACAGTATCTCTGAAGCTGGCCAAAACTGAGAGCTAAGCATGCCCTGTAATGATCCTGGCCAGCTTCAGTGTAGAATTCACAATCTCTACCGGAAACATTTTGTGAGCACTAAACTGGTTTGGTCACTGCCGCCAGACCAAACTGGTGATCGATAAACTTTAATATCAAGAGGTAAACTAAAAATAAAACCATAATTGTCAAAGCGGAGATGAATTTTGATAAACCGTAAATTGGATAATTCGTGGAAAATGGTGTTTGAAATGCGTTGGCGGTTTCCTTTTCTCCCCTGTTGATCAGCATCCTTTGCTTTTTAATATGCCACAATAAAAGAAGTGAACTTTTATTTGAAGAGTGTTGGTTTGTGTTTTGCAGCCTTTTCGTACGTTTATCACTTACTGCTTCGTTAACAGGATTCTTCGCACTCGCTTACACGGTGTTGAAGAGGTTACATCGATCTGATGGCTCACGGCTTGAACCAGTGAGGTCTAGCTTTAATTTTTAGATTGTAAATGTACTTGTTTTTACAAACACAATCTATTCCTGCCCATTAATGGAGAAGGCAATTACGCTTTAATTCTGCATAATGCTTCCTGGCTTATAGCTTGTTACAGTTATAGGAAAGTCAGTCTACATTTATTTGCGGTCATGCGGCCCAGACATAATAGATTTTATATTGTAGGTTATTAATTTTCTAAAATTGATTTTTTATTGCATTTTATGCATTTTCTTTATATTATATATACAGTACATATATATATATATATATATATATATATATATATATATATATATATATATATATATATATATATATCTTTGTATCACTATTGATCATCAAAAGCTGTGGTGTCATAGCAGAATGTACTCGGAAACACTGTAAGGTCAATATATCTCCTGGCACAGAATATTTAATATTTGGCTGTCTGTTTTTGTTACCGTCATCAATTTAAATGCATCCATTTTCCCTATATTATTTAATACCTGGAAACCATCAACTAGCCCTGTTATTTCAATTGTATGACTTAATAATAATAATTTAATTTATATGGCGCCAATGTATTCTGCAGTACTTCCCAATTAAGCAGGGACATGTTAGGATGGGTAACCACTGTAATGACTGGCACAAGGTAGAGGCATCGGTGAAGCGGCTGGACAAAAATATGACCCTGGGTGCCACATTCAAGATGGATTGGAGAGAAGTTGTTTGGTTATTATTATTATTATTATTATTATATAGCACCATTAATTCCATGGTGCTGTACATGAGAAGGGGTTACATCAAAATACAAATATCACTTACAGTAAACAAAACTAACAATGGTTCTGCCAATTTCTAAAAATTTGGCACAAATTCAATTTGTATACATCTATCTATGTATCTATTCATCTATAAAGGAACAATTTTTTTTATTAAACTGAAAATTATAGACAAACATAAAATTTGGAATGAGGACAAATTACAAAATTATTCAGTAGTACACTTGCTCTTCAAAAGTCATTATGTTACCTCCACTAAAGACCACACCACCCGCATTGCCGGATTGTTGTTACAATTTTGTTATGGCAGATTTTGCAGATCTTGTTTTTGACTTTTACGATTACTTTTTTCTTACATCCAGATGAGGACAAAGCAACAGCCTCCAAAGTTGCACAGTATTTAGGAATGCGGCACACCGAATATGGGATTATAATGATGTCGATACGTTTTCTTGTAAAAGTTGCACACAGTTGGAGTGAAGAATGAAAGGAACTAACTATAAATCTTCCTTGACAACACAGCGCCAGGATTGCCAATTATTCTCCAACATCAGTGCACGCAGATTACAACAGAACATTGTGTGAAGCCAAGACGTTACATAGCATATTATAGTCTAGAGACATTCATCTCTGGTGTGCCGAATATTCAGCTCTAAATGGAAGATTTTGTGCTGGGAACGTCCTATCGTTTCACAGGTGTATCAGTTTTACTGCCAGACTCCAATTGGGAAGTTGGCCAATCTTCCAGAAATCACCAGCCCTTGTCTTGCCAGCCTAGAAAACCTGATCTCAATGCTCTACATCCAGCATGTCCTCATTGTGCCCTAAAAATTTCTTCACGTAGTAATTTCTACTGTTTTTCAAACCCGAAAAGTTTCCAAAATTTCTGCTCGTTGCAAAAACATGGAAGCAATAATTTTGACAAGAAAAGGCAGAAGACATGTCTTGATGATGAAGTCAAGGCCGTTAGTCAACCAAAGTATTTTACACCTAGAAATCGAAGATCTGTTTTTGATTCTCCAATGACCAGTTGGACAAGACCTGATGAAAATCTGTACTGAAAGAAAGCTCACAGCTTTTTACATAAAGGTATGTGCAGACGGCATCAATCTTGGGTAAATTCTGCCTGGGATCAGTCTTAAAATCCGTCTAAAAAAAGCATAAAAAGTTGGATAAAATACACAGGAATGTAAAAACAGCATTGCTGTGCCTGTTCCATATTATGTGTGGTTATTCATGCTCTTTGGTAGCTGTTGGGGGTCCACACAAGCATAAGTTTTTCTCTGTCAAGCAGGAAAAGTTTATAGATCATCATAAACTTTCGGTCTTGAAATGAGACAAACAGCCTTTCCCTACCATAAACAAAAGTAACAGAAGACTGACAATGAAGGCAAAACAATCCTAGAGTCTTTACCATAAAACAGTTCAGGTCCTGCTTCAAGGTTAGCCCCACCGCCACACACACAGACTGCAATGAGGCAGCTATCTAAAAAATAGGCCCTTCAAATCCCAGAGTGGAGATATTGGAGCGGCCAGTCCCACCCAGCTCTTCTGGCCACTCCTAAAACCGAGACCCAAAAATCCCATCTCATTAAAAAATCTTCACAGACATCTATCATTGCAGGAACCTTTTTTCCAGGACTCACATCACGGAGGCTAACCTCAGGGACACATATCTCCCATCCAAGATCTGTCCAGGTGTTTTCTTACATATATTACTTCTTTTAGCTGCTTTAGGGATTGGAAATTTTTTATTTGAATCGCAGGAAAATCAAACTTACAAATATTATCCATACCATTATGTTAATAGATAATAGATATTCAAGCTTTGTTGGTAGGTAACATGTAGTCTTAGTCTTAAGACAGAATAAATGTAAGGTGCCATAGTGCATAAAAAAAGTGTAGGTTCCATGACCATGAGCAGCAAGAATCCAGGGCAGCACCCAAGTGTAGCTTAGATAATGTTTTTCCCAGAATAAGCAAGTCCATCTCTAGAGGTAGTGAGTAGAGTTGAGCGACTTTTACTTTTTAGGATCGAGTCGGGTTTCAAGAAACCCAACTTTGCCGAAAGTCAGCGATTTTTGAATTTGTCCGATCCTTTTCGCTCAACCCTACCAGTGAGATGTCATCAGGGGAGTGTACTTGCAAAGGGGGAACAAAAAGGGTAAATGAGGCTTGGGTAGCTCCGAAGATAAAGAACAAAGCTGCCTCAGTGTCTATAAAGGGCAAAAAGACATCCAAAAATATATGCCCTGCAAGGAGCATCCTACCGTGATAGGTATCTCCTGTTCAAGGTGCAGAATGTTCCACTTGCTCTGTAGAAAATGTGCCGATTAGATTCCTGGGATTATTCCTATTTTATGACAATTATTAAAAGTTTTGTTTTAAGAAAATATCTCTATGCTGCTTAAAATTAAACTCAGAGACTAGAACCTAAGGGCGCTAATTGCTACCTTAGTTATTTAGGGTTCGGAAACCATAAAGCAATTAAGAGAAGAAACAAGTTCATTCCTTTGGTGGCATCTAGTTATAGTTTAACTTCTAAAGATAAAATTGTAAAAACAGCGGCAAAACACCACTAAAGTCAATTCCGGAAAAAAAACAACTTTACCTAGGAAAATCTTCTTCAGATCGCCGGCATCTTAAAGAAATCGTGTACATTTGCCCTAGAAAAGCAAGTTCTTAGCCATTGAATGTAAATAAGATCACTTCCATTCTTTGATAGCAAGCAGAATTTGAATACATGGTGAATATAGATGCCATCGCCCAGCTGGTATCTGCGTCATGAGGATGGGTAGAGTTTTGAATTATTGGATCAGAGTCTGGAGAGTAATATTGAAGGGGGAAGGAAAGGCATTATATTAGAAAATGCGATAAACTTACTAACAAATAAGCTTAAAACTGTAAATGTTAGAATAAATTATAATCGCCTTGGGTAGCGCATTCCAGAGAAGTGGTGCAGCACAAGGAAAGAATTGGAGATGGGAGAGTAAAGTTCGGATATAGAAGAGATTGTCTTATTTCACTGGCAGAACATTGAGCATGGTACTGAAATCTAAGGTGATGGACCAATCACTGAAGTGACCGGCAAAAAGAGAAAGAGGCGTTAATATAGCTAATGGACAGCTTATGGTACATTGCTGGTGCAATGTTTCAGCAATTATGTTCTGAAATGATTGGACCAAGACTAACTTTGCGTAAGGGGAAAAATCATGAGCACTTTCAATTGGACAGAGCATTTGATAAAGGTTATGAAATTAGTTTTAGGGTATGTACGCACGTTGAGTATTTGCTTGCAGAAATTTCTCCAAGGTTTCTGCATCTCTTGGCAGCAAAAACGCACATTTAGCTGCGTTTTTCATTGGGGTTTTTGTTATGGCTGGCAATCAGGCAACACAGCGTGCAGTAATCAGCGCACATACAGAGATCTGGCAATAACCAAAAACAATAGGACGAGCTCTGAGACGTGGAATCTCTGTAGACTGCAGTACCTGATCTATCCTCACACAACTATAAGCAGCAGTGGATTGCGCCTATCACTACCTATGCAACTCGGCACTGCCTGAGGAGCTGACTAGCCTGAAGATAGAAATACAAGCCTGACTTACCTCAGAGAAATACCCCAAAGGAATAGGCAGCCCCCCACATATAATGACTGTTAGCAAGATGAAAAGACAAACGTAGGAATGAAATAGATTCAGCAAAGTGAGGCCCGATATTCTAGACAGAGCGAGGATAGCAAAGAGAACTATGCAGTCTACAAAAAACCCTAAAACGAAAACCACGCAAAGGGGCAAAAAGACCCACCGTGCCGAACTAACAGCACGGCGGTGCACCCCTTTGCTTCTCAGAGCTTCCAGCAAAAGTTAATAGCAAGCTGGACAGAAAAAACAGAAAACAAACTAGAAGCACTTATCTAGCAGAGCAGCAGGCCCAAGGAAAGATGCAGTAGCTCAGATCCAACACTGGAACATTGACAAGGAGCAAGGAAGACAGACTCAGGTGGAGCTAAATAGCAAGGCAGCCAACGAGCTCACCAAAACACCTGAGGGAGGAAGCCCAGAGACTGCAATACCACTTGTGACCACAGAAGTGAACTCAGCCACAGAATTCACAACAGTACCCCCCCTTGAGGAGGGGTCACCGAACCCTCACCAGAACCCCCAGGCCGACCAGGATGAGCCACATGAAAGGCACGAACAAGATCTGGGGCATGGACATCAGAGGCAAAAACCCAGGAATTATCTTCCTGAGCATAACCCTTCCATTTGACCAGATACTGGAGTTTCCATCTAGAGACACGAGAATCCAAAATCTTCTCCACAATATACTCCAATTCCCCCTCCACCAAAACAGGGGCAGGAGGCTCCATAGATGGAACCATAGGTGCCACGTATCTCCTCAACAACGACCTATGGAATACATTATGTATGGAAAAGGAGTCTGGGAGGGTCAGACGAAAAGACACCGGATTGAGAATCTCAGAAATCCTATACGGACCAATAAAACGAGGTTTAAATTTAGGAGAGGAAACCTTCATAGGAATATGACGAGAAGATAACCAAACCAGATCCCCAACACGAAGTCGGGGTCCCACATGGCGTCTGCGATTAGCGAAAAGCTGAGCCTTCTCCTGGGACAAGGTCAAATTGTCCACTACCTGAGTCCAGATCTGCTGCAACCTGTCCACCACAGAATCCACACCAGGACAGTCCGAAGACTCAACCTGTCCTGAAGAGAAACGAGGATGGAACCCAGAATTGCAGAAAAATGGAGAGACCAAGGTAGCCGAGCTGGCCCGATTATTAAGGGCGAACTCGGCCAACGGCAAAAATGACACCCAATCATCCTGGTCAGCGGAAACAAAACATCTCAGATATGTTTCCAAGGTCTGATTGGTTCGTTCGGTCTGGCCATTAGTCTGAGGATGGAAGGCCGAGGAGAAAGATAGGTCAATGCCCATCCTACCACAAAAGGCTCGCCAGAACCTCGAGACAAACTGGGAACCTCTGTCAGAAACAATATTCTCAGGAATGCCATGTAAACGAACCACATGCTGGAAGAACAAAGGCACCAAATCAGAGGAGGAAGGCAATTTAACCAAGGGCACCAGATGGACCATTTTAGAAAAGCGATCACAGACCACCCAAATGACCGACATTTTTTGAGAAACGGGAAGGTCAGAAATGAAATCCATCGAAATATGTGTCCAAGGCCTCTTCGGGACCGGCAAGGGCAAAAGCAACCCACTGGCACGTGAACAGCAGGGCTTAGCCCTAGCACAAATTCCACAGGACTGCACAAAAGCACGCACATCCCGTGACAGAGATGGCCACCAGAAGGATCTAGCAACCAACTCCCTGGTACCAAAGATTCCTGGATGACCGGCCAGCACCGAACAATGAAGTTCAGAGATAACTTTACTAGTCCACCTATCAGGGACGAACAGTTTCTCGGCCGGACAACGATCAGGTTTATTAGCCTGAAATTTCTGCAACACTCTCCGCAAATCAGGGGAGATGGCAGACACAATGACTCCTTCCTTGAGGATACTCGCCGGCTCAGATAACCCCGGAGAGTCGGGCACAAAACTCCTAGACAGAGCATCCGCCTTCACATTTTTAGAGCCCGGAAGGTATGAAATCACAAAATCAAAACGAGCAAAAAATAACGACCAACGGGCCTGTCTAGGATTCAAGCGCTTGGCAGACTCAAGATAAGTAAGGTTCTTATGATCAGTCAATACCACCACGCGATGCTTAGCACCCTCAAGCCAATGACGCCACTCCTCGAATGCCCACTTCATGGCCAGCAACTCTCGGTTGCCCACATCATAATTACGCTCAGCAGCAGAAAATTTCCTGGAAAAGAAAGCACATGGTTTGAACACTGAGCAACCAGAACCTCTCTGTGACAAAACCGCCCCTGCACCAATCTCAGAAGCATCAACCTCGACCTGGAACGGAAGAGAAACATCAGGTTGACACAACACAGGGGCACAGCAAAAACGACGCTTCAACTCCTGAAAAGCTTCCACGGCAGCAGAAGACCAATTAACCAAATCAGCACCCTTCTTGGTCAAATCGGTCAATGGTCTGGCAATGCTAGAAAAATTACAGATGAAGCGACGATAAAAATTAGCAAAGCCCAGGAATTTCTGCAGACTTTTTAGAGATGTCGGCTGAGTCCAATCCTGGATGGCCTGAACCTTAACCGGATCCATCTCGATAGTAGAAGGGGAAAAGATGAACCCCAAAAATGAAACTTTCTGCACACCGAAGAGACACTTTGATCCCTTCACGAACAAGGAATTAGCACGCAGTACCTGGAAAACCATTCTGACTTGCTTCACATGAGACTCCCAATCATCTGAGAAGATCAAAATGTCATCCAAGTAAACAATCAAGAATTTATCCAGATACTCACGGAAAATGTCATGCATAAAAGACTGAAAAACAGATGGAGCATTGGCAAGTCCGAACGGCATCACCAGATACTCAAAATGACCCTCGGGCGTATTAAATGCCGTTTTCCATTCATCTCCCTGCCTGATTCTCACCAGATTATACGCACCACGAAGATCAATCTTAGTAAACCAACTAGCCCCCTTAATCCGAGCAAACAAGTCAGAAATCAATGGCAAGGGATACTGAAACTTAACAGTGATCTTATTAAGAAGGCGGTAATCAATACACGGTCTTAGCGAACCATCCTTCTTGGCTACAAAAAAGAACCCTGCTCCCAATGGTGACGACGATGGGCGAATATGTCCCTTCTCCAGGGACTCCTTCACATAACTGCGCATAGCGGTGTGTTCAGGTACGGACAAATTAAATAAACGACCCTTAGGGAATTTACTACCAGGAATCAAATCGATAGCACAATCACAATTCCTATGCGGAGGTAGGGCATCAGACTTGGACTCTTCAAATACATCCTGAAAGTCAGACAAGAACTCTGGGATGTCAGAAGGAATGGATGACGAAATAGACAAAAATGGAACATCACCATGTACTCCCTGACAACCCCAGCTGGTTACCGACATAGAGTTCCAATCCAATACTGGATTATGGGTTTGTAGCCATGGCAACCCCAACACGACCACATCATGCAAATTATGCAGTACCAGAAAGCGAATAACTTCCTGATGTGCAGGAGCCATGCACATGGTCAGCTGGGCCCAGTACTGAGGCTTATTCTTGGCCAAAGGTGTAGCATCAATTTCTCTCAACGGAATAGGACACCGCAAAGGCTCCAAGAAAAATCCACAACGTTTAGCATAATCCAAATCCATCAGATTCAGGGCAGCGCCTGAATCCACAAACGCCATGACAGAATACGATGACAAAGAGCACATTAAGGTAATGGACAAAAGGAATTTGGACTGTACAGTACCAATAACGGCAGAGCTATCGAACCGCCTAGTGCGTTTAGGACAATTAGAAATAGCATGAGTAGAATCACCACAATAGAAACACAGTCTGTTCAGACGTCTGTGTTCTTGCCGTTCTACTTTAGTCATAGTCCTGTCGCACTGCATAGGCTCAGGTTTACTCTCAGACAATACCGCCAGATGGTGCACAGATTTACGCTCGCGCAAGCGACGACCGATCTGAATGGCCAAGGACATAGACTCATTCAAACCAGCAGGCATAGGAACTCCCACCATTACATCCTTAAGAGCTTCAGAGAGACCCTTTCTGAACAAAGCCGCTAGTGCAGATTCATTCCACAGAGTGAGTACTGACCACTTCCTAAATTTCTGACAATATACTTCTACATCATCCTGACCCTGGCATAAAGCCAGCAGATTTTTCTCAGCCTGATCCACTGCATTAGGCTCATCGTAAAGCAATCCCAGCGCCTGGAAAAATGCATCAACATTACTCAATGCAGAATCTCCTGGTGCAAGAGAAAACGCCCAGTCCTGTGGGTCGCCGCGCAAAAAAGAAATAATAATCAAAACCTGTTGAATAGGATTACCAGAAGAATGAGGTTTCAAGGCCAAAAATAGCTTACAATTATTTCTGAAGCTCAGGAACTTAGTTCTGTCACCAAAAAACAAATCAGGAATCGGAATTCTTGGTTCTAGCATCGATTTCTGATCAATAGTATCTTGAATCTTTTGTACATTTACAACGAGATTATCCATTGAGGAGCACAGAGCCTGAATATCCATGTCCACAGCTGTGTCCTGAAGCACTCTAATGTCTAGGGGAAAAAAAAGACTGAAGACAGAGCTAAGAAAAAAAAATGATGTCAGGATTTCTTTTTTCCCTCTATTGGGAATCATTGGTGTGGCTCCTTGTACTGTTATGGCTGGCAATCAGGCAACACAGCTTGCAGTAATCAGCGCACATACAGAGATCTGGCAATAACCAAAAACAATAGGACGAGCTCTGAGACGTGGAATCTCTGTAGACTGCAGTACCTGATCTATCCTCACACAACTATAAGCAGCAGTGGATTGCGCCTATCACTACCTATGCAACTCGGCACTGCCTGAGGAGCTGACTAGCCTGAAGATAGAAATACAAGCCTGACTTACCTCAGAGAAATACCCCAAAGGAATAGGCAGCCCCCCACATATAATGACTGTTAGCAAGATGAAAAGACAAACGTAGGAATGAAATAGATTCAGCAAAGTGAGGCCCGATATTCTAGACAGAGCGAGGATAGCAAAGAGAACTATGCAGTCTACAAAAAACCCTAAAACGAAAACCACGCAAAGGGGCAAAAAGACCCACCGTGCCGAACTAACAGCACGGCGGTGCACCCCTTTGCTTCTCAGAGCTTCCAGCAAAAGTTAATAGCAAGCTGGACAGAAAAAACAGAAAACAAACTAGAAGCACTTATCTAGCAGAGCAGCAGGCCCAAGGAAAGATGCAGTAGCTCAGATCCAACACTGGAACATTGACAAGGAGCAAGGAAGACAGACTCAGGTGGAGCTAAATAGCAAGGCAGCCAAGGAGCTCACCAAAACACCTGAGGGAGGAAGCCCAGAGACTGCAATACCACTTGTGACCACAGAAGTGAACTCAGCCACAGAATTCACAACAGGTTTTGCCATGGTTTTGTATGCATTTTTTGCATGTGTTTTTGTACGGCAATTAAATTTTTTTTTTAGCTAAATAAAGATATTTCAAAAAAAGCTTTTTAATGTAATTTCTTGGTTCAACACCACCTTTTAGATTCTGATGCAGTGGGGCACCAGGGTAATTGGATTATGGCTTGATGTTAGCAGCTGTCATTGACACCATGCCCAAGGTTTAGTAATGAAAAGGTGTCAGCCAGATAACCATCATTACTAAGCTGCCAAGTAAACACAAACACACACATTGTAACCAGCCCATGTAGAAGCGTTAACAAATTGAACCTATATAGGCTATAACCAAACATCAACTGTTAATTTAAAAAAAAAATGGAAAAAAATTGTGTGGGCTCTCATGTAATTTTCATAACCAACAGAGGGAAAGCCAATGGCTGAGGGCTGATGTTAATATTCTGGGAAGGAGCCAATAGCCATAACGGTTCCCAGGCTATTAATATCATCTCACAGCTGTTAGCTTAGCCTTTTCTGGCTAATTTAGAGGGGAATCCCAGAACAAAATTCACATAGGGTCCCCCTATAAAATCTAACCAGCATAGGCTAGGCAGACAGCTGCAGGCTGATATTAATACCCTAGGAAGGGGCCATGGATATTGGCCACCTCATCCTTGACTAAAAACATCAGCTCTCATCCGCACCAGAAAAGGCACATTTATAAGATGTGCCAAATCTGGTGTTTAGCCTCGCTCTTCCCACTTGCCCTGGTTCAGTGGCAAGTGGGGTAATAGTTGGGGAGGGTTGATATCACCGTTGTATTGTCATATTATAAAAAAAACACACACCGAATAAAGTAGTTTATTTGAAATAATAACATAATTCCTTTATTGAATCTAAATTAAACCATACTCACCTAACAACTAACCATACTCACCTAACAACTAATCCACTGTTGCCAATGTCTCCTGCAACAAAAATAATAAACCACAATATTCCTCACCTGTCCGCCAAGAATCTAATAATCCATAATGTCCCACGACGATCCTGATGACTCAAGAATAGTTGGCTACACACTGACACAGGAGGTCATCGCTCCTGCAGTGTATAGCACTGAGCTGCGGTGAGAGAGTTCACAGGAGTTCATCATGTGATCAGGTCCGCTGAGCTCCCTTACGGCACACTGCATGGGAAAGTTCTCACACAGTGCTGTTTTTCGAGCAATTGTTAGGCATTTTTTAGGGCTGATCGTCTCCAAAAGACTCCTCGATAACTCCATGAGCACTTAGTATAATGTTCCTTCTCCCAGTACAATTCTTCGGCATCTTAGTCACATCTGAGGGTAATGGTGTGGTGACCACCCTTGACATCTACTTGATTTAATCTTATGATTCCATCTCTATGCCATGCTTCCTGGTTGCACTTAGACAATGGATTTCTGAGGACAATATGGGCCTGTCAAGTTGAAGAAATGCAGATGTTTGATGGCGTTTAATCCAAGTTGAAACCTAAAAATGTGATTGATTTGTTGTGAATGATTTAAAAATGTCCTTTGGAACAAGCTCAGATTTTCTGCCCGTGCACTCAGTATTCTAGATTGATTAGACTGCTACAGAACCGTCTGCTGACAAAAATGATTACTAATCACAAACAGCTGCTCAATTTATGTTGCCTTCATGAAAATACAAGATTTGGAATTTCAACCCTGGTATTTAAGATAAAAAGAACATTTTTTGTTTTATCTCGGCTCTCATAAAGACATGACATTTTTGTCGTCGTCACATTAAATACTTCTGCTTGTCACCCGTTCTTCATTCTGGGTATGATAATTCTATGTGGTCCTCACTAGAGATGAGCGAACATTTCAACATAAACGAACACCATTCAAGGTAATGGAAGGAAAAAACAAACGTATGCACAACACCCTCTAGCGGCCCCAAAAGCTGCCAAAACACATCAAATTATGGGGAGACACCAGGAAAGTGGTCTCAATTCACTCACAGTGCAAATTGTAGCATGGCACTGCAGCAATTTGCCAGGTATGAGGTATCGGAATCTGGGACAGCATTTACAGCTTTCACTTGAACGGCACAGTGAGACGAGGTGGGTGAGGGACCAATGTAGGCCTCTTGTGCTAGGAGCCCTGATACCTCATGCAACACTCAACCTGCTTTCACGCTGAGCCACACTCAGGTGGCACAAATTTCAGTTATCTAGACTACTATTGTCAGAAAAATCTTTGGATACTAACACGGCTGGTTGACTCCAAGGAAGTGGAGGCCTGACGGTCTCGGAGACCTACTTCTACGGGCAACACGCATGAAGGAGACCCAACAAGGAGTCTACACATTTACAAAAATTATTGGCAGTCACCATCAAAGTGGCATCAATTTCACCACAGTAGAAATTGTTTAATAAGGATGGACAGGTCTTCCACTACACCCAATCCATCAGATGGACACCCAACCAGGAGTGTTCACATTTCCAAAAATTATTGTCAGACACCACCAAAGTGGCATCAATTTCACCACAGTAGAATAGTATAATAGGGACTGACAGGTCTTTCATTACACCCAACCAGGATTGATCACAATTATAGAAACTTCCAGCTCATCCAGTTGATCTATGCTCATCCACCTGGCGCTCAGACACCGGCCTCGCCTTGGCCTCACATAAAGGAAAATACAAAAAATTGGAGTCTGGCTCAACAGGACTGGATTTTCCTTTTCTTTTTCAAAAGAAAATATAGTGCATACAAAAGAAAAATTTGCATGGCCGACACGCCTAGTGCAGTCGAAACACGTCGACTGGGTCATGTCTACCATGTAAATTTTTCTTTTGTATGCACTATATTTTCTTTTGAAAATGAAAAAGAAAAGAAAAATCCAGTCCTGTTGAGACGGACTCCAATTTTTTCTATTTTCCAGGATTGATCACATTTAACCCCTTTCTGACCTCGGACGGGATAGTACGTCCGAGGTCAGAAGCCCCGCTTTGATGCGGGCTCCGGCGGTGAGCCCGCATCAAATCCGGGACATGTCAGCTGTTTTGAACAGCTGACATGTGCCCGTAATAGGCGCAAGTAGAATCGCGATCTGCCCGCGCCTATTAACTAGTTAAATGCCGCTGTCAAACGCAGACAGCGGCATTTAACTACCTCTTCCGGCCGGGCGGCCGGAAATGACGGCATCGCCGACCCCTGTCACATGATCGGAGGTCGGCGATACTTCTCCATTGTAACCATAGAGGTCCTTGAGACCTCTATGGTTACTGATCGCCAGTGGCTGTGAGCGCCACCCTGTGGTCGGCGCTCACAGCACACCTGATTTTCAGCTACATAGCAGCGAACAGCAGATCGCTGCTATGTAGCAGAGGCGATCGTGCTGTGCCTGCTTCTAGCCTCCCATGGAGGCTATTGAAGCATGGCAAAAGTAAAAAAAAAAGTTAAAAAAAGTGAAAAAAATAAAAAAATATAAAAGTTTAAATCACCCCCCTTTCGCCCCAATCAAAATAAATCAATAAAAAAATCAAATCTACACATATTTGGTATCGCCGCGCTCAGAATCACCCGATCTATCAACTAAAAAAAAGCATTAACCTGATCGCTAAACAGCGTAGCGAGAAAAAAATTCGAAACGCCAGAATTATGTTTTTTTGGTCGCCACGACATTGCATTCAAATGCAATAACGGGCGATCAAAAGAACGTATCTGCACCGAAATGCTATCATTAAAAACGTCATCTCGGCCCGCAAAAAATAAGCCCTCAACCGACCCCAGATCATGAAAATTGGAGACACTGTGGGTATCGGAAAATGGCACAATTTTTATTTTTTTTTATCAAAGTTTGGAATTTTTTTTCACCACTTAGGTAAAAAATAACCTAGTCATGTTAGGTGTCTACGAACTCATACTGACCTGGAGAATCATAATGGCTGGTCAGTTTTAGCATTTAGTGAACCCAGCAAAAAAGCCAAACAAAAAACAAGTGTGGGATTGCACTTTTTTTGCAATTTCACCGCACTTGGATTTTTTTCCCCGTTTTCTAGTACACGACATGCTAAAACCAATAATGTCGTTCAAAAGTACAACTCGTCTTGCAAAAAATAAGCCCTCACATGACCATATTGACAGAAAAATAAAAAAGTTATGGCTCTGGGAAGGAGAGGAGTGAAAAACGAACACGGAAAAACGAAAAATCCCAAGGTCATGAAGGGGTTAAAGAAATGAGGGCCTGACACCACCGAAGTGGCATGCAGTTCACGAGAGTAGAAATAGTATAATTGGTACTGACACTACAGAAAACCTAGCACATGTATACCAACCATGACTGTTCACATTTCCACAAATTTGCGTTTACATCTGCAGCAGCATCAGCAGCAGCAACAGCAGGCACAGAAGACAAACTAAATATATCACAGAGTGCAGTTACGCGACATTAATGCAGCACACTAAAAAATGCAATATCGCCTAGTCTGTGCAGTCTGAGATTGGGGTGAAAAAGTCCTTGGAGATCCATGACTTTTTCATCTTGGGGAAAGTTAGGTGGTCTACAGTTTCCGGGGACAGCTGGCTGTGCTTATCTGTCAGGACACCACCAGCAGCACTGAAGACATGTTCTGAGAGAACGCTGGCTGCCGGGCACAATAAAACATCCAAGGCATGTGAGGCGAGCTCAGACCAATCATCCATTTTGGAAGACCAAAATGTGAAAGGGTCCAAACCCTCCTTGATGGTGTTGATAGTTAGTTCTAGATACTCCTGCACCGTCCTCTCCTGTCCTCTCCATTAGTTTACCATGTGCAATACATGGATATTGTCGTGCTTGTGCACGAGCTGGTCTTAAAAAGTATCAAAGGACTCACAGAAATTGCTTCTTCCACTTACACGACTGCTGCTGTTAATGTTTTGGTGTTGACAAATTGACGTGCCGGAGGTTGGATGTCTAGAGCTGTGATGCGAACTGTGTGCTTCACTGCTGTCTTGGGGAATAGCTCTCGGTTGTGTAAAAGCGTGTTACAATACTCCAGCATTTGCAGGTCCCGTTCCAGGGCAGGAAGAATCTGGCAAAATTTGGTTTCATTATTTGGATCTAACAGAGTGGCAACCCAGTAGTCAGCACTATTTCTAATCATAACTATACGGGAATCATGTTGCAGCAAGAAGGCACTCATATGTCGGGCTCTACTTTGAGGTTCAAGCCCATGCTGTGGTGGTGGCTGGGTAACACTGATGCTTGTTTCCTCCATCCCCTCCTGCCAACCACGAACAACAGAGATTGGAGGATTATCCTCTTCAGCTCATGACAGTCGCTTCCCCATCACTTCTTCCGCCTCCTTTTGTTCCTTGGATCTTGCACCTTCACTAACAGTTTGTCTGTTATCACGAGCCCTCCTCGATCGCAGTAATCCACCCTCCCTTGACACGCACCAGTGTGACACATATTTTTTACCAAATGTTTCCGATTTTATAAAATTTTGCTTGTGTTTTTCCGATCGCAAATTTACGTTTGGCGATCGATTTACAAACAAATTCGCTCATCACTAGTCCTCACATGAACAACTGGTGAATTTTTTGGCTCCTGACAATTAAAAAAGTGAAAATGAAAACTTTTGAAAAGGTCGTCCGTCATCATTGATGCTCTATTAAAGGGTCTTAACAGTGCACCAAACAACTGCTGATTTTGCCAGAGGAATCATTTCTTCTGTAGAGTAAATGTGGTATTGCATGCAATGTTGGGTTGAGGAACGTTGGGCCCATTACAGGACTTGTATCTGAGGACCCACCTTTCATATATATAAAACCAATGCATTATCATTAAAGGAGTTTATCGGACCAGGGCTAATTTTCATCAGGTACTGTATGTAACGGTATTGCCACACTCGCGTGAGTCTCTCACATCAATACCCGGCACTGGCGCCGGCACTCGAACCGGACCGTGCGGCTGCATAGAAATACATGCAGCCGCACGCTTTGGTCCCGAGTGCCGGCAGCAGTGGCGGGAATTGATGCGAGAGACTCACGCGAGTTTCTCGCATCACAATCGCAAGTGTGACCCCGGCCTAACAGTGAGTATGCTGCACACTATTAGGATTCTGTATGATGCATTGCCTGATGAAGATTAGCCCTGGCATAAAAATGCCTTAAATGATAATGCAAAATAACACATGGAGGAGAGAGCTGTGTAGTGTAGCTCCTTAAATGTTTCCATCCAGCCGTTGCCAGAGGTTATTACAACTAATTGGCAGGGGTTCTGGATGTCGGATCCCCATCAAACCAATATTGATGACCTATACCCCACACAGTGAATTCCTTCCAAATAATCTCAGCATAACAACCCTATAGTGGCCCCAACACACAGAATGATATTCTACAGCTCCATATATACAGTATGATGTCCCTACAGGTCCCTATATACAGTCTGATGTCCCTACAGCTCCATATATACAGTATGATGTCCCTACCGGTCCCTATATACAGTATGATGTCCCTACCGGTCCCTATATACAGTATGATTGTGGTACAATGATTTGTCCCTCACAAGCACAGTATGATAATGAAAAATAGTGGCCCTGACAAAGTTTGATGCCCCAACAACACAGTATAATGTCTCCACAGACCCTCTATTTACAGTATAATAGCCCTCACAGATCCTTATATATAGTATAATAGCTCTCACAGCCACCTATACACAATATGATTGCTCAACAGCCCTTTATACAGTATGTAGTATGATGCCTCCCTCAACTCTTCCTATATACAGTATGATGTCCCCATAGCTCTATATATATATATTGTATAATGTCCCACACAGCTCCATATATACAGTATGATGGCCCACACAACCTCCTATATACAATGTTTTCACATAAGTCCCTTTATATGTTGTATCATGACCCTCATAGCTCCCTCCATGCAGTATGATGGCCCACACACCTTCCTGTATACAATATGAGGTCCTCCACAGCTCCCTAAATGCAGAATGATGTCCCAACAGTTCCCTATATACAGTATAATGGCCCTTCAAGCTTCCTATATGCAGTATGATGTCCTCACAGCTCCCTTTACCCAATATGATGACATATACAGATTTGTTTATACAGTTTAATATCCCCCACCTCTCTGTGTATATAGTATGAGGGCCTCACAGCTCCCTTATATGCAATATGGGGGTCTGACAGCTGTCTCTAAAGTGTTGTCATGGTGTGACTGTGGAATAGCAAATGGACTCCCATACTGTTTATCAGGCTAGGGGTCCCAAGCTATCCCTGTCCCCAGGAATACCCGAGGGTGGGAACGCTTGAGTCTCATTCCTTATTATGCTTCTGAGTAGCACTAATTTGTGAAGTTTATGGGGAAAACACAAGCAAGACAGACATGACAAAACAAAAGCACAGTCACACAGCACTCTCACAGGGAAATACTCCGAGGAACAAATATGTAAAGCCCATGAGGCAACAAAGTAACATGCAGACGTTAAGGGAAAAGGAAAGGCTTTACCTAACCACGCTCGCAACAACGTTGGAACAACTACCAGTAAACCCGGATGTGTCCACCTCTCCAGACCAGAAGGAATAATTATTACTGACATTACATGCATTAGCAAAGCAAAGCAAATATATTCATTGGGTGACTCTTGATAGTCATTGCAAGAAGCTTGGGAGAGCCCAGGGTTTGGGCCAGCAGATCACGTGTGCCGCTAGCCAGAACTGGCAATCTCAAATAATTTGTCATGAGGTTTTTCCAATGGGCACCTTTGGTTTTCCTTTCTTTCTACAACCACCATCCTCCTTCCCTGCTTCATGTTGATGAGGCATCCTATGTCATCCACTCAGGGTCCTCCACCACGTTCCGTGCACAGGCACATTGATAAGGGCAGAGCAAAGTACTGTGATGCACTGGAAAAAGCTAAAAGTGATGACCCGGAAGAAAAGCTGGCGCATGCGTACTACATGCGTACTACAGTACTTTGTTCTGCCCGCAGCAGGGTAGACAGAAGAGACTCTGTGCACTGAGAGTGATGGAGAACTCTGAGAGGATGACGTAGGAGGCGTCATCCACATGAAGCAGGGAAGGAGGATGGTGTCTTACAAATTGCCCCTCAATGACTGCAAGACGCAGTAAAAATCTTAGGGATTTATTGGTGTCAAGTCACTATACCCCAAAAGTGAACACGTACAATTTTGGATCTGGTGGGCCACCCCATGGCTGTTTTCCATGTGGTGATTGTGTCTCTTGTCAAAATGTCTGTCGTAGTGCTAAGTTTGAATCAGCAGATGGTACAAAAACCTTTTCGATTAATTACCATATAACATGCAACACCACCCAGGTAGTGTACTATGCTGTTTGCAGCTGCCCGAAAATTTACATTGGATTAACATCCCGCCGGTTGGGCACACGTACACGAGAACACGTACGCGACATAATGGCGGCTAAAAATGAGACAGACATGACACAACTGAAGACTATACCACGTCACTTTCGACAGTTCCATGGGTGTAACCCTAAGTCTTTTTTGGTACGTGGAATCGACCTTGTCAAGTGTGGTATTAGAGGGGGTAACATTCAGCGTATGTTGGCACAGAGGGAGTGCCGGTGGATTACCACACTGGGCACAATGTCGCCCATGGGCCTCAACGAAGCGCATGGATTCTCCTCTTATCTTTGAAGAGTATACATATCTCTATGTTTTTCCTGTTGTCTCTATTATGCCCAATTAGTTTTTAATTTTGTATCTCTGTTTCGCATAATTTTAGTGTGCTTATCTTCCTGACTATATCCATGTGACGCCCGACATTGTGGATATCGACATCAACATGCAAATGGAGCGTGATTGAAATACTGGCAACATCATCTCGGAATGAAGTTTTATACTGAATAATGGACAATAACATTTTGACAAATCCGGGATATATACGTTAATTAATAACAGTTTTTGCAATAATATCTAAATTAAATTTGTTGTGTGGCAACGATGTATATGTATATATATTTCCATCGTTGCCACGCTTCTATGCCTGTAGTATCCGATATTGTGTTATTCTGTATATCCCCATTTGTGGGCTCTCTCATGTTCATGGTCGGGATGTTTTAATTTTGTGTTTAATTTTAATTTTAATTATATTATTACCATATATCCTATTTATGCACTGCTTATTGTTTATAAGCACACTTTGTTATTATTCCCCTGCCATTCCCGTCTCCCTCAGGTGGATCTTGTTCTTGGGTTGTGGGTATGGCATGGATCCATTGTGGGGGTGTATGGGTGGGATTTTGGGGATTTATTCACCTTTATCATGATTCACGCATGCGCACTACCTGGCGTTACATAGTGTAAATGACAACGCCAATGTGTATTTAATCTTATCTATATTTGCACTTTATTGCACTGTCACTTTAAATTACATCAGCTGATATTCTGCACACCGCACGCAGGGCTCACTGCGTACTTGTTTCCATCTCTGACGGCGGCTCTGTGTCATGGGTTGCGGGCGTGGCGCCAGCCCGCTCACGTGATCGGTACCTGCCGGATGGATGTGAGACTTGGAGCGCATCAGAGGCTCTGTGTGCGGCTCACGCATGCGCACGCGCTATTTCTATTGTGTCACATGATCGGATGTGACCATTATTTAAATGGGACTGAGATCATCATTAAACCACGCCCCCTGAGGAAGCGGCAACTTTTGATCGCGAAACGCGCGTTGGGGTTTGTAACCGGGATCCAGACGGGACCTTTATTCCACTCTACTCCACATGGGTAATTAGAACTCTTATATTTGTAATGTGTGCACATCAGTTTACGGCCACTATTACAGCACTTATCTATGCGCTGACATTGTTCAGCCTGGCTGTTTGAACATTACCAAATGCTTTTGTGTGCACTTACTGGCAGCACGTTTGCTGCATGCTTATGAGTCAGCAATTTACTATGCCATTGTCCCGGTCTGTGATTCATGGTTACTATTGTGCCAACGGATTTAGTCACAAACCTGTCACTTTTATGTATATGGTAATATTATGTTTCTGATACTGATTGTTTTTCAATAAAGTTTATATTTTGGGTAAATTTTTTTTGGCTACTTTTTGGCTCATGGTTCTCCTATTTTTGTGATATATGGTTGAGTCGCCAATTTTTCGTTGTTATTTTCGACTGATGTTTATTTATATATAGTTCCCTATATACAGTATAATGGCCCTTCAAGCTTCCTATATGCAGTATGATGTCCTCACAGCTCCCTTTACCCAATATGATGACATATGCAGATTTGTTTATACAGTTTAATATCCCCCACATCTCCGTGTATATAGTATGAGGGCCTCACAGCTCCCTTATATGCAATATGGGGGTCCGACAGCTGTCTCTAAAGTGTTGTCATGGTGTGACTGTGGAATAGCAAATGGACTCCCATACTGTTCATCAGACTAGGGGTCCCAAGCTATCCCTGTCCCCAGGAATACCCGAGGGTGGGAACGCTTGAGTCTCATTCCTTATTATGCTTCTGAGTAGCACTAATTTGTGAAGTTTATGGGGAAAACACAAGCAAGACAGACATGACAAAACTAAAGCACAGTCACACAGCACTCTCACAGGGAAATACTCCGAGGAACAAATATGTAAAGCCCATGAGGCAACAAAGTAACATGCAGACGTTAAGGGAAAAGGAAAGGCTATACCTAACCCCGCTCGCAACAACGTTGGAACAACTACCAGTAAACCCGGATGTGTCCACCTCTCCAGACCAGAAGGAACAATTATTACTGACATTACATGCATTAGCAAAGCAAAGCAAATATATTAATCGGGTGACTCTTGATAGTCATTGCAAGAAGCTTGGGAGAGCCCAGGGTTTGGGCCAGCAGATCACGTGTGCCGCTAGCTAGAACTGGCAATCTCAAATAATTTGTCATGAGGTTTTTCCAATGGGCACCTTTGGTTTTCCTTTCTTTCTACAACCACCATCCTCCTTCCCTGCTTCATGTTGATGAGGCATCCTATGTCATCCACTCAGGGTCCTCCACCACGTTCCGTGCACAGGCACATTGATAAGGGCAGAGCAAAGTACTGTGATGCACTGGAAAAAGCCAAAAAGCGATGACCCGGAAGAAAAGCTGGCGCATGCGTACTACATGCGTACTACAGTACTTTGTTCTGCCCGCAGCAGGGTAGACAGAAGAGACTCTGTGCACTGAGAGTGATGGAGAACTCTGAGAGGATGACGTAGGAGGCGTCATCCACATGAAGCAGGGAAGGAGGATGGTGGTTGTAGGAAGAGAGGGAGACTGGAGACGTCCATCGGGAAATCCTTATGACAGGTTCTCTTTGAGTTTGCCAAATCTGGCTAGCGACACACATGAGCTTCTGGCCTGATCCCTGAGATCTCCCAAACTAGTTGCAATGACAATAAAGAGCAAAAAATCGCGTAGCCAAGGAGACGATTAGGAGTCACACGATGAAGGGGTCAGATTGACTCTGAAATGCGAGAAAAGTGCTATGATGCGCATGCATTGGGAAAGGCCAAAAAGCGCTGATGACCCGGGAGTAAAGCCGGCGCATGTGCACTACAGTACTTTGTTCTGCCTTTAGCAGGGCAGAGATAAGAGTGCCTGCATAAGAGCGCGATGGGGTCACTGTGTGGATGACGTAGGATGCATCATCTCCATGTAGCGGGGAAGGAAGACGACCATTGTGGGAAGAGAGGAGGCAACAGCTCAAGACCAGAGACACCCGTCGGACCCAACCGCACTTAATGTGGGTATAATAGAAGGTATTGTCTGTGCTATGCAGAGAGGGTTGAGGACTTATATACAGCGTACCAGAATGCTGAAAAAGAGACCTTAAAGGTGGTGGCAATACGTTATATTGGGGAAATTTGGTGACAGCTTCCCTTTAAGGAAAAAACACCCCCCAGAAAGCATGAAATTGGGAGTCCGAGTAGCACTATGCTCCTGAGGAAAGGCTCCTGAGACAACCCCTTTAATGTTCATCACACCACTGTGAAATTGCGAGGTTTATTGTCATTACAATGAAAAATCATTAGAATCCTATTGCATACAAGAACGACAGCACATGGCTCCATCAGCTGCCGAACCGACGGAGCCAGATGAGTGATACAACGACAATGGCGAAAGTTAAACAATGGAAAATGTGAATAACACAATGGAGCAATTTGTCTGCACTGAACACTGGTATAATGATGCCTGGATGTGATGTAAAGAAGGATTGTAATGGCTTTAGACAACGATGTGCGTCCAATCATTTCTTACCCTGTGAAGTTGGGTAGAAAGATACTTGAAGCTCCTGAGTCCAAATATAAAATTATGCGGCTTTTGTGCACAATGACCAAGTCACGACTCCTTACCCTCTATGGAACGGGACAGCTTCATTATTATTCTCCGTCAGTGAAGTAAAAGCTCTATTTGTCGTAAATCAGCAACTAAGTGTTGCTCATGGGACGGACCAGAACAGGAGGAGCCAGCCCAGCCAACAACTTGATAATCTTCAAGAAAATGACTTTGGGAAATTATGATGATATATTTTTCCTCCTACTCGGAAGAGGGACAACTTAACATCAGAAATGTGTGTGTGTGTATGTGTGTGTGTATGTCCGGGATTGGCATCTGCACCGTCGCAGATACAGCCACAAAATTTTGCAAAGTCACACGTCTGGACCGCAAGAGCGTCATAGGCTATGTTGTGAGGCGAAATTTTAACCCCGTGCGTTCCAATTCACCAAACAATTTTGCCCCTATCTACATAATGGGGAAAAAAGTGAAAGGAAAAGTGTTGGAGGCGTCAAAGCTACAGCCACAAAATTTTGCACAGTCACACGTCTGGACCCTGAGAGCGTCATAGGCTATGTTGTAAGGCGAAATTTTAACCCCGCGCGTTCCAATTCACCAAACAATTTTGCCCCTATCTACATAATGGGGAAAATAGTGAAAGGAAAAGTGTTGGAGGCGTCGCAGCTACAGCCACAAAATTTTGCACAGTCACACGTCTGGACCCCGAGAGCGTCATAGGCTATGTTGTGAGGTGAAATTTTAACCCCGCGCTTTCCAATTCACCAAACAATTTTGCCCCTATCTACATAATGGGAAAAAATGAAAGGAAAAGTGTAGGAGGCAAATTGACAGCGGCCAGATGTGAACAAGGGGGACTTAAAGAATGAGAGCGATGGCGCCAAAGAGTATATACCGTACAGTTGCTAAGGTGGGGCCCCGACATGGGATACTCACCACACACGGGGATATGAACACACACACAAAATGCACCACACACTACCACGTGCTTGAACACATATTACCCTCAGCACACATTTCACCACAAATACACCAACCTCGCCACATAAAAGTCAAAACACAAAAGTCGCCGCTCAAAAGTCGCCACGCGCAGAACTCGCCACATGCAAAAACTAGGCTCTTGCAAAACTCGCCACAAGTGCAAAACTCACCTCATGGAAAACTCGCCACACGCAAAACTTGCACACGCGGAAAAATTGCCACATGCACAAAAGTTGCAACACATGCAAAAGTTGCCTCACACAAAACTTGCACATACTCAAAAGGCACCACACATAAAACTCGCCACGCGCAAAACTCGCCATGCGCAAAACTTGCTGCACACAACTTGCTACACTAACCTGTCACATGCAACTCGACACACAAAAAGTTGCTACACGCATGTTGCCACACAAAACTCATCTCACAAAAGTCGCTACATGCATGTCGCAACACACGCAACTCAACACACACAACTTGACAAACAAAACTCGCCCTAAAACACACACAAGTCTGGTATTATCCTTCAAAAATAAAAATCTGATCAATAAGCAGACAAACTACAACAAATGTACCATATAGGAAATACGGCAGCTGTCAGTCACATGACCTGTCTATTATGTGTATGTGTGAGCTAATATATACTGCCAGGGGGAGGGCTTCCTGTTGGCTGAGGATTTATCAGGCTGCCAATTTAGCTTACAAATACTGAGGTAAAAATACTGAGCAAATAACGTGTGAACGAGGTCTAATACAGGAGGAGATGACACACAGGTATATACTATATACAGGAGAGATGACACACAGGTATATACTATATAGAGGAGGAGATGACATACAGGTACATATATATACAGGAGGAGATGACATACAGGTATATACTATATACAGGAGGAGATGACATACAGGTATATGCTATATATAGAAGATGACATGCAGGTATATACTATATACAGGAGGAGATGACACAGATATATACTATATACAGGGGAGATGACACACAGGTATATACTATATACAGGAGGAGATGACATACAGGTTTATACTATATATAGAAGGAGATGACATTCAGGTATATACTATATATAGGGGAGATGACAGCAGGTATATACTATATACAGGGGAGATGACATACAGGTATATACTATATACAGGAGATGACATACAGATGTATACTATATATAAGGGAGATGACAAACATGTATATACTGAGGTGATGATGTGAAAATGAAAAGGTGTGAGTGCAAAATGAGAGGAGTGAGGGAAAATAGTGTAGTGATCAGAAAATGACAGATGTGAGGTTGAAATGACAAGTGTTAGGGGGGAATGAGAGGAGTGAGGGAGAAAATGAGAGGTGTGAGGGAGAAAATGAGAGATGTCAGGGGGAAAATGAAAGATGTGATTGGGAAAATGAGAGGCGTGATGGGAAAATAAGAGAAGTGAGGTGCTATAACTAACCACAGATATTTACTATGCCCAGGCAACGCCGGGCTCTTCAGCTAGTTTCTTATAAAAAATAAGCGTTAGGCATGATAAAATCTATTTATAAACTGTTGAATTCATCAAAAATTACCCCAAAATTCTGAATGATCAGCATTGTAATTTTGTATGATTTTATTTTCATGAAACCTGTAAAATGTTGGACAGATGATCTCCGTTTTTTCTGGATGCTAGGATGAGGTTAAAAAAAATTAAAAGATCATACTTACATTTCCTGTGCCCACCCTGTCCTGCCACTGCAGCATCCCACCCAACTGTCTGGTCTTTGCTTCTAATTTTTTGATCTCGGAAGTTCGAATATTCTTCTCTTGAATTTTCAGCCTTCCTGCACTGAATTTACCCTACGCCACTGACATTAAGATACATCGCGTTCCATGTGCTGGTCATGGAAGACTGGAGAATGGACTAGGAAGCAGCAGCAGGACAGGTCAATGGGGAGCTCAGGACAGGTGAGTAATATTTATCATTTTTAACCCTTCCCCCTTCTTCATTTACAGTATTATGGTTTGGGATCTAGAGAGACCTCGGAGTTTGATAAACATATTTCATTTTGTGATAAATTGATGTGTTTCAAAAAACATTTTTCAGCCAATTTGCAAAAATCAAACGTAAGCTAATTTAAAAAAAAAAAAATCCTCTTAATAAAAAAAGAAAACTTAACCTCAGCAATTTTTCAAAAGCATAATAACAAGAAAACTCAGCACTCTGATGTATAGACATAAAGTGGAAGAAAAATTTATTTGAGCCATCTAAAAATATGAAAAGTAATATTAACGTTTCGGTCCAACATCCGGGCCTTCATCAGAATGGTGCGGATTACTATGGGAAAAGGGTGTGTATAAGTGCCGGCAATCTAAGACCCACGCTATTAGCGTTACGTTGCTGCACTTATGCTCACCCCTCTCCCATAGTGAACACCATTCTGATGAAGGTCCGGATGTTGGGCCGAAACGTTAATTTTGTTTTTTATATTTTTACATGGCACGAAGACATTTTTCTTCCACTTTATCTGCATACCTCCGAGGGCAGAATTTTTCATATATTTACGGATTATAACCCTTCGCACTTACCACTCTTGTATGTCGTTTGCTGCTAATTTTCCAAAAGTAGCAAGGTAACGCAAAAAATGGGAAATTAAATTAATTGCTTTAGGAAAAAGGAGAATTTAGAAACTTTTTTTCTGCATTTCTAACCCTTAAAATGCAATAGGAAGCAATTTATAACAAGATTAATTTATAATAAATTTTCCTCATATTAATTTTTTTTTAAATTTCATTTTTGTGACATAAATCTGAAATTCTGTTGCTGCAACACCTGTCTGTGAATTTGCAGCAAGTACGGTACCTGGTGGGCTTCTTTTCTTCCTGGCGGTTTAGTGGCCTTACGTGTAGTTTATAGTCATTTAATCCTTGATGTAACGGAAATCAGTGCTTAAAGGGGCGGTCTACATTGGCCAATACCAGCAGCGGGTCCCCCAGTAAGGGTCTGATTGCAATCAGCTGTTATCAGTGAGGAAGGCACTTAGCCCTGCAGGGAAATAAACCATTACCAGACAGCCAAGGAAATCAGTGATCTGCCTGGAACCCGTATGTCCAGGTCACACATGCAGTCTGCGGGGCTTCGGCCCTCTCTGGTGCTCTTACGTTTGCAGGCGCTTTAACTCCCATAAACTGCAATGGATATAGCAGATATAGTGCCGAAATGCCAAAAGGTGGAATGTTAGTCCCCAGGCAGCGTCAGGCCTTCCTCAGACCTCAGTGCTACTTCTATGTCTTGTACTTGTTTTCTCATGGACACAGCACACCCCATTATACGCTATAGTGCCGGTCACATGTCCGTGTTGTTCTGATATCACAGATGTAAAGGATCAATGCCAGATTATGGGTCTGTGAGAAGCAAGCTTTGTCATTTATGTTTTCATCCATAAGGCCATAAGCGTATGGCATGGGATGCGATATGCTAATGACCCTCGGCTCCGGCCCTGCTGTCAGCGGGAGCCGAGTGTCGTGCGTCTGTGCCCCGAGCTTCTCGCACAGGGAGGATCGGAGCACAGCGGGGGAGGAGGCGGAGAAATCGGATGATATCTGAGTGGTGTGCGCTGTCCTCGCACCCATAGGCTTATATGGCTGCGAGAGAGCAGAGACTCGGCCGAGTGTCCGTGACAAGAAATCGCTCGCACACTGAAAACGGCCGAAGAAAAAACCGTGAACTGTCCCATAGAAGAAAACTGGTCCGAGTGCTATGTGATGTTTTATCGCATAGCACTCGTCCGTATTACGCTCTATTGTGACTCCGGCCTTAGTGGAAAACACTGATTCAATGTCACACTGATAAAACACTAATAACACTGATAAAACACTGATAACACACTGATAAAACACTAATAAGGCCGGTTTCACACGTCAGTGTCTCCGGTACGTGAGGTGACAGTTTCCTCACGTACCGGAGCCACTGACACACATAGACACAGTGAAATCAATGCATTTGTGCAGATGTCATTGATTTTTTTGCGGACCGTGTCTCCGTGTGCCAAACACGGAGACATGTCAGTGTTCGTGGGAGCGCACGGATTACATGGACCCATTAAAGTCAATGGGTCCGTGTAAAACACGTACCGCACATGGGCGTTGTCCGTGTGCAGTCCGTGTTCCGTGCAGGAGACAGCGCTACTGTAAGCGCTGTCCCCCCCACTGGTGCTGAAGCCGCGATTCATATCTTCCCTGCAGCAGCGTTTGCTGTACAGAAGATATGAATAATTGTGTTTAAAATAAAGATCTATGTGCCCCCCCGCCCTCCCACCCCCTGTGCGCCCCCCTCCCCACCCCCTGTGCGCCACCCCTCTCCCACCCCCTGTGCGCCCCTTCCCCCGCTGTTCTGAAAATACTCACCCAGCTCCCTCGTTGGCTGTCGCTACTTCCTGTTCTGGCCGCATCTTCTCCTGTATGCGGTCACGTGGGGCCGCTCATTTACAGTAATGAATATGCGGCACCACCTCCCATAGGGGTGGAGCCGCATATTCATTACCGTAATCGGCGGCCCCACGTGACCGCATACAGGAGAAGATGCGGCCAGAACAGGAAGCAGCGCCGGCGAGGGAGCAAGCCGGGTGAGTATTTTCAGAACAGCGGGGGGAGGGGGGGCGGGCGCACAGGGGGTGGGAGGGCGGAGGGCACATAGATCTTTATTTTAAACACAATTATTCATATCTTCTCTACAGCAAACGCTGCTGCAAGGAAGATATGAATCGCGGCTTCAGCACCAGATGCTGGTATGTGTGGTACCCAGCACGGTGCGTGTAGTACCCAGTGGGCACACGGGCGGCACACGTGTGCCGCACGTGTGCCACACTGATGTGCCACAGAAACGTAGGGGCACACGGACACGGATAATTCCGGTACCGATTTTTTCCGGTACTGGAATTATCTGGACGTGTGAAACCGGCCTAACACTGATAAAACACTGATCGCACACTGATAAAACACTGATGACACACTGATAAAACACTGATGATACACTGATAATATGCAGATGATACACTGATGACACACTGATAAAACACTGATCCAACACTGATGACACACTGATAAAACAATGATAATACACTGATCAAACACTGATGACACACTGTTAAAACACTTTATAAAACACTGATGACACACTGATCCAACACTGATGACGTACTGATAAAATACTGATAATACACAGATGATACACAGATAAAACACGGAAGACACACTGATAAAACACTTTATAAAACACTGATGACAGACTGATAAAACACTGATCAAACACTGATGACACACTGATAAAACACTGATAACACACTGATAAAACACTGATGACACACTGATCCAACACTTTATAAAACACTGATGACACACTGATAAAACACTGATAAAATACTCATGACACACTGATCAAACACTGATCAAACACTGATAAAACACTAATAATACACTGATGACACACTGATAAAACACTGATAATACACTGATGACACACTGATAAAACACTGATCAAACACTGATGACACACTGATAACACACTGATCCAACACTGATGACACACTGATAAAACACTGATCAAACACTGATGACACATTGATCAAACACTGATGAAAAACTGATCGCATCGGAAACATTTTTTCATGTAGTTGTTTAAAAACAGACGTGTGAACTAAGTCTAAGGCCGTAGTCACACTAGAGAGCTTTACAGACGTATGAGAGGCGCAAAAACTACGCATTGCACACGGACCAATGATTCTCTATGGAGCAACTCCTATCTGCCGTATATTTCGAAGCCGTATTTTATGGAAAATCGTAGCATGCTGCGTTGGTCAGCGTATTGCGCAAAAAATCCGCCAATGAAAGTCTATGGGGCGAGAAAAATACGGATTACACACGGACCAACAGTGTGACTTGCGAGAAATACGCAGCGGTGTTCTAGAGAAAAGCCGGCAATTCAGTGCGGTGCACAGTAAAATCAGTGAGACACACATATATATATATATATATTTATATTTCATATAGCGCTAGATAGCTTAAAAGCCAGTAATTCAATTACCGGCTTTTGCTTTCTCCTTCCCAAACCCGACATGATATGAGACATGATTACATACAGTAAACCATCTCATATCCCTTCTTTTTTTGCATATTCCTCACGAATAATGTTAGAAGTGCCTGTGTGAAAAATTTGGTGGCTCTAGGTGTTAAAATAAAGGGTTAAATCACGGAAAAAATTGGCGTGGGCTCCTGCACAATTTTCTCCGCCAGAGTAGTAAAGCCAGTGACTGAGGGCAGATATTAATAGCCTGGAGAGGGTCCACGGTTATTGCCCCCCCCCCCCGGCTAAAAACACCTGCCCCCAGCCACCCCAGAAAAGGCACATCTGGAAGATGCGCCTATTCTGGCACTTGGCCTCTCTCTTCCCACTCCCCTGTAGCGGTGGGATATGGGGTAATGAAGGGTTAATGTCTCCTTGCTATTGTAAGGTGACATTAAGCGTGGTTAATAATGGAGAGGTATCAATAAGACACCTATCCATTATTAATCCAATAGTCGTAAAGGGTTAATAATACACACACACATTATGAATAAAGTATTTTAATGAAATAAATACACACATGGAGTTTTAAAATCTTTATTGTACGCTTAATCCACCTGAAGACCCTCGTTCTGTAAAAAAAACTAAATAAAAAAGCAAGAATATTGCATTACTGTCTGCCGTACAGTCATTTCCCACGCTGTAAATCCATCTGAAGGGGTTAAATAAATTTACAACCAGGAGCTCTGCTAATGCAGCTGTGCTTGTGGCTGTAAAAACTGTGAAAGGCTCAGGAACAAAAGAAAAACATTGCCGGATTCAGGAGAACAGCAGCTTTTACTGCAGGTAATAACATTCTGTATCTATAATATAACGGTGGGAGCGTCACTCTGTCCGAAGCCTTTATAGACTGCGCAAGCGCGACGCACCACACCTGCGCAGTCTGGACCAGAGTGACGCAGCCGGACTTAATTATCCCCCCCATAATATACCGGCCGTGGGGGCTCCAACCCCCTCCCACCCCCTGTGCGCACCCCCTCCCACCCCCGTGCGCCCCTCCCCCCCGGTGTGCCCCTCCCCCCCCCCGCTGTGATTAAAATACTCACCTAGCTTCCGGATCCCTCGCCACAGCGTCCTCTTCTGGCCGCAGCCTCTTCTGTATGCGGTCACGTGGGGCCGCCGATTACAGTACTGAATATGCGGCTCCGCCCCTTTGGGAGGCGGAGCCGCATATTTATTATTTTAATCGGCGGCCCCACGTGACCGCATACAGGAGAGGCTGCGGCCAGAAGAGGACGCTGCGGCGAGGGATCCAGAAGCTAGGTGAGTATTTTAATCACAGCAGGGGGGGGGGGGGCGCACTGGGGGGTGGGGGGGCGCACAGGGGTGGGAGGGGGGGGACCTGGATCTGCTTTTTAAACCCTAATATTCATATGTTCCCTGCAGCAAATGCTGCTGCAGGGAACATATGAATCGCGGCTTCAGCACCAGTGGGGGGGACAGCGCTTATGCACGACAGCGCTGTCTCCTGCACGACACACGGACAGCATAGGGACGATGTCCGTGCGCGGTACGTGTTTTACACGTCCAGCACAGCCGCCCCCAGCACAGCCACAGCCACGCACAGCCGCCCCAGCACAGCCACGCACAGCCGCCCCAGCACAGCCACGCACAGCCGCCCCCAGCACAGCCACGCACAGCCGCCCCAGCACACCCACGCACAGCCACCCCAGCACAGCCACGCACAGCCGCCCCAGCACAGCCACAGCTACAGCCACGCACAGCCGCCCCAGCACAGCCACGCACAGCCGCCCCAGCACAGCCACGCACAGCCACCCCAGCACAGCCACAGCCACGCACAGTCGCCCCAGCACAGCCACAGCTACAGCCACGCACAGCCGCCCCAGCAAAGCCACGCACAGCCACCCCAGCACAGCCACGCACAGCCGCCCCCAGCACAGCCGCCCCCAGCACAGCCACAGCCACGCACAGCCGCCCCAGCACAGCCGCCCCCAGCACAGCCACAGCCACGCACAGCCGCCACGCACAGCCACCCCAGCACAGCCACAGCCACGCACAGCCACCCCCAGCACAGCCACCCCAGCAAGCACAGCCACGCACAGCCGCCCCAGCACAGCCATGCACAGCCACCCCAGCACAGCCACAGCCACGCACAGCCGCCCCCAGCACAGCTGCCCCCAGCACAGCCACAGCCACGCATAGCCGCCCCCAGCACAGCCGCCCCAGCACAGCCACAGCTACAGCCACGCACAGCCGCCCCAGCACAGCCACGCACAGCCGCCCCAGCACAGCCACGCACAGCCACCCCAGCACAGCCACGCACAGCCGCCCCCAGCACAGCCACATCCAAGCACAGCCGCCCCCAGCACAGCCACCTCCAGCACAGCCACAGCCACGCACAGCCGCCCCAGCACAGCCACAGCTACAGCCACGCACAGCCGCCCCAGCACAGCCACGCACAGCCACCCCAGCACAGCCACGCACAGCCACCCCAGCACAGCCATGCACAGCCGCCCCCAGCACAGCCACAGCCTCGCACATCTGCCCCAGCACAGCCGCCCCCAGCACAGCCACAGCCACACACAGCCGCCCGAGCACAGCCACAGCCACGCACAGCTGTCCCCGCGCACATCCGCCCCCAGCACAGCCACAGCCACGCACTGCTGCCCCAGCACAGCCACGCACAGCCACCCCAGCACAGCCACAGCCACGCACAGCCGCCCCCAGCACAGCCACCCCAGCACAGCCACAGCCACGCACAGCCGCCCCAGCACAGCCACACACAGCCACCCCAGCACAGCCACGCACAGCCACCCCCAGCACAGCCACGCACAGCCGCCCCCAGCACAGCCGCCCCAGCACAGCCACAGCTACAGCCACGCACAGCCGCCCCAGCACAGCCGCCCCAGCACAGCCACGCACAGCCACCCCAGCACAGCCATGCACAGCCGCCCCCAGCACAGCCACAGCCACGCACAGCCGCCCCCAGCACAGCCGCCTCCAGCACAGCCACAGCCACGCACAGCCGCCCCAGCAGAGCCACGCACAGCCACCCCAGCACAGCCACGCACAGTCGCCCCCAGCAGAGCCACAGCCACGCACAGCCGCCCCCAGCACAGCCACGCACAGCCGCCCCCAGCACAGCCACGCACAGCCACCCCCAGCACAGCCACGCACAGCCGCCCCCAGCACAGCCACAGCCACCCCCAGCACAGCCGCCCCAGCACAGCCACAGCCACGCACAGCTGTCCCCCGCACATCCGCCCCCAGCACAGCCACAGCCACGCACAGCCGCCCCAGCACAGCCACGCACAGCCACCCCAGCACAGCCACAGCCACGCACAGCCGCCCCCAGCACAGCCACCCCAGCACAGCCACAGCCACGCACAGCCGCCCCAGCACAGCCACATACAGCCACCCCAGCACAGCCACAGCCACGCACAGCCGCCCCCAGCACAGCCACGCACAGCCGCCCCCAGCACAGCCGCCCCAGCACAGCCACAGATACAGCCACGCACAGCCGCCCCGGCACAGCCGCCCCAGCACAGCCACGCTCAGCCACCCCAGCACAGCCATGCACAGCCGCCCCCAGCACAGCCACAGCCACGCACAGCCGCCCCCAGCACAGCCGCCTCCAGCACAGCCACGCACAGCTGCCCCAGCACAGCCACGCACAGCCACCCCAGCACAGCCACGCACAGTCGCCCCCAGTACAGCCACAGCCACGCACAGCCGCCCCCAGCACGGCCACGCACAGCCGCCCCCAGCACAGCCACGCACAGCCACCCCAGCACAGCCACGCACAGCCACCCCCAGCACAGCCACAGCCACCCCCAGCACAGCCGCCCCAGCACAGCCACAGCTACAGCCATGCACAGCCGCCCCAGCACAGCCACGCACAGCCGCCCCAGCACAGCCTCCCCAGCACAGCCACGCACAGCCGCCCCCAGCACAGCCACAGCCACGCACAGCCGCCCCCAGCACAGCCGCCCCCAGCACGGCCGCCTCCAGCACAGCCACAGCCACGCACAGCCGCCCCAGCACAGCCACCCCAGCACAGCCACGCACAGCCGCCCCCAGCACAGCCACAGCCACACACAGCCGCCCCCAGCACAGCTGCCTCCAGCACAGCCGCCTCCAGCACAGGAACAGCCACGCACAGCCGCCCCCAGCACAGCCACAGCCACGCACAGCCGCCCCCAGCACAGCCACAGCCGCCCCCAGGACAGCCGCCCCCAGCACAGCCGCGCACAGCCGCCCCAAGCACAGCCGCCTCCAGCACAGCCACGCACAGCCGCCCCCAGCACAGCCACAGCCATGCATAGCCGCCCCCAGCACAGCCACGCACAGCCACAGCCACGCACAGCCGCCCCAGCACAGCCGCCCCTAGCACAGCCACAGCCACACACAGCCGCCCCCAGCACAGCCACGCACAGCCGCCCCCAGCACAGCCACAGCCACGCACAGCCGCCCCAGCACAGCCACAGCCGCCCCCAGCACAGCCACACACAGCCGCCCCCAGCACAGCCGCCCCAGCACAGCCACAGCTACAGCAATGCACAGCCGCCCCAGCACAGCCACGCACAGCCACCCCAGCACAGCCACGCACAGCCGCCCCCAGCACAGCCACAGCCACGCACAGCCGCCCCCAGCACAGCCGCCCCCAGCACAGCCGCCTCCAGCACAGCCACAGCCACGCACAGCCGCCCCAGCACAGCCACCCCAGCACAGCCACGCACAGCCGCCCTCAGCACAGCCACAGCCACACACAGCCGCCCCCAGCACAGCTGCCTACAGTACAGCCGCCTCCAGCACAGCCACAGCCACGCACAGCCGCCCCAGCACAGCCACCCCAGCACAGCCACGCACAGCCGCCCTCAGCACAGCCACAGCCACGCACAGCCGCCCCCAGCACAGCCACAGCCACGCACAGCCGCCCCCAGCACAGCCATAGCCACCCCCAGCACAGCCGCGCACAGCCGCGCACAGCTGCGCACAGCCGCCCCCAGCACAGCCGCCCCCAGCACAGCCACAGCCACGCACAGCCGCCCCCAGCACAGCCACAGCCATGCATAGCCGCCCCCAGCACAGCCACGCACAGCCACGCACAGCTGCCCCAGCACAGCCACGCACAGCCACAGCCACGCACAGCTGCCCCAGCACAGCCACGCACAGCCGCCCCCAGCACAGCCACGCACAGCCGCCCCCAGCACAGCCACAGCCACACACAGCCGCCCCCAGCGCAGCCACGCACAGCCGCCCCCAGCACAGCCACGCACAGCCGCCCCCAGCACAGCCACCCACAGCCGCCCCCAGCACAGCCACAGCCACGCACAGCCGCCCCCAGCGCAGCCACAGCCGCCCCAGCACAGCCACACACATCCGCCCCCAGCACAGCCAGAGCCACGCACAGCCGCCCCAGCACAGCCGCCCCCAACACAGCCGCCCCCAGCACAGCCGCGCACAGCCGCCCCCAGCACAGCCGCCTCCAGCACAGCCACAGCCACGCACAGCCGCCCCCAGCACAGCCACGCACAGCCGCCCCCAGCACAGCCACAGCCACGCACAGCCGCCCCCAGCACAGCCACAGCCATGCATAGCCGCCCCCAGCACAGCTACGCACAGCCACAGCCACGCACAGCTGCCCCAGCACAGCCACGCACAGCTGCCCCCAGCACAGCCACGCACAGCCGCCCCCAGCACAGCCACAGCCACACACAGCCGCCCCCAGCGCAGCCACGCACAGCCGCCCCCAGCACAGCCACGCACAGCCGCCCCCAGCACAGCCACGCACAGCCGCCCCCAGCACAGCCACAGCCACGCACAGCCGCCCCCAGCACAGCCACAGCCGCCCCAGCACAGCCACACACAGCCGCCCCCAGCACAGCCAGAGTCACGCACAGCTGCCCCCAGCACAGCCGCCCCCAACACAGCCGCCCCCAACACAGCCGCGCACAGCCGCGCACAGCCGCCCCCAGCACAGCCGCCTCCAGCACAGCCACAGCCACGCACAGCCGCCCCCAGCACAGCCACGCACAGCCGCCCCCAGCACAGCCACAGCCATGCATAGCCGCCCCCAGCACAGCCACGCACCACCACAGCCACGCACAGCTGCCCCTGCACAGCTACGCACAGCCGCCCCCAACACAGCCACGCACAGCCGCCCCCAGCACAGCCACAGCCACACACAGCCGCCCCCAGCACAGCCACGCACAGCCGCCCCCAGCACAGCCACGCACAGCCGCCCCCAGCACAGCCACAGCCACGCACAGCCGCCCCCAGCACAGCCACAGCCGCCCCAGCACAGTCACACACAGCCGCCCCCAGCACAGCCAGAGCCACGCACAGCCGCCCCCAGCACAGCCACGCACAGCCGCCCCAGCACAGCCACGCACAGCTGCCCCCAGCACAGCCACGCACAGTCACCCCCAGCATAGCCACGCACAGCCGCCCCCAGCACAGCCGCCCCCAGCACAGCCACAGCCACGCACAGCCGCCCCCAGCACAGCCACGCACAGCTGCCCCCAGCACAGCCACCCCCAGCACAGCTGCCCCCAGCACAGCTGCCCCCAGCACAGCCACGCACAGCTGCCCCCAGCATAGTCACGCACAGCCGCCCCCAGCACAGCCACAGCCACGCACAGCCACCCCCCAGCACAGCCACCCCCCAGCACAGCCACAGCCACGCACAGCCGCCCCCAGCACAGCCACGCACAGCCGCCCCCAGCACAGCCACACACAGCCGCCCCCATCACAGCCACGCACAGCCGCCCCCAGCACAGCCACGCACAGCCGCCCCCAGCACAGCCACAGCCACGCACAGCCGCCTCCAGCACAGCCACGCACAGCCGCCCCCAGCACAGCCACACACAGCCGCCCCCAGTACAGCCACGCACAGCCGCCCCCGCCACGCACAGCCGCCCCCAGCACAGCCACGCACAGCCGCCCCCAGCACAGCCACCCCCAGCCCCCAGCACAGCCACACACAGCCGCCCCCAGCACAGCCACGCACAGCCGCCCCCAGCACAGCCACGCACAGCCGCCTCCAGCACAGCCACGCACAGCCGCACCCAGCATAGCCACGCACAGCCGCCCCCAGCACAGCCACGCACAGCCGCCCCCAGCATAGCCACGCACAGCCGCCCCCAGCACAGCCACCCCCCGCACAGCCACGCACAGCAGCCCACAGCACAGCCACGCACAGCCGCCCCATTCACAGCCACGCACAGCCGCCCCATGCACAGCCACGCACAGCCTCCCCCAGCACAGCCACACACAGCGCCCCAACACAGCCACGCACAGCCGCCCCCAGCACAGCCACACACAGCCGCCCCCAGCACAGCCACGCACAGCTGCCCCCAGCACAGCCACCCGCACTCGGGCAGTAGAGCCGGAGAGAGAAAGATGGGAGCAACATATGGCAGAATGGAAACAGGAACAGGCAGAATGGGTGCAGCACATTACAACAGAATGGGGGCACAGGATGGCAACAGCACATGACAGAATGGTTGCGCACCATGGGAGCAGCACATGACAGAATGGGGGTGCACGATGGGAGCAGCATATGACAGAATGGGGGCGCACACATGACAGGATGGGGGTGCAGGATGGGAGCACATGACAGGATGGGGGTGCAGGATGGGAGCACATGACAGGATGAGGGTGCAGGATGGGAGCACATGACAGGATGGGGGTGCAGGATGGGAGCACATGACAGGATGGGGACGCAGGATGGGAGCAGCACATGACAGGATGGGGGTGCAGAATGGGAGCAGCCCATGACAGAATGGGGGCGCAGGATGGGAGCAGCACATGACAGGATGGGGGTGCAGGATGGGAACAGCCCATGACAGAATGGGGGCGCAGGATGGGAGCAGCACATGACAGGATGGGGGTGCAGGATGGGAACAGCCCATGACAGAATGGGGGCGCAGGATGGGAGCAGCACATGACAGAATGGGGGTGCAGGATGGGAACAGCACATGACAGGACGGGGGCGCAGGATGGAGCAGCACATAACAGGATGGAGACCATATACTAATATAAATGCTCGCCACCCGGGCGTAGAACGGGTTCAACAGCTAGTATATATATATATATATACATATATATATATATATATATATATGTAGAAACTGATAGGACCTCTTTCAGATCGTGCACTCTTTTACTAGATCTTTCAGATACTCAAAGTGGATCTCAAAAGTAACTAATAGAGAGAAGTCCCATGTAAGACAACTCCCCCGTTCTTGTCATTGGGCTGAAGTTGTAGTGGGGTCATGTCACAAAAATTGCAAAAATAAAAAGTGTTTTCTAAAAGGAATTTATTTAAAAACCCATTTAAATCAACATAGAGAGGTGTTTATTAATCCAAAATGTTGGTGATAAGTGGAGATTTATACCAGTCTAGATCAGATTTGTGAACCCGCTCACATTTGTCTCCAGGCTGTATTGATAAACTCTCCCGGTATAATCGATGTGTCTCCATTATACTTTATTATGGTTTGCAATATAATATATGATTATCAGGATACATCACGCTGAACGGTAAAGATTTATCTGTCTCGATTATATTAAATCTGTGTCTGAGGTTATGCGTGATGCACACGTTGACAGACAATGCTTTCATTCATTATTCACAGCTACAGATATACTGGATACATGCGGGAACACACACACACACACACACAATGCTTGTATTCCACAGGTACACAAGGCTTACATAATATAGGATGGCACAGTGGTTTACTGATTATTGTTGCTTTGCTGGGATTTTGGGTGCAAATCCCACCAAGGATGAGATCCGCAAGGGGTTTCTATGTCCTTACTGTTTTTGCATGAATTTTCCCCCAACACTTCAAAAACACAAAGACAAGGAACTTACAGTGGGGAAAATAAGTATTTAATACACTGCCAATTTTGTAAGTTTTCCCACCTACAAAGATTGGAGAGGTCTTTAATTTTTATCGTAGGTACACCTCACCTGTGAGACACAGAATCTAAAAATAAAAAAGCAGAAAATCACATTGTATGATTTTTACAGAATTAGGTTGAATGAAATTAGTATTTGATCACCTACCAACCAGCAGGAATTTTGTCTCTCAAAGAATTGTTTAGTTTCTCTTCAAGAAGCCTCCTACACTCATTACCTGTATTAATTGCACCTTTTTGAACTTGTTACCTGTATAAAAGACACCTGTCCACACACACACACACACACACACACACACACGCACAATCACATTCCAACCATTCCACCATGGCCAAGACCAAAGAGCTGTCTAAGGACACCAGGGACAAAATTGTAGACTTGCACAAGGCTGGGATGGGCTACAGGACAATAGGCAAGTACTGTGCAAGTATGAATTATGTGTATGTATGCAATATCGATCTACAGTATGCGTGCATTGTATCTACAGTATGTGTACATTGTGTGTGAGCAATATCAATCTGCAATTTGTGTGCAATATCTATCTATAGTATGTATTATGTGTAGGTGTGCAATATCTATCTACTATATGCGTATTGTATCTGCAGTATGTGTGCAAGTATACATTATGTGTATGTATACAATATCTATCTACTATATGTGCATTGTATTTGCAGTGTGTGTGCAAGTATACATTATGTGTATGTATACAATATCTATCTACTATATGTGCATTGTATTTGCAGTGTGTGTGCAAGTATACATTATGTGTATGCATTATGTGTATGTATACAATATCTATCTACTATATGTGTGCTTTGTATCTATAATATGTGCATCTGTGCAATATCTATCTGCAGTATATTTACAAGCATTCATTATGTGCATGTGTGCAATATCTATCTACAATATGTGTGCATTGTATCTATAGTATGTTTGCATTGTTTAGCTGTATAATACATGTGCACAGTATGTGTAGAAGTATGCATTATGTGTGTATAAATGTACATTATGTCCCTATGTGTGACATTTTGTGACTAAATGTGTAGGTCAGTTTCTATGAGCATTCTGATTTTTTTTAATGCAGCATGTGGATGAAATTTGGGAACGTGTCTTCCACCTGTCTGGTAGTGTAATACAATGTGGATTTTTCATCCGAATAATACAGGCTTAATTTCCACATTGTCCTCCCCGTGTGAACATATCCTGACCTCAGTCCATAGATTCAGTTCTAGTAACTTTCTCTAATACTGTGTTCACAACTGTAAAAATAACTTCTGAGCATCAATTTGGCCTTATCTGAACAGGTTGCAGAATCTGTAATGACCACCCTGTATTTTTATGAGGCTGATGAGTCTTTTTAAATATCAAGTGAACCCACTAAAGTGATCATTCCCCAAATCCTTTATGTCTGGTAATCCTGAAAGTGAGTACACCGCGATACAGACTTCAAACAAGACGACGTTTCCAATTTCCACCCCGGGCTGAGACTTGGAGCAAGAATTAATTCTGTCAGTAAGACCTTTGTAATCCTGGTAATTTGCTGCAGGCGGTGCAGTGTTTAATAATTGTAGCCCCTGGAAGTCGCTGCAGGAAACGTATGGGATTATTAGGAAAGTGAAACGATGCTGGGAAACTTAATTAAGCTTTTTCAAGATCAACAAATGCTACAGGCCTATTGCAAATTCCAAAGAAATGGCTTCCGCACATCTTCAAGTAGGTGTCGTTTTAGCGGCCGTATTGACCTCCGTAGCTCGCACACAGCCGCGCCGCCGCACAGACACAGACAAAGCAGCAGCGCTTCTTGCTCAAGCACTTTGAAATAAATTGCAGGATAAGTGTACAGTGTTTGACACCGTGAACTGTGCCGGCGGAAACCCAGCAGCAGCGGCTCTATTAGAACAGTTATCTCAGATTATCCATCAATGTATTTGTCCAGGCTTTCTTCTGCCGTTCTGTTTCACATCCATCAATATTTTATTCCCTTTAAAACAATGCAGTTTCGTTAAAAATATATTCCCTGGAGTTATAGAAAAAGATCAAAATCCTAAAACTGGTTATATCATTTCAGAATTGGGTACAGGCCGCTTTGCGCTCCCATGGTGGTTCCCTTAGGTTTTAAATATCAAAGGGCTTTTTCTCTTTTAAAGATTGCCAGTCCGGATGTTCAAGGTGGCAGAAAACCCAAACTGAGCTGTTAGTCTCCTGTGCTGCCTCTTGCTGCTGCTCCAATGATTTTGTACGAGCTGCAGCAGTAATATAACATTAACAACATTAACAGAGCTGCAGTCAATCATTGAGTTCAGAAGCCCTACCAATGTAGTCACCACGGCAACTTGTACATAATGCCTGGAACAGTGGTGAGAGGCTTCTTCCTTAGCAACTGCATCAAAACTCTTCAAAAATAGACAGCTTCTTTAAAAAGGGAAGAAGGAATTTTAAAAGAGAATTGAGGTATATAGCACTGTTACAGAACCCCCCAGCACCAAGAATGTTATGCAGTATATGTATGTATAATAGTTTCCATGTGAAATGCCTCAGTCCACAGGCTGCGCCCCTGGACAAGATATTCTCTTTCTGACCTCCCCCCACCTTTGTAATTCCCACAGTAAATAGCGGCAGGCTCCGGAACCCTGTGGCTATTGTAATGTATGTCTGGCCAACTGTTTTCCTATTGGCCTGCCCTGTGTATCTGTGTTATGTATTCTGTGTGCTGAAAATAAAGTGGGTTCTTTTAGACTGGAAATACGTGGGGTAGCAGTCAGCTTTTATATGCTCTCACGTAACCAAGGAATTTCAGCCAGCGTCCTTCATTCAGAATCCAGCAAAAGCAGCGTGGACCTCCTGAAACACGGGGTGGTACTGAAAGAGGTACCCCAGCTTGTTAGACCCCGTTACAAGCACAAAATAAATTTGGGTGACAACAGGTGATGGTCGAGCGGCTCGGGAATGTTTGGTTCTCGATCAAGCATCGGGGTGCTCATTCAAGTATCGAGCAGAGCAGAGTATCTCATGGTGTTCAACAGCTTGGTCATTGGAATTAACTGAGCCGAGGAGAAAGAGACATTTCCATCCATTTCAGCATTTTTCCTGCCCCCACTACCCTTCGGGAAGTGTCTTCCAGGAAAATGCTTGAGTTTCACATTGACTTCTATTATGCACGATACTCAAGTGATGCCCGTCTAGCATCAGACTTGTTCAATTCGAGTACCGAGTACTTGGGCATTTCAGTGCTCCATCAGCAAAGGTGACAACCCCTCAGGTAGCTGTAAAATTGTAACCAAATAATTTGTCAGCGAACTTTTCTGATGATTCTGAATAACCATTCGTACAACTGAACAGAAAAGAAACGGTTAAATAATTGCTATTGAAAATACTGCCTGTAGATGAGACACTCACCCCAGTTCCAAAATGTCACCTCTGTGTTCCAAACCAGCCAGAGATTCTAGGATATCTTACTGCAAGACATATTTTTAATGCGTATATTCTTAAGTATCACAAAATGAGTAGCTGTGACCTGCTATGCAGTTCCAATTTATTTATTGTTCACTGCTGGGCAGTTCCTTGAGGATGGAACTTTCTGACCGTCCCATGAAATTAGAGGTCCTGTCAAGAATTATGGTTTTATGCTTAATAGAGAAAAACATGACTGCTATGGGGTCCCGAGAGACCCCAATTTTAACGTTACCTTTTTAACTGGTGTGAGAAACTTCTCAATGATGTAATTGGGGTATTTGCTCTAATGGTAACAAACAAGAAGTGAAAATTGTTCTCTAGTTATAAGAATTAGTTAGGGGTAACAGAGGCTCCCATATTAGATGTGTGGTGGCATCGAGTATGACCTAAAAAAGATCATTTTTTATTAGAGTTGAAGGAATTACATTTTTGAACATCTTATTAAGAATTTACGGAAAAAATGATTAAATTCTGAAATTTTGAGAATGTGATTGACACGGGTGAAATTACGGCCAGCAAAATGTGTTTCAATGGATTTCTTTGAGGGTTAGGAAGGGGGTAAAATAAAAAAAAATACACACTCATCTACACTAAGGCATCACCTGACTGCTTATCACCATCACAGTTCCCAGTCCTCTGTGTGAGGTCTTCAGTTCTTCCAGTGCTGTGGTCAACGAGGTCACTTCGAGATGACACACATAGTAACATAGTAACATAGTAACATAGTTAGTAAGGCCGAAAAAAGACATTTGTCCATCCAGTTCAGCCTATATTCCATCATAATAAATACCCAGATCTACGTCCTTCTACAGAACCTAATAATTGTATGATACAATATTGTTCTGCTCCAGGAAGACATCCAGGCCTCTCTTGAACCCCTCGACTGAGTTCGCCATCACCACCTCCTCAGGCAAGCAATTCCAGATTCTCACTGCCCTAACAGTAAAGAATCCTCTTCTATGTTGGTGGAAAAACCTTTTCTTCTCATCAATGACTTGTGCCGCCACTCATGTAGGCTTCAGTGTCAGAAGAACCAAGAACTCATGTGGAGGAATGGAGAGCTGAATGGGAAATGAGTCAAGCAAGATCCTAGGACAGGTGGGAATTATTATTATTTTTTAACTCTTTCCCTTCCTTCTGTTTATTATGTTTTGGGATCTGGAGAGACGTCCGAGTATAATATACCTTTTTTTTTGCAGCAACTGTGCACTTTTATTTGGACAAGTGATGATCAATGCAAGCACAATGAGGACATGATTACTCAGAAGAGGTTTCATGGATCCTGGCACTGAAGAAGAAGCTCACAGGGCTCCGATCCGAAGGTCAAAGATCACCCATGTAGCCAGGGACCTGCAAATCTTTTTGATCAATTCTATTCTAACTATAAATGTTTCATTTGATGTGCTATGTACAATCATGGCGGTGGAGTCCATACAAATAAACAGGAAAAGGAAAGATAACGTTGACACCATTTTTTTTTATATTAGTCTTTCTTGTCCCAGTCCAATACTATCAAAAGTTTGGTTACCATGATCAATGTTCTTCAGATCTGTAGAGAAGATCTAAAAAAAAGTTGTAGAGCAAATTATACGTTCAAAGGTCAAAAAGAAAGAAGATTAAAAAAAAGTAGCAAGAAGAGAGATGAGAGGGTTCAGCTTTGGACAGTCGGTCGATACGTTCAGTTCCCGTAAGAAATCAAATTTCCAGCCTTGAGAATAATTTCTTCCCTTAAGATGTTACAGAACATAAATAAAAGATCTCAAAGAATTTGAGATATGTTTTCTTTAGTCCCATTAAGTGTGTAGGAACACTCACAATCACCAATAATCAATAGACGTCCCGGGAGTCGACTTTCTAGGTGGTTCCAAGAACGTTCTCTTGATGTAGTTTTTCTCCGTCTTGAATAAGTCAAGTTGATCAATACTGTGATTACATTGATCTGGTAAGACGTTATTCTCTTAGATGAAGCTATTATGTATGTTGTTGTTTTTTTTCCTTTGATACACAACATCAAACTCAAACGATTCCTTGAAGTCCACATCTTGACGAGTCCCCGGAGAAAGGGACCATCATGGCTGACAGATATTACGTTTTCTATATGCTCAGAAATGCTGTAATTTTAGTTTCCTCTCCACTGAATCTGACACTAAAGCAGCACAACAACAATTTCAATCTATATGTGAGGAATATATCACTATCACTACATAACCGAAAGACATTTACGTAACCCCTGCACGCTGACGCAAATTTTTCACTTTTGGGGTTTTGTAATTTAATTCCCTTCTTTTAAGAGTCATAACATTTTACTTTGCCATCATTATAACAGTATGAGGTCATTTTTCTTCCAATTTTGAATTACATCCCTTTTTTTGCCGTATCATGTACTGAAAAATGGGTGAAAAGGTGGGGGAAAAATGCAATCAAAAAGAATTGTTGTCCCCATTCTACCAATATCGGAGACTTTTTTTGTATTCTGTCAATAATCTTTTTTTATTGAGGTTTTTTTTTTAGGGGGAAAGGCCCCATTTCCATTTTTTTTTGTCCAAGAGGGAAATAATTTTATATTTTGATAGATTGGACTGGGTGAATGGAATTTGTTGGTTTTTTTTTTCATTTTTTTAACAATTTTCTTAAAAAATTACTCTTATTCTTTAGTCCCCTTTCAATCTGCGATTGAGGGGATTGTTAAAAATCGTTGCACACCCAGAGTGAAAGGGTTAAAGGAGATTTTCACTTTCATAGCTTGATCTGATATTGGGATAGGACAGACAAAAATGTAGGTAACCTCCACTGTTTCCAAAATAAAGGGGCTAAAATACTTGGTAACGCAAGGACACAGTGATATCCTGTTTGTTAGGAAATCCCCACGTGTTCAGGCTGTCTAACAGCCACAAATTATGCAGCTGCGGAGACTCGAACATAATATATGAGCATGCCCGAGATACTCGTATAACACCCGAACATGCTCGGATAACACTTGAGTGTGCTCAGATAAGCCATTATCCGAGCATGTTCACTCATCACCAATGAGTTTGAAGAGAGGGGTTGCCACAACCCTGTCCTGCCCCATCTCCTTCTTAGCTCCTTCCCATTTCGGCTGAGATGATCATCACAGAAATGCTACTCTTGTCCTTGACTGGAGAATAGTGATGAGCGAATATACTCGTTACTCGAGATTTCCTGAGCACGCTCGGGTGTCCCCCGAGTATTTTTTAGTGCTCGGAAATTTAGTTTTCGTCGCCTCAGCTGAATGATTTACATCTGTTAGCCAGCTTGATTACATGTGGGGATTCCCTAACAACCAGGCAACCCCCACATCTACTTAAGCTGGCTAACAGATGTAAATCATTCAGCTGCGGCGATGAAAACTAAATCTCCAAGCACTAAAAAATACTCAGAGATCACCCGAGCGTGCTCGGGAAATCTCGAGTAAAGAGTATATTCGCTCATCACTACTGGAGAAGAATTTCTGTACGGAGTCACATGCCATGTAGAAGAGGTGCCAAATTAATTGAGTGGTATGCAACTCTTAATGGATTCGCCACTGTGTTCTCTGTCAAGCACGAGCACAAGTTTGCGTTCTGCCTGTCTTGTTGAATCGGCCATAAAGAATCCTAACAAACTGCAACAAAGCCTCACCGAAACGTAACAATTCAAGCGCAGTTAAAATAAAGCAAGCTTTGTAAATAATCCTTTAACTACATCATTGTCTTTCATGGTTACCCTCTGTGCCCTAGTTTCAATGTGGCAGAAAGCCCTGCCGTACATCCTCTCCAGGTTGAGCAGAGAGGACACTATAGTGGGGGGTGCTGATGTAGTTGTCAACCATACGTGACACATCGTAGAGATCCTATACCATTGATTTTATAATGCCTACCCCAAGATGTTGATGGAAGGAACCAGACACTGAAGTGAGAAGTACGCAGTTTGTCTACGCTATTCGAAGGTCCAAACTTCTTCAGCACAAACCATCTCATTTTTGGGGTGACCTGAAGAAGAACTTTGGAACTTTAAAATGCATAGACAAACTGCGTACTTCACAGTCTGGTTCCTTCCATCAACATCTTGTGATAGGCAAAGCAGAATCAACCCATTTCCAATGGTATTTGTTCCTTCCTAAGTGGGTCTGTAGCCGCCAGTCAGGATATGAACCCAGCAGCTCTTGTGCACCGGGCGGCAGCTGTTCCCTCTGAGCTATTGCTGGAAAGTTCCTTGCTATCCCTGATGCTACGAGTAGTACCTGTGTGGTTCCTGATTGTCTTCACTCTGAGTTCCTGATTGGCTCAACCCAGGTGAGCAACACTCTCATCTCTAGAATACATTTAATACACGGGTAAGACCGTATTGCAATATTGTCTTTCCAGCACAATTTCATAGTAGGGATCCTGGCAGAGATTTTGCATCCGGTCCCTCAATACTGTAAAAGTACAAGGGAAAAAGGCTTTTCCAATAGTAAACAGACAAGGAAGCTCTCCCATACTGAGCCCAAAAATGGTAAATTCAAACTGCAGCATATCAAATATAAGGGGCTTAAAGGGAATCTGTCCCCCTGTTTATGCTTCCCAATTGGAAAGTAAGGCTAAAGACCCTGATTTCAGAAGTGTGTCACTTCCTGGGCTCCTTGCTGTATTTTAGTAATATTATGACTTTATTTACTGCAGCTCTGCTAGTCTTCTCATTGATGAGCTCTGTCTTATTCCGGCCATGTCATTGATTGTCAGGTTTATGACTTTACTGTGCGTACAGTACGTAGAAATCTGCCAATCAATAGTAGGAAGCATAGTTAAACAAAGTCCAATAACATAGAGAACTATGTAGTCGCAGCGCATTAGCAAGAGGACTAGCAGAGCTGCAGCAGATTAAACTGTGATTTATCAAAACTACAATATGCCTAGCAAGTGATCTACTGCTGGAATCGGGCTCTTTGCCCACACTTTATGTTGCTCTTAGATGAGTTGCAAAAATTTGGCGACATGTTTTTAATGTTAATTTTCTTGTAGTTCCCTTTTAATGAAGCCATTTCCCTCCAGAGGGATTCCAGATGCGACCGTCCTTTACATTGAGTAGGAAATTAATTAATATTTGATTTTACTTTACTGACATTCTTTTGTTAAATTCTTTACATATCTGCAATTTTCAGGTGGCTTTGGGGAGTCCATCCTTGGTTTGGTGACCTCTGGGAGTCAGAATATTGTAATGTGTGGGTGAAAAGTGTCACGTTAATTGGAGAAAATGATTAGACATTATGGGTCTACCCCGGTAAATGCTATCAGATTCTCATGTCCTAATATTTGCACAACTATAAATATCTCCCACCCTGCAGCATTCTGAGATACGATTGTTTGCCAGGTGAAAATATGTCTCTGAGCCGAACTCTCCCTCCAGGCTTCCTGGTAAATATTCATGATGAACATTACTGATTATAATTTGTGGGATAATAAAACACGCATATGTTTTATTAATTACAATCACCAGCAGCGTATTTTATGGGATCAAGCTAAAGTTGCAAAATTTTCATTACAAGGCAATGAGAGGGCGAATAAAGTTTGGGATGGCTCACTGTCGCTGACAAACTGGTACCAGGTTCTACATTCTTGCAGTGGGGACCAATGACATGACTGGGAGTAAAGTAGAAGAATGGATTCCATCATGTCTTCAATTTAGACAAACATTGGAAGGAATCTGCCCAATTACTAATATTGGTGGTGGCAATAGAGGAGTGTGTAATGCCGGCGCTCCTGCAGCCCCCTGCTCCTCTATTCCGGTAGGAACATCGACTTACTCACCGCCCTGGCTGCCCTGTTGTGTCCCTTGCTCGAGCTCCCTTGTTTCGGCTGCACACGCCACACTACTCCCTTGGCGGTGCATTTAAAGAAACAGCGCACTCAGCCCTATGTGTCTCCAGCGAAAAGCTGGGAGACACTTAGCACTTAAGGCACCTCTACCTGTAGAGAGGTGCCTGAGCAACAATTGTAGTCAGTCAATCTGCAAGTTGCTAGCTAGTGATCAGATCCCGGTACCAGTCCAGTTAATCCTGTACCAGTTCCAGTTCTGCTTTCCTGTTCCCATCCTGTCTGTGTGGTAGATGAACCTGAAACCGCTCCAGTGATACCTGAACCAGAAGCTTCTCAGATGGTACGAGAACCTGTACATATAACCACATCCATGGTACCTGAACCATGTAACCTCTCCAGCGGTACCTGTGTCAGAATCCCACCCTGCCAGTGCCAGTTCCAGTATCTGTCCGATCTGAACGAGCAGCTACATTTATATCTTCTGTATCAAGTCTAGCGTTGGACTCCTAGTCCAATTTACTGTCCTGACCCGTGGGGTTAGCTGCCGCGGTACCAGGATCTGGCCTGGAGTGGCACCTGGCATCCACCGGGCCCAAGTCTAACCCCACCATCAGGGATTGTCCTGTTCCACAGTCGGCCAGTCCTACACTGCAGCACGCCAACCAATCAGCCAATTAAAGAACTGCAGCACAACAGAGCTCAACACATAGTGTAGTGGTCATGAATGGTACTGCAGCTCTCTCATTAACTTGAATACGAGGGCACTGCAGTACCCTTCATTGCCACTATACTAAGTACAAATGTGCTCAAAAGTTTACATACCCCAGCAGGATTTTTGCTCTCTTTGCCTTTTTTAAGAGAATATGAATGATAGCACAACAACTTTTTCTCCAATCATGGTTGGTTGAAGCCATTTATTGTCAAACTACTGTGTTTTCTCTTTTTAAATCATAATGACAACCCAAAACATCCAAATGACTCTGATCAAAAGTTCACATACCCCATTTCTTAATACTGTGTATTGCCCCCTCTAACTTCAATGACAGCTTGAAGTCTTTTGTCATAGTTGTGGATGAGGTTCTTTATTTTCTCAGATGGTAAAGCTGCCCATTCTTCTTGGCAAAAAGCCTCCAGTTCCTGTAAATTCCTGGGCTGTCTAGCTAGAACTGCGCGCTTGAGATCTCCCCAGAGTGGCTCAATGAGATGGCCATTCCAGAACCTTCTGACAAAAGGGCAAAGAAAGCAAATATTCTGCTGGGGTATGTAAACTTTTGAGCACAACTGTATAAAGCTGTACTAGTTAGCTCCAATACTCCCCAGCTACCTCTATAGGTTGATCAGTCGGGGTGATGGATGTCAGACCCCTTTCTGACATTAGACATACTATCCCATCGAGGTGGGGTGGGCCCGTATGCCCACCGACGGGATAGTATGTCATAGCGATCGGCCATGCTCACGGGGGAAGAGAGGCCGATCGCAGCCGTGTGTCAGCTGACTATCGCAGCTGACATCCGGCACTATGTACCAGGAGGGGTCACGGACTGCCCCCGGCACATTAACTCCTGGCACACTGCGATCAAACATGATCGCAGTGTTCTGCAGTATAGGGAAGCATCGCGCAGGGAGGGGGCTCCCTGCGTGCTTTCCTGAGACCCTCGGAGCACAATGCTCCTCCTCCTCCTCCCTACAGGCCCGGATCCAAAATGGCTGCGGGACTGCATCTGAGTCCTGCAGGGAGATGGCTTCACGGCGCCTGCTCTGAGCAGGCGCCGGGAAGCCTCCAGGAGTGCACGTCAGATCGCTGATCTGACACAGTGCACAGCAAAGGGTCAGATCAGTGATCTTATACTATAACATGATGCCCCCGCCCCCCCCCCCCCCCCATCCCCCAGGGCAATGTTATAGTGTAAAAAAAGATATTCTGATGTGTAAAAAAAACTAAAAAAAATTCCTAAAAAAAAAAAAAAGAATATTGTTCCCATAAACACATTTCTTTGTCTAAATTAAAAAAACAACAAAAGCACACATATTTAGTATCGCCGCGTCCGTAACGACCCATCTTATAAAACTGACCCACTAGTTAACCCATTCAGTGAACACCGTAAAAAAAAACAAGGCAAAAAACGCTTTATTATCATACCGCCGAACGAAAAGTGGAATAACACGCGATCAAAAAGACAGACATAAATAACCATGATACCGCTGAAAACGTCATCTTGTTCCGCAAAAAACGAGCTGCCATACAACATCATCAGCAAAAAAGTAAAAAAGTTATAGTCCTCAGAATAAAGCGATGCAAAAATAATTATTTTTTCTATAAAATAGTTTTTATCGTATAAAAGCGCCAAAACATAAAAAAAGATATAAATGAGGTATCGCTGTAATCGTACTTTTAACCCTTATAACTCCCTAACAAAAAAAAAAATTTTGTTCCAAAATTGTGCTGACGTAAAGTAGACATGTGGGAAATGTTACTTATTAAGTATTTTGTGTGACGTATCTCTGTGATTTAATTGCATAAAAAGTTGGAAAATTGAAAAATGTTCAAAATTTTCGCCAAATTTCCATTTTCCACAAATAAACGCAGGTAATATCAAAGAAGTTTTACAACTATCATGAAGTACAATATGTCACGAGAAAAAAATGTCAGAATCACCAGGATCCGTTGAAGCGTTCCAGAGTTATAACCTCATAAAGGGACAGTGGTCAGAATTGTAAAAATTGGCCCGGTCATTAACGTGCAAACCACCCCTAGGGGTAAAGGGGTTAATAAAGATTTGAGAATAATGATAAGTCATTCAATGGTACAATACTGTCCCAATTGTACAACCTAAAAGCAAACCTGTACTGTATGCCGATATTATGCACTCATTTGGATACTGTGTGGGAGTATAGTATAGTATTGCGGTAGTATTTGAGTACTGTACTGCTGGTTTATATGGGTATTGAAAAGCAGTATTGTGTGAGCAAATGTTGGCAGTGTTTTAATGACACTTTATGGTGATATAATTTAGATATTGGCTAGAGGTACCGTATTATTTATGCATTATATGGCGGTATTATTTTAAAATGGCAAATGATGGGCCCTAATGATCTTGTTGCTCAAGTCACTACGATATACTGTCTTCTTGTTTTTACCATTTACATCCCTTTAAGATTCTCTTTGTCCTTCGGTCTTCCTGAATCTTTGATTCTGGCAATGTAGACAGTAGTGGAAAATAATCTGAAATAATTGGAAATAAATGAAAAAATAATCTTCCCTTCTTTGTTCTGTAGGAAGCTGCAATATATTCTATGGGAAAACTATCCTTGTTAGAGGAATTGTTAAGAAACGTTGACGAGTCGAGTGGGATAAATGCTGAGGGACGACACATTAGTGTCAAGGAGAGCTGAGATGTATCACACAGCTTCCACAATAGAGCATCAACTGACTAATCCTGTTACTGCAAATAAGCCTTCACGTCATGTCAGCCGACGGAATAATGTTTTGTAACATCTATACATTAGAGGAACTGAAGATAAAAAAAAATGAGTAACTGGCGATAAGATCATTATTGCTGGAACAGGAGAATAGAAAAGGAAATTACATCCAATTTTCTGGTACTGCCAAGAAATAATGATATTTCAATTGTTCTGTTAAAGAGTAACTAAACTTTTTTTTTAAATTTAATTATTGATCGTTTGCAAAGTTATGAATCTTTGTAATGCAGTCCATTACCTTATCTTGCTTCCTTTTCTCCCAAACTCCTTGCTGAAAGCGCTGTTGCAGCTGCCTTGTTCATGCACTTAGAGGAGCTGATTTGCACTGCCAAAAATCTAAACTCCATTGTTAACTCCTCTGCTCCCCTACCCATGCTGTACGTGCTTCACCATGGGGGCGAGGAGCTCACACTGGACCTTTGCTGGACCTGCAGTTCAAATCAGCTACTTTAAGTGCATGAACAAGGGAACTAAAACAGGACTTTTGGCAGAGAATTTTGATGAAGAAGGGGTTATCTTAGTAGTGGACAACCATTTTAACTTTATAGAACCAAATACACATGGGCTACTTGCATAGTGAACACGTCTGTAGGAACCTGTTCACACCACCAAAGAACTTGAAGACACAAAAAAGCACAGAGAGGTCAAAAATACTCTGTTGTAAAAAAAAGTCACAGTATATAAGCAAGTGCTAGTCAAAAAATGAAAAAAATACAGGGTATTTAGTTAATACGTTTTTTGAAAAAAAAATGTATGTTAAGCTGCTCCACCAATCGCCAAGGTATACCCATACAGGTACAGTGCTTCACCATGGGGGCGAGGAGCTCACACTGGACCTTTGCTGGACCTGCAGTTCAAATCAGCTACTTTAAGTGCAAGAACAAGGGAACTAAAACAGGACTTTCGGCAGGGAATTTTGATGAAGAAGGGGTTATCTTAGTAGTGGACAACCATTTTATCTTTGCATTTAGCAAGGTTTTAGTCTTTTTTGCACAACCTATTTAAGTGATGTTACCAACAGTCATATTGGGCATTCGGACCATGTCCTCCACCTATTTTTTTGCCTGGTGTCGTGGATCCCTTCGGATGACTTGTTGTCACTTTTAATTCTCTCCGTGTCCTCAGACAGTATTTATTTCATGGAGCCCCACTTTAAGTGACTAATCCTTGGATGATTTCTCTCTCGAGTCTGCCTGTAAACACATTTCTGTATCGAATTCCATTCCACGTTGAAGGGTTCCGGAATCTCGCAGTAAATAACTCATTTCCACGGCGCCTTGTTAAGATGTCGCTTTTCTATGTATCCTGCGCCTCTTCATCATTTTAAAATGCATGGTATGTTACTTAGAAATAATACCGCTCCAGCCCGCCGACCCAATTAACAAGAACACCGCGAAGCAGAATGCAACATTACATTCAGTGGTTTCTTAAAAAAATAAATAAATAAAAAAATAAATAAAAAATTCACAAAAGCATTTCATCTAATGGAAGAAATGATAAAACATTTAGCTGCAAAACATTTTAATAGGAAGCAGCCTGGCTCCTCGTTCCATGCTGTTAAGTGATGGTTGAAATCTGTTACCTATGCCTGACAAGTGCGATCGCACAGTTTGACATGGAATGTACCGTCACCGTGTCAGATTGAAATCCCAATTATATCCTGCTCTACTTACCGCTTGTCCCTCACACTGGGAGTCACAAAAATGTGCCTCCCCGTTGGCTTGTGAGCTTAGGGAAGATGACATTTCTTCTTTTATTGCCATACTTCACGTTAGAAGCATAGGAAGAAATGCATCAGTTGTGTCCGTAAACTGCAGGAACTTTACACGTCGGTCAAAAATGTCAATATTGTGGCGAATTTACAAAAGTAGAGCAATTGGTGAGAACAACATCAATGCATAAAATGCCTACTCTGACTTCACGAACATATAATGCTTCTTTATTTTTACATAAATGCAAGGGTCAAGATTTTGTTTAAAAGGTCCGAAAAATAGCATGGCTACAACATCGTGCATAGCAAAGCTAGGACATATTCACATTTCAAGTAAGTTGCACGCTTAGTCATTGCAATACCAGTGCCGACATCCCTGCACGATCCTGCTTCCCCCTCCCAGCAGGGAAGCTGGCATGCTCACCAGTTCAGCCACCCTGTTCTTTTCCCTACCGTGGATTTCTCCTTCCATGGCCTGCGCACACCACACGGGTCTCCTGGCGGCACGCTTTTGGCTTGTGTGTGCTCCTTGCTTCTTAAAAGGAGCTGTACATGCTCTCAGGTAATGTCCCCAGCCAATAGCTGTTAGGCATCAGGTATTTAAGGCACTCTCCCCTGTAGGGAGGTGCCTGAGAAACATTAGTATTTAGTTATTCTGCCAGCTGCGAAGTCTATTGTCAAGGCCCGGTTCCTGCACCTGTCCTGTTACCATCAACCTGATCCAGTTCTGAATTCCTGAACCTGCCTAGTCTGAAATAGTACATGCATCTGCTATCGTTCTGTCAAATTCCAGAATCCGCACTCTATAAACTAGTACCTGTGTCCGTCTAGCCTGAAAATTCACAATCCATACGGTGCAAACCATCAACAGTATCCGTCCTGTCTACTACTTTGAGTCTGTCTCTGCCATCCTGACCCTTGTGTGTCAGCTACCTCAGTACCGTGGACTGTCTGGGAATGGTACTGGGTGGCTACCTGTAGCTCAAGGCTAACTCCACCAGCAGGAGCTCTAGTGAAAACCAGGTAGCCATTAAGCCATGCCCCTCCAAGGTAAGCCCGGCCCCTGAGGCAGTGGGTCCACGATCCACCATCGTGATAGTCGTGACTTTGCTTCTGGCATGAACAACATACTTGGGCTCATGCACATTCTACTGCCCTGGACATGGAGTCTGTAGGATGGCCTTGTGGTTTTCTACTAAATGTGCCGCCATATGATGCCTTAATAAAATACCTAGCTAAAGATGTTTCCTCCACTAGGAGCAATGGGTTAGATGTACAGTATGAATGTATTTACACCAAATTTCTAAGAAATGCATCAAGTTTGCGGATGTTTCAGTCCCACTTTCAGTACCTCTCCAGGTTGCCCCAAATTGGAAAAAACATAACATTTTTATTGGTATTTATGTAAATCACTAGATGGTGGCCCGATTCTAACGCATCGGGTATTCTAGAATATGCATGTCCACGTAGTATATTGCCCAGATACGTAGTATATTGCCCAGCCACGTAGTATATTGGCCAGCGATATAGTATATTGGCCAGCGATGTAGTATATTGCCCAGCGACCTAGTATATTGCCCAGCGATGTAGTATATTGCCCAGCGACATAGTATATTGCCGAGCCACGTAGTATATTGCCCAGCCACGTAGTATATTGCACAGTCACATAGTATATTGCCCAGCCACGTAGTATATTGCACAGTCACGTAGTATATTGCCCAGCCACGTAGTATATTGCCCAGTCACGTATTGCCCAGCCACATAGTATATAGCACAGCCCACGTAGTACGGTATATTGCCCAGTCACGTAGTATATTGCCCAGCCACGTAGTATATTGCCCAGTCACGTAGTATATTGCCCAGCCACGTAGTATATTGCCCAGCCACGTAGTATATTGCCCAGTCACGTAGTATATTGCCCAGCCACGTAGTATATTGCCCAGTCACGTAGTATATTGCCCAGCCACGTAGTATATTGCCCAGCCACGTAGTATATTGCCCAGTCACGTAGTATATTGCCCAGCCACGTAGTATATTGCCCAGTCACGTAGTATATTGCCCAGTCACATATTGCCCAGCCACATAGTATTTAGCACAGCCCACGTAGTACGGTATATTGCCCAGTCACGTAGTATATTGCCCAGTCACGTAGTATATTGGCCAGCCACATAGTATATTGCCCAGCACAGAGCCACGTAGTATAGAGACTTAAAAAAAAAGTAATAAACATATACTACTCACCTATAGCCCGTTGAAGTCCTGCTATACTCACCATCCGCCGCCTTTGCCGCTCCTCGCCACACTCCCGAGACCGCTCCATTGCAAGCGGCAGCTTTCGGTCCCAGGGCTGGTGTGAGCAGGACCTATGATGACGTCGCGGTCACATGACCGTGACGTCACGGCAGGTCCTTGTCGCACACCAGCCCTGGGACGGGACCGGATGCTGCCGCTTGCAATAGAGCGGTCCCGGGAGCGTGGCGAGGAGCGAGAAAGGCGGCGGATGGTGAGTATAGCAGGTTTTTTTTTTTATATTATTATTTTTAACATGACCTATTTTTACTATTGATGCTGCATAGGCAGCATCAATAGTAAATATATATAGAAAAGGAGGACATAGAGTTAGCACAAAATACAAACTTTATTAGAATCAAAAAGATATACAAGAATAAAAATAAAAATGGATATCATAGGTCAAAAATTGTAATATGTGAACCATACCCAGGTGAAATTACTTGACCAGTGATTCACACACTAAACCAGGAAGATAGGCTGAAATACTATCTGGGTAATTATATAAAGTGTGGGTATAATATAAAATACCTTCCCAGGGAACTATGTTCCCAAGTTTCCAAACACCCACTACTCATATAACTAAACCCACATGGGACACATATAGCCGGTAAATCAATTGCAAATCAAAATCAACTGGGCACTCGCACGAGAGAGCATGTTAGGGACATCATGGCGGCGGAGAGAGAAGAAGATGCTTCGAAATTAAAAACCATTCCACGCCACTTTAAAGAGAACCACAAATGTAACCCTAGATTCCTTTTAGTTAGGGGTATTGAACATATTCAGAGTGGGATTAGAGGAGGGGACATCCAACGCCTATTGGCACAAAAAGAATGTAGGTGGATCACCATTTTGGGGACCCTGGCACCCAATGGGCTAAATGAATCATATGGCTTTTCATCCTATTTGTAATATCTATGTACCAGTCCCTTAATTATTGTTATACCTGATCTACTCCATCACACTCCAACCAGATTTTATCTTATTTTAATTCCTTTTCTTAGTTTGTGGTTTTTAATTGTGTCTTTGTCATTCTGTCTATTAGTTCCTGGTTGACATACTGCAGATATATTATATGAGAGGAAATTATTTTGCGTTTCATCGCAAAGTGGACAAAGAAAGAAGACATTTTTTGCTGAATAAAAGACTTACTTAATCAGGACGGACATTTTGGAAATTATACATGCTCCCAAAGTGGATAACATGATATAAAGTAACCGTATGGTGAATATGTTCCAGAACAGTTGGGAGTGCTAAATGGAGTCCCTATTGTCTCATTCTTTCATTTGTCTGCATGTTGTCTATTATGATCTATTTTTAACTATGTATGGAATTGTACTTTTTAAAGTATGGATATTTTTAGAGCACATTTACATATACAGTATTCGGCACCAAATAGTGATGTTTAGAGAGCTGCACTAAATACTAATATAATCATAGTTTTATTCAAACACTATTGGCACTTTTTTCTTTTAAAGTAAATTATTTACCTAGTGTAATAGCATGATGTCTGGCGGGTGATAGCATCGCATGTCTTGCGCTGTCCTCTCCCCTGTGGGGGTGTCCCCTGCTCCCTCCGGGAACGTGTTGCGGCCAGGCGCCGGCCCGCTCATGTGACTGGGATGGGCGGGGACTCGACTACGTGGTGGGGGCCACTGCGGGACATGTGGTGCTCGTCGGCACCAGTAGTTTAACATAGTATGCGAGCACTAGGTGATCACTGGTTGATATACAAGCGGCGTTGTAGCGCCGCTGGTCTCCATGACGATGACACGTCACAAGCACGCAAGCGCACTTTTATTTAGCACGGATTGGATGCCGTACGGTCAAGTGACCGGAACTGCACAATATTTAATGGGCACTAAGATTGGAGTTAAGCCACGCCCCCTGAGGAAGCGAGGCTACTAGAGTTGAGCGACCTTGACCTTTTTAGAGTCGAGCCGGGTTTTGCGAAACCCGACTATGTCCAAAGTCGGGTCGAGTGAAATCGGCCGATTATGACGTAAAGTCAGGATCGACCGAAACACGAAACCCAATGCAAGTCAATGGGGCAGCATAGTCGGCAGTGAGTGGGGGCCAGGAAAACACCTAGAGTGCCCATTTTAATGTCAAAACCATCCATTCTTCTTAATGAAGCTTGTCAAGCGTAATTTACCTTATAATAATTGGAAGGCATTTGAAATTGGGGGTCATTTGGCTAAAGTTGTGGGGGGTAGGGCTGGTTCAAGTAATTAGTGGGCCCAGGAAATCTGGACCACGTCACGGCAGTGGAGCAGGGAGAGGTAAGTATTTCAACTTTGCAAGTGCTGTGAACCTGAGCAAGCAGGGGGGGCCCACTCGTTGGCATTGGCACTGGCACAGGGCCCCTCAAAGTACAGCGGTGTGTTTGCACGGCGGGGGCGCCTCCCACCGGCAGCAACACTTTTGCGTACTATGAGAGGCCCTGTGCCAGTGACGTCGCCAACTAGTATTCCTCCCCCCACCTGATGAAGGAACCTGCACTTTCATCTGCACCTTCCTCTTTGTCCCCGTGTAAGGTGGTATGGTATGCGGGAAGAGCAACCTGACTTTCAGCAGGGTCACAATGTTGTTGTGTAGCGTGCACGGGGAATGTTGCGTTATGGGTCAATGTACCAGCAGACTCATCTATCACTGGCTGGGCAATGGGCACGATGAAGTGGAAACACAGATATAGGCCCAAAGAAGAAAGTGGGCTAAATGCAGTTCAAAATTGGTAACACAGGAATAACCAGGGGGCATTGCAGTGGAGGACAACTGGAATGAGAGGCTGACACAGAGAGTAGGGCCAAATCAGTAAGTAGTCGAAATGCAGTTCAAAATTGGCAACCGTAGTAAACAGGCGGCACAGCTTTGTTCAGTGGAGGAGAACAGCAAGGAGTGGCAGACACCGATAGTAGGCCCCAAACCAACTAGTACGCCAAATGCAGTTGTTCCATTTAACCACAATTTAATGAGAGCCTGAAGATAGAAGCTCAGGAAAGGCAACCTGGGGAACACCTTGGAGTGTAACACACCATCTCTCTCCACCCCATACCCATTTTGTATGGCCTAATGCAGTGTACTTTTCTACAACTACTAAACGAGAGTCGGAAGACCGAAGCAATGGCAAGGAAACCTGGGGAACACCTTAGAGTGTAACACACCCTCTCTCTACACCCCATACCCAATTTGAAGGCCTAATGCAGTGTAGTTTCCAAGAACTACTAAACGAGAGCCGGAAGATCGAAGCTCAGGAAAGGCAACCTGGGGAACACCTTGGAGTGTAACACACCCTCTCGCTACACCCCATACCCAATTTGAAGGCCTAATGCAGCGTAGTTTCCAACAACTACTAAACGAGAGCCGGAAGATCGAAGCTCAGGAAAGGCAACCTGGGGAACACCTTGGAGTGTAACAAACCCTCTCTCTACACCCCATACCCAATTTGTAGGCCTAATGCAGCGTAGTTTCCGACAACTACTAAACGAGAGCATGAAGATCGAAGCTCAGGAAAGGCAACCTGGGGAACACCTTGGAGTGTAACACACCCTCTCTCTACACCCCATACCCAATTTGTAGGCCTAATGCAGCGTAGTTTCCGACAACTACTAAACGAGAGCCGGAATATCGAAGCTCAGGAAAGGCAACCTGGGGAACACCTTGGAGTGTAACACACCCTCTCTCTACGCCCCATACCCAATTTGTAGGCCTAATGCAGCGTAGTTTCCGACAACTACTAAACGAGAGCCGGAATATCGAAGCTCAGGAAAGGCAACCTGGGGAACACCTTGGAGTGTAACACACCCTCTCTCTACACCCCATACCCAATTTGAAGGCCTAATGCAGTGTAGTTTCCAAGAACTACTAAACGAGAGCCGGAAGATCGAAGCTCAGGAAAGGCAACCTGGGGAACACCTTGGAGTGTAACACACCCTCTCGCTACACCCCATACCCAATTTGAAGGCCTAATGCAGCGTAGTTTCCAACAACTACTAAACGAGAGCCGGAAGATCGAAGCTCAGGAAAGGCAACCTGGGGAACACCTTGGAGTGGAACACACCATCTCTCTACACCCCATACCCAATTTGAAGGCCTAATGCAGAGTAGTTTCCAAGAACTACTAAACGAGAGCCGGAAGATCGAAGCTCAGGAAAGGCAACCTGGGGAACACCTTGGAGTGTAACACAACGTCTCTCTACACGACGGAAGGGCTGATTCTTAGGAAGGAAGGCTGTTGGAAATAAGCATTGCGCGTCCGAGGGTGATTATATTCTTATTAGGTATATACTCACCCTCGGACGCGCCCTGCTTCTTTATTTGGAATGAATGTTTATTTGCAATGTGGTGTTGACTTTCTCTATTATTTTGGTAATTAATGATTTTATTATTTTCATTATTTTGCATCTTCTCGGCAATAATATAAAGAAGACGCGACAGGACAACACTCGGTGGATGCCATATGTGTGTTTTCAATTTAAAAAAACTTTCAGTTAACTACTTGCAGGAGAAAGTAATTGTAGCTGGTGGCCATTTTTAGTACTGTACCAGATTAGAGTTGTGTGTTTGTTTTTAATGTTAAAATGTCTGCATTTGATATCTCACCAGTATTTTCTTTTTTATAAGCAAAATACTTATTTTTATATTTTCTGATGTTGGTTCCAGGGGTACACGGCCAGCAGTGCCCTGGTCAGTGTAGTAGTAGTTGAAAGAATGGACCGCAGACAGGCATCGAAGGCCTAAAATAATAACACATGGCTGTAGGCAATTTTAAATTGGTTCCAGGGGTACACGGACAGCAGTGGTGTGGTCAGTGGAGGCCTAGTGGAAGGAGTGACCGCAGACAGGCATCGAAGGCCTAAAATAATAACACATGGCTGTAGGCAATTTTAAATTGGTTCCAGGGGTACACGGGCAGCAGTGACCTGGTCAGTGTAGTAGTAGTTGAAAGAATGGACCGCAGACAGGCATCGAAGGCCTAAAATAAAAAAATTGGGCTGGCTGTAGGCAATTTTAAATTGGTTCCAGGGGTACACGGGCAGCAGTGGTGTGGTCAGTGGAGGCCTAGTGGAAGGAGTGACCGCAGACAGGCATCGAAGGCCTAAAATAATAACACATGGCTGTAGGCAATTTTAAATTGGTTCCAGGGGTACACGGGCAGCAGTGACCTGGTCAGTGTAGTAGTAGTTGAAAAAATGGACCGCAGACAGGCATCGAATGCCTAAAATAATAACACATGGCTGTAGGCAATTTTAAATTGGTTACAGGGGTACACGGACAGCAGTGACCTGGTCAGTGTAGTAGTAGTTGAAAGAATGGACCGCAGACAGGCATCGAAGGCCTAAAATAAAAAAATTGGGCTGGCTGTAGGCAATTTTAAATTGGTTCCAGGGGTACACGGACAGCAGTGGTGTGGTCAGTGGAGGCCTAGTGGAAGGAGTGACCGCAGACAGGCATCGAAGGCCTAAAATAATAACACATGGCTGTAGGCAATTTTAAATTGGTTCCAGGGGTACACGGACAGCAGTGGTGTGGTCAGTGGAGGCCTAGTGGAAGGAGTGACCGCAGACAGGCATCGAAGGCCTAAAATAATAACACATGGCTGTAGGCAATTTTAAATTGGTTCCAGGGGTACACGGACAGCAGTGACCTGGTCAGTGTAGTAGTAGTTGAAAGAATGGACCGCAGACAGGCATCGAAGGCCTAAAATAAAAAAATTGGGCTGGCTGTAGGCAATTTTAAATTGGTTCCAGGGGTACACGGGCAGCAGTGACCTGGTCAGTGTAGTAGTAGTTGAAAGAATGGACCGCAGACAGGCTTAGAAGGCCTAACATAACAAACTTGGGCTGGCTGTAGGCACTTTTAAATTGGTTCCAGGGGTACACGGGCAGCAGTGGTCTGGTCAGTGGAAGTCTAGTGGAAGGAGTGACCGCAGACAGGCTTCCAAGGCCTAACATAACAAACTTGGGCTGGCTGTAGGCACTTTTAAATTGGTTCCAGGGGTACACGGGCAGCAGTGGTCTGGTCAGTGGAAGTCTAGTGGAAGGAGTGACCGCAGACAGGCTTCCAAGGCCTAACATAACAAACTTGGGCTGGCTGTAGGCACTTTTAAATTGGTTCCAGGGGTACACGGGCAGCAGTGGTCTGGTCAGTGGAAGTCTAGTGGAAGGAGTGACCGCAGACAGGCTTCCAAGGCCTAACATAACAAACTTGGGCTGGCTGTAGGCACTTTTAAATTGGTTCCAGGGGTACACGGGCAGCAGTGGTCTGGTCAGTGGAAGTCTAGTGGAAGGAGTGACCGCAGACAGGCTTCCAAGGCCTAACATAACAAACTTGGGCTGGCTGTAGGCACTTTTAAATTGGTTCCAGGGGTACACGGGCAGCAGTGACCTGGTCAGTGTAGTAGTAGTTGAAAGAATGGACCGCAGACAGGCATCGAAGGCCTAAAATAAAAAAATTGGGCTGGCTGTAGGCAATTTTAAATTGGTTCCAGGGGTACACGGGCAGCAGTGGTGTGGTCAGTGGAGGCCTAGTGGAAGGAGTGACCGCAGACAGGCATCGAAGGCCTAAAATAATAACACATGGCTGTAGGCAATTTTAAATTGGTTCCAGGGGTACACGGACAGCAGTGGTGTGGTCAGTGGAGGCCTAGTGGAAGGAGTGACCGCAGACAGGCATCGAAGGCCTAAAATAATAACACATGGCTGTAGGCAATTTTAAATTGGTTCCAGGGGTACACGGACAGCAGTGACCTGGTCAGTGTAGTAGTAGTTGAAAGAATGGACCGCAGACAGGCATCGAAGGCCTAAAATAAAAAAATTGGGCTGGCTGTAGGCAATTTTAAATTGGTTCCAGGGGTACACGGACAGCAGTGGTGTGGTCAGTGGAGGCCTAGTGGAAGGAGTGACCGCAGACAGGCATCGAAGGCCTAAAATAATAACACATGGCTGTAGGCAATTTTAAATTGGTTCCAGGGGTACACGGACAGCAGTGACCTGGTCAGTGTAGTAGTAGTTGAAAGAATGGACCGCAGACAGGCATCGAAGGCCTAAAATAAAAAAATTGGGCTGGCTGTAGGCAATTTTAAATTGGTTCCAGGGGTACACGGGCAGCAGTGGTGTGGTCAGTGGAGGCCTAGTGGAAGGAGTGACCGCAGACAGGCATCGAAGGCCTAAAATAATAACACATGGCTGTAGGCAATTTTAAATTGGTTCCAGGGGTACACGGACAGCAGTGGTGTGGTCAGTGGAGGCCTAGTGGAAGGAGTGACCGCAGACAGGCATCGAAGGCCTAAAATAATAACACATGGCTGTAGGCAATTTTAAATTGGTTCCAGGGGTACACGGGCAGCAGTGACCTGGTCAGTGTAGTAGTAGTTGAAAAAATGGACCGCAGACAGGCATCGAATGCCTAAAATAATAACACATAGCTGTAGGCAATTTTAAATTGGTTCCAGGGGTACACGGGCAGCAGTGACCTGGTCAGTGTAGTAGTAGTTGAAAGAATGGACCGCAGACAGGCATCGAAGGCCTAAAATAAAAAAATTGGGCTGGCTGTAGGCAATTTTAAATTGGTTCCAGGGGTACACGGACAGCAGTGGTGTGGTCAGTGGAGGCCTAGTGGAAGGAGTGACCGCAGACAGGCATCGAAGGCCTAAAATAATAACACATGGCTGTAGGCAATTTTAAATTGGTTCCAGGGGTACACGGACAGCAGTGGTGTGGTCAGTGGAGGCCTAGTGGAAGGAGTGACCGCAGACAGGCATCGAAGGCCTAAAATAATAACACATGGCTGTAGGCAATTTTAAATTGGTTCCAGGGGTACACGGACAGCAGTGGTGTGGTCAGTGGAGGCCTAGTGGAAGGAGTGACCGCAGACAGGCATCGAAGGCCTAAAATAATAACACATGGCTGTAGGCAATTTTAAATTGGTTCCAGGGGTACACGGGCAGCAGTGACCTGGTCAGTGTAGTAGTAGTTGAAAGAATGGACCGCAGACAGGCATCGAAGGCCTAAAATAAAAAAATTGGGCTGGCTGTAGGCAATTTTAAATTGGTTCCAGGGGTACACGGGCAGCAGTGGTGTGGTCAGTGGAGGCCTAGTGGAAGGAGTGACCGCAGACAGGCATCGAAGGCCTAAAATAATAACACATGGCTGTAGGCAATTTTAAATTGGTTCCAGGGGTACACGGGCAGCAGTGACCTGGTCAGTGTAGTAGTAGTTGAAAAAATGGACCGCAGACAGGCATCGAATGCCTAAAATAATAACACATGGCTGTAGGCAATTTTAAATTGGTTACAGGGGTACACGGACAGCAGTGACCTGGTCAGTGTAGTAGTAGTTGAAAGAATGGACCGCAGACAGGCATCGAAGGCCTAAAATAAAAAAATTGGGCTGGCTGTAGGCAATTTTAAATTGGTTCCAGGGGTACACGGACAGCAGTGGTGTGGTCAGTGGAGGCCTAGTGGAAGGAGTGACCGCAGACAGGCATCGAAGGCCTAAAATAATAACACATGGCTGTAGGCAATTTTAAATTGGTTCCAGGGGTACACGGACAGCAGTGACCTGGTCAGTGTAGTAGTAGTTGAAAGAATGGACCGCAGACAGGCATCAAAGGCCTAAAATAAAAAAATTGGGCTGGCTGTAGGCAATTTTAAATTGGTTCCAGGGGTACACGGGCAGCAGTGACCTGGTCAGTGTAGTAGTAGTTGAAAGAATGGACCGCAGACAGGCTTAGAAGGCCTAACATAACAAACTTGGGCTGGCTGTAGGCACTTTTAAATTGGTTCCAGGGGTACACGGGCAGCAGTGGTCTGGTCAGTGGAAGTCTAGTGGAAGGAGTGACCGCAGACAGGCTTCCAAGGCCTAACATAACAAACTTGGGCTGGCTGTAGGCACTTTTAAATTGGTTCCAGGGGTACACGGGCAGCAGTGGTCTGGTCAGTGGAAGTCTAGTGGAAGGAGTGACCGCAGACAGGCTTCCAAGGCCTAACATAACAAACTTGGGCTGGCTGTAGGCACTTTTAAATTGGTTCCAGGGGTACACGGGCAGCAGTGGTCTGGTCAGTGGAAGTCTAGTGGAAGGAGTGACCGCAGACAGGCTTCCAAGGCCTAACATAACAAACTTGGGCTGGCTGTAGGCACTTTTAAATTGGTTCCAGGGGTACACGGGCAGCAGTGGTCTGGTCAGTGGAAGTCTAGTGGAAGGAGTGACCGCAGACAGGCTTCGAAGGCCTAACATAACAAAATTGGGCTGGCTGTAGGCACTTTAAATTGGTTCCAGGGGTACATGGGCAGCAGTGTATGGTCAGTGGAAGTCTAGTGGAAGGAGTGACGGCAGACAGTCTTCGAAGGCCTAACATAACAAAATTGGGCTGACTGTAGGCACTTTTAAATTGGTTCCAGGGTAACACGGCCAGCAGTGGCCTGGTCAGTGTAGTAGTTGTAGAAAGAAGGGACCGCAGACAGGCTTCGAAGGCCTAACATAACAAAAATGTCAAAACAATGGTATTGTCAGTGCCAGGCATTGAAGGATGTCAGCGGCTAGACTACACATTGGTGAAGCTGTGAGAGATAATTTTGCTAGTGGTAGAGCACTGTTTGAGCTGGGGGGGGGAACTGTCTTGTGGCCGGCGGTACAGGCACAGGGCCCCTCATATTACAACGGTGTGTCTGACGTTGGGTGCGCACCACCACCGCCAGAGACACTTTATTGTACTATGAGGGACCCAGTGGCAGTGCCGTCGACCAAAAGCGGCCACACCCACCTCTTCAGACAAACAGCACTCTCAAGGGTCCAAGCGCAAAGTGGCGATAGCACGGCCCCGTGTGGGGAGTTTGGCCATTTCGTGAGGTGGAAACATGTCGTATGCTGGACAATCAGGTGAAGAAAATTACGAGATTGGAAAAGTCATTCAGAATAGTCCACAGGCAAGACCTTTTCATAGGAAAGCTAGGTGTCAGCCGGGCAGGGTGGGGCAAAAGATTTTGAAATCCAGTTGTGGTTCATTTTAATGAAGGTTAGATCATCTACATTTTGGGTAGCCAGACGAGTCCTTTTTTCTGTTAGTATTGAACCTGCAGCACTGAATACTCTTTCTGATAGGACACTAGCTGCCGGGCAAGCAAGCTCCTGCAATGCATATTCTGCCAATTCTGGCCAGGTGTCTAATTTGGATGCCCAGTAATCAAATGGGAATGACGGTTGAGGGAGAACGTCGATAAGGGATGAAAAATAGTTTGTAACCATACTGGACAAATGTTGTCTCCTGTCACTTTGAATTGATGCTGCAGTACCTGTCCTGTCTGCGGTCATAGAAAAATCACTCCACAACCTGGTCAGAAAACCCCTCTGTCCAACGCCACTTCTGATTTCTGCCCCTCTAACACCTCTGGTCTGCTGGCCCCTGGAGCTCGTGTGAGAACGATCACGGGCGCTGTGTGCAGGGAATGCCAGAAGCAAACGGTCAACAAGAGTTGATTGTTTTGTTGCTAATATTAGTTCCAAGTTCTCATGTGGCATAATATTTTGCAATTTGCCTTTATAGCGAGGATCAAGGAGGCAGGCCAACCAGTAATCGTCATCGTTCATCATTTTTGTAATGCGTGTGTCCCTTTTGAGGATACGCAAGGCATAATCCGCCATGTGGGCCAAAGTTCCCGTTGTCAAATCTGCGGTTGTGCTTGGTTGAGGGGCAGTTGCAGGCAAATCTACGTCACTTGTGTCCCTCAAAAAACCAGAACCCGGCCTTGCCACGCCACCAATTTCCCGTGCCCCCGGGAAAGCTTCCTCATTAAAAATATACTCATCCCCATCATCCTCCTCATCCTCCACCTCCTCTTCGCCCGGTACCTCGTCATGTACACTGCCCTGACCAGACAATCGCTGACTGTCATCAAGGCTTTCCTCTTCCTCTGGTGCAGACGCCTGATCCTTTATGTGCGTCAAACTTTGCATCAGCAGACGCATTAGGGGGATGCTCATGCTTATTATGGCGTTGTCTGCACTAACCAGCCGTGTGCATTCCTCAAAACACTGAAGGACTTGACACATGTCTTGAATCTTCGACCACTGCACACCTGACAACTCCATGTCTGCCATCCTACTGCCTGCCCGTGTATGTGTATCCTCCCACAAAAACATAACAGCCCGCCTCTGTTCGCACAGTCTCTGAAGCATGTGCAGTGTTGAGTTCCACCTTGTTGCAACGTCTATGATTAGGCGATGCTGGGGAAGGTTCAAAGAACGCTGATAGGTCTGCATACGGCTGGAGTGTACAGGCGAACGGCGGATATGTGCGCAAAGTCCACGCACTTTGAGGAGCAGGTCGGATAACCCCGGATAACTTTTCAGGAAGCACTGCACCACCAGGTTTAAGGTGTGAGCCAGGCAAGGAATGTGTTTCAGTTGGGAAAGGGAGATGGCAGCCATGAAATTCCTTCCGTTATCACTCACTACCTTGCCTGCCTCAAGATCTACAGTGCCCAGCCACGACTGCGTTTCTTGCTGCAAGAACTCGGACAGAACTTCCGCGGTGTGTCTATTGTCGCCCAAACACTTCATAGCCAATACAGCCTGCTGACGTATGCCAGTAGCTGCCCCATAATGGGAGACCTGGTGTGCAACAGTGGCAGGTGCGGATGGAGTGTTTGTGCGACTGCGGTCTGTGGACGAGCTCTTGCTTCTGCAGGAGGACGAGGAGGAGGAGGAGGAGGGGGTGCGAACGGCTACAGACAACTGTTTACTAGACCGTGGGCTAGGCAGAACTGTCCCAAACTTGCTGTCCCCTGTGGACCCTGAATCCACCACATTTACCCAGTGTGCCGTGATGGACACGTAACGTCCCTGGCCATGCCTACTGGTCCATGCATCTGTTGTCAGGTGCACCTTTGTGCTCACAGATTGCCTGAGTGCATGGACGATGCGCTCTTTAACATGCTGGTGGAGGGCTGGGATGGCTTTTCTGGAAAAAAAGTGTCGACTGGGTAGCTCGTAGCGTGGTACAGCGTAGTCCATCAGGTCTTTGAAAGCTTCGCTTTCAACTAACCGGTAGGGCATCATCTCTAACGAGATTAGTCTAGCTATGTGGGCGTTCAAACCCTGTGTACGCGGATGCGAGGCTAAGTATTTCCTTTTTCTAACCATAGTCTCATGTAGGGTGAGCTGGACTGGAGAGCTGGAGATCGTGGAACTAGCGGGGGTGCCGGTGGACATGGCAGACTGAGAGACGGTGGGAGATGGTATTGTTGCCGCCGGTGCCCTAGATGCAGCGTTTCCTACTACGAAACTGGTGATTCCCTGACCCTGACTGCTTTGGCCTGGCAAAGATACCTGCACAGATACAGCAGGTGGTGCGCTAAATGGTGGTCCTACACTGCCGGAAGGGATGTTGCGTTGATGACTAGCTTCATTGGCCGAGGGTGCAACAACCTTAAGGGACGTTTGGTAGTTAGTCCAAGCTTTCAAATGCATGGTGGTTAAATGTCTATGCATGCAACTAGTATTGAGACTTTTCAGATTCTGACCTCTGCTTAAGGAAGTAGAACATTTTTGACAGATGACTTTGCGCTGATCAATTGGATGTTGTTTAAAAAAATGCCAGACTGCACTCTTTCTAGCATCGGATACCTTTTCAGGCATTGCAGACTGAGCTTTAACTGGATGGCCACGCTGTCCTCCACCAGGTTTTGGCTTTGCCACGCGTTTTGGGCAAGATACGGGCCCGGCAGATGGAACCTGTGGCGATGTTGATGCCTGCTGCGGCCCCTCCTCCTCCTCTGCTTCAGAACTGCTGCCGCCTGCACCCTGTTCCCCCAATGGCTGCCAATCGGGGTCAAGAACTGGGTCATCTAATAACTCTTCTTGTACCTCCTGCGCAACTTCGTCTGTGTCACCGTGTCGTTCGGTGGTATAGCGTTCGTGATGGGGCAACATAGTCTCATCAGGGTCTGATTCTTGATCAGCACCCTGCGAGGGCAATGTTGTGGTCTGAGTCAAAGGACCAGCATAGTAGTCTGGCTGTGGCTGTGCGTCAGTGCACTCCATGTCAGATTCAATTTGTAATGGGCATGGACTGTTAACTGCTTCACTTTCTAAGCCAGGGACGGTATGTGTAAAGAGCTCCATGGAGTAACCCGTTGTGTCGCCTGCTGCATTCTTCTCTGTTGTTGTTTTTGCTGAAGAGGACAAGGAAGTGACTTGTCCCTGACCGTGAACATCCACTAACGACGCGCTGCTTTTACTTTTACCAGTTTCACGAGATGAGGCAAAAGAGCTAGAGGCTGAGTCAGCAAGATAAGCCAAAACTTGCTCTTGCTGCTCCGGCTTTAAAAGCGGTTTTCCTAATCCCAGAAAAGGGAGCGTTCGAGGCCTTGTGTAGCCGGACGACGAACCTGGCTCCACAGCTCCAGACTTAGGTGCAATATTTTTTCCCCCACGACCACCTGATGCTCCACCACTACCACTACCCTCATTACCAGCTGACAATGAACGCCCCCGGCCACGACCTCTTCCACTAGACTTCCTCATTGTTTTAAAAACGTAACCAAACTAACGTTATTTGTTGCAGTCACACAACTTACACGGTGAGCTATAACTTCAGTATGATTTAGCTACCCCTTTACAGGTTGGTGAGACCACAGCGAAAATCAGGCCCAATGTTACACACTCTTTTTTTGGTGGCTGCAAATTAGAGAGATGCCCCACACGCAGGACTGTCACTGAAGCACAAATGTTAATATTAATGTCACACTATTATTTTTTTTTTATTTTTATTTTTTTCAGGAACACTTTAGAAACCCCCCCCAAAAAAAAAAATAGATTTTTGCAGGGAGAATTTAGAAAACAAATGTAACAAACTATATGCTTTCTATGGGCCACTGAGTGAGAGATGACGCACACAGGAATCAGGAGTGGCACACAAGCCCAGAGGCCAATATTTTTCTACCAATGATTGATGGAGTTATTTTCTCTGGTAGATTTTGGAACCCAAATCAAGGAAAAAAAATGTAGGCTTTCTATGGACCACAATTGGAGAGAGAGAGAGAGAGAGATGGCACACCCAGGAGTCAAGACTGGCACACAAGCAGAAAGGCCAATATTAATCTCCCACTGTTTTTTTTTTTTTTTTTTTTTTTCAGGGAGACTTTAGAAAAAAAAATAATAAAAAAAATATGATTTTATCAGGAAGAATTTAGAAACCAAATAAAATAAAATGATTTTTTCAGGGAGAATTTATAAAACAAATAAAAACAAAAATAGGCGTTCTATGGCCCACTGACTGAGAGATGACACACACAGGAGTCAGGAGTGGCACACAAACCCAGAGGCCAATATTTTTCTACCAATGATTGATGTAGTTATTTTCTCTGGTAGATTTTAGAACCCAAATCAAGGAAAAAAAATATAGGCTTTCTATGGACCACAATTGGAGAGAGAGAGAGAGAGAGAGAGAGAGAGAGAGAGAGAGAGAGAGAGAGAGAGATGGCACACCCAGGAGTCAAGACTGGCACACAAGCAGAAAGGCCAATATTAATCTCCCACTGTTTTTTTTGGTTGTTTTTTTTTTTTTTTTTTCAGGGAGACTTTAGAAAAAAAAATAATAAAAAAAATATGATTTTATCAGGAAGAATTTAGAAACCAAATAAAATAAAATGATTTTTTCAGGGAGAATTTATAAAACAAATAAAACCAAAAATAGGCGTTCTATGGCCCACTGACTGAGAGATGACGCACCCAGGAGTCAAGACTGGCACACAAGCAGAAAGGCCAATATTAATCTCCCACTGTTTTTTTGTTTTTTTTTCAGGGAGACTTTAGAAAAAAAAATAATAAAAAAAATATGATTTTATCAGGAAGAATTTAGAAACCAAATAAAATAAAATGATTTTTTCAGGGAGAATTTAGAAAACAAATAAAACCAAAAATAGGCGTTCTATGGCCCACTGACTGAGAGATGACGCACACAGGAGTCAGGAGTGGCACACAAACCCAGAGGCCAATATTTTTCTACCAATGATTGATGTAGTTATTTTCTCTGGTAGATTTTAGAACCCAAATCAAGGAAAAAAAATATAGGCTTTCTATGGACCACAATTGGAGAGAGAGAGAGAGAGAGAGAGAGAGAGAGAGAGATGGCACACCCAGGAGTCAAGACTGGCACACAAGCAGAAAGGCCAATATTAATCTCCCACTGTTTTTTTGGTTGTTTTTTTTTTTTTTTTTTCAGGGAGACTTTAGAAATAAAAATAATAAAAAAAATATGATTTTATCAGGAAGAATTTAGAAACCAAATAAAATAAAATGATTTTTTCAGGGAGAATTTAGAAAACAAATAAAACCAAAAATATGCGTTCTATGGCCCACTGACTGAGAGAGAGAGAGAGATGGAACGCTTAGTACTGGCACACAAGCCCAAAGGGCAATATTAATCTCCCTTTTTTTTTCCAGGGAGAATTTCTAAAACCCAAAAAAAAAATAAAATAGGCTTTCTATGGCCCACTATTTGTGAGAGAGATGGGACGCTCAGGACTGGCACAGATGGCACGCTCAGGACTGGCACAGAAGCCCAGAGGCCAATATTAATCTCCCTTTTTTTCTGGGAGAATTTATAAAACCAAAAAAATATTTAAATAGGCTTTCTATGGCCCACTATTTGTGAGAGAGATGGCACGCTCAGGACTGGCACAGATGGCACGCTCACAACTGGCACACAAGCCCAGAGGCCAATATTAATCTCCCTTTTTTCAGGGAGAATTTCTAAAACCCAAAAAAAAAATAAAATAGGCTTTCTATGGCCCACTATTTGTGAGAGAGATGGGACGCTCAGGACTGGCACAGATGGCACGCTCAGGACTGGCACAGAAGCCCAGAGGCCAATATTAATCTCCCTTTTTTTCTGGGAGAATTTATAAAACCAAAAAAATATTTAAATAGGCTTTCTATGGCCCACTATTTGTGAGAGAGATGGCACGCTCAGGACTGGCACAGATGGCACGCTCACAACTGGCACACAAGCCCAGAGGCCAATATTAATCTCCCTTTTTTCAGGGAAAATTGATAAAACAAAAAAAAAAATTAAATAGGCTTTCTATGGCCCACTATTTGTGAGAGAGATGGCACGCTCAGGGCTGGCTGGCACAGATGGCACGCTCAGGACTGGCACAGATGGCACGCTCACAACTGGCACACAAGCCCAGAGGCCAATATTAATCTCCCTTTTTTCAGGGAAAATTTATAAAAAAAAAAAAAAAATTAAATAGGCTTTCTATGGCCCACTATTTGTGAGAGAGATGGCACGCTCAGGGCTGGCACAGATGGCACGCTCAGGACTGGCACACAAGCCCAGAGGCCAATATTAATCTCCCTTTTTTTCAGGGAGAATTTATAAAACCAAAAAAAAAAATAAATAGGCTTTCTATGGCCCACTATTTGTGAGAGAGATGGCACACTCAGGACTGGCACACAAGCCCAAAGGCCAATATTAATCTCCCACTGTATTTTTATCAGGGAGAATTTATACACCCCACAAAAAAAAATACAGAAAAATGAAAAGGCTTTCTATGGCCCACTATGTGAGAGAGATGGCACACACAGGGATGGCACTCTAGCAGAAATGCCAAATTGCCAATCTTAATCTCCCACCAAAAAAAAAAAAAACAGGGAATGTCCTACAATTACTATCTCCCTGCCTGCAGTAATCTCAGCCAGGTATGGCAGGCAGCTACTATCTCCCTGCCTGCAGTAATCTCAGCCAGGTATGGCAGGCAGCAATAAGGAGTGGACTGATGCACAAATGAAATAAAAAGTGTGGACAAACAAAAAAGATAGCTGTGCAGAAAGGAAGGAACAAGAGGATTTGTGCTTTGAAAAAAGCAGTTGGTTTGCACAGCGGCGTACACACAGCAATGCAGCTATCAGGGAGCCTTCTAGGGCAGCCCAATGAGCTACAGCGCTGAGGGGAAAAAAAAAAAAAAAAAAACTTCCACTGTCCCTGCACACCGAGGGTGGTGTTGGACAGTGCAAATCGCTGCAGCACAAGCGGTTTTGTGGTTAATGGACCCTGCCTAACGCTATCCCTGCTTCTGACAAAGCGGCAGCAACCTCTCCCTAAGCTCAGATCAGCAGCAGTAAGATGGCGGTCGGCGGGAACGCCTCTTTATAGCCCCTGTGACGTCGCAGACAGCAAGCCAATCACTGCAATGCCCTTCTCTAAGATGGTGGGGACCAGGACCTATGTCATCACGCTGCCCACACTCTGCGTTTACCTTCATTGGCTGAGAAATGGCGCTTTTCGCGTCATTGAAACGCGACTTTGGCGCGAAAGTCGCGTACCGCATGGCCGACCCCGCACAGGGGTCGGATCGGGTTTCATGAAACCCCGACTTAGCCAAAAGTCGGCGACTTTTGAAAATGTTCGACCCGTTTCGCTCAACCCTAGAGGCTACAATTAGCACGCGAAACGCGCGTTGGGGTTACCGGGACTCACACCTTAACTGGACATGGGTAATTATTGATTTTGATTTGCAATTGATTTACCGGCTATATGTGTCCCATGTGGGTTTAGTTATATGAGTAGTGGGTGTTTGGAAACTTGGGAACATAGTTCCCTGGGAAGGTATTTTATATTATACCCACACTTTATATAATTACCCAGATAGTATTTCAGCCTATCTTCCTGGTTTAGTGTGTGAATCACTGGTCAAGTAATTTCACCTGGGTATGGTTCACATATTACAATTTTTGACCTATGATATCCATTTTTATTTTTATTCTTGTATATCTTTTTGATTCTAATAAAGTTTGTATTTTGTGCTAACTCTATGTCCTCCTTTTCTATACAATTGCTTATTGAGTATTTGCCTTAATTATCGATATTTGCACTGTACTGGTATTTCTTTAATTATCAATAGTAAATAGTTGGGGACACACAGTGTTAATAGCAGCGGTAACGGAGCGCGTTACACCGCGGGCCGTTACCGCTGCCATTAACCCTGTGTGAGCGGTGAGGATTACGGAGCGGGCGCCGGGCAGTGATTGCAGGGGAGTAGGGGAGGGACTAATCGGACTGTGCCCGTCGCTGATTGGTCGCGGCAGCCATGACAGGCAGCTGCCGAGACCAATCAGCGAACGAATAACCGTGACAGAAGGACAGACAGACAGACGGAAGTGACCCTTGGACAATTATGTATATAGATAAAGCCCAGATTTGTTTGGACTGATGGCAACTAAGCATAAATCGTAAAATATTCAGATTGAACATTAAATTAATAAGTTGGGAACCACTTTTTCCACCACACGATGGCTCGCAGAGACCTTGTAATTTTCTTCTCCTGTGGTTTTATTTTTCCTAAATTTGCTGCCATGTGTTGTCTTTATAAAACAACTTATTATGGAAGTATTCTCCCCTAAGGGACATGAGTCAGATGTATCATTTTATTTATATCAGTTTTCTTCTAACATAATCATCAAGTTTGGGGATGTTTCAGTCCCACTTCCAGCCTCTCCTGGAGATTCCACTCGTAATTTATGTACATTAGCCTCTTTTCATACTGGTGCATGCCAAAATTTGCTCATACTGCTGACAACTACAGTTAAATTGGAAAATATTTAGATTGTCCATTATATTCCTAAGGCAGTGACCACTTGATTCACCATGCGATGGCACACAAAGAACCTGTGTTTTTGTAGTAAATATGCCGCCACATGGGTTCTTTGATAAGATACAGTACAGACCAAAAGTTTGGACACACCTTTTCATTTAAAGACTTTTCTGTACTTTCATGACTATGAAAATTGTACATTCACACTGAAGGCATCAAAACTATGAATTAACACATGTGGAATTATATACTTAACAAAAAAGTGTGAAACAACTGAAATTATGTCTTATTCTTCAAAGTAGCCACCTTTTGCTTTGATGACTGCTTTCCACATTCTTGGCATTCTCTTGATGAGCTTCAAGAGGTAGTCAACGGGAATGGTCTTCCAACAATCCTGAAGGAGTTCCCAGAGGTGCTTAGCACTTGTTGGCCCTTTTGACTTCACTTTGCGGTCCAGCTCACTCCAAACCATCTCGATTAGGTTCAGGTCTGGTGACTGTGGAGGCCAGGTCATCTGGCGTAGCACCCCATCAATCTCCTTCTTGGTCAAATAGCTCTTACACAGCCTGGAGGTGTGTTTGGGGTCATTGTCCTGTTGAAAAGTAAATGATGGTCCAACTAAACGCAAACCGGATGGAATAGCATGCCGCTGCAAGATGCTGTGGTAGCCATGCTGGATCAGTATGCCTTCAATTTTGAATAAATCCCCAACAGTGTCACCAGCAAAGCACCCCCACACCATCCCACCTCCTCCTCCATGCTTCACAGTGTGTAGAGTCCATCCGTTCACCTTTTCTTCGTCGCACAAAGACACATTGGTTGGAACAAAAAATCTCAAATTTGGACTCATCAGACCAAAGCATAGTTTTCCATTGGTCTAATGTCCATTCCTTGTGTTCTTTAGCCCAAACAAGTCTCTTCTGCTTGTTGCCTGTCCTTAGTAGTGGTTTCCTAGCAGCTATTTTACCACGAAGGCCTGCTGCAGTTGTTGTAGAGATGTGTCTGCTGCTAGAACTGTGTGTGGCATTGACCTGGTCTCCAATCTGAGCTGCTGTTAACCTGCGATTTCTGAGGCTGGTGACTCGGATAAACTTATCCTCAGAAGCAGAGGTGACTATTGGTCTTCCTTTCCTGGGGCGGTCCTCATGTGAGCCAGTTTCTTTGTAGCGCTTGATGGTTTTTACCACTGCACTTGGGGACACTTTCAAAGTTTTCCCAATTTTTCGGACTGACAGACCTTCATTTCTTAAAGTAATGATGGCCACTAGGGTTGAGCGAAACGGGTCGAACATTTTCAAAAGTCGCCGACTTTTGGCTAAGTCGGGGTTTCATGAAACCCGATCCGACCCCTGTGCGGGGTCGGCCATGCGGTACGCGACTTTCGCGCCAAAGTCGCGTTTCAATGACGCGAAAAGCGCCATTTCTCAGCCAATGAAGGTAAACGCAGAGTGTGGGCAGCGTGATGACATAGGTCCTGGTCCCCACCATCTTAGAGAAGGGCATTGCAGTGATTGGCTTGCTGTCTGCGACGTCACAGGGGCTATAAAGAGGCGTTCCCGCCGACCGCCATCTTACTGCTGCTGATCTGAGCTTAGGGAGAGGTTGCTGCCGCTTTGTCAGAAGCAGGGATAGCGTTAGGCAGGGTCCATTAACCACAAAACCGCTTGTGCTGCAGCGATTTGCACTGTCCAACACCACCCTCGGTGTGCAGGGACAGTGGAAGTTTTTTTTTTTTTTTTTTTCCCCTCAGCGCTGTAGCTCATTGGGCTGCCCTAGAAGGCTCCCTGATAGCTGCATTGCGGTGTGTACGCCGCTGTGCAAACCAACTGCTTTTTTCAAAGCACAAATCCTCTTGTTCCTTCCTTTCTGCACAGCTATCTTTTTTGTTTGTCCACACTTTTTATTTCATTTGTGCATCAGTCCACTCCTTATTGCTGCCTGCCATACCTGGCTGAGATTACTGCAGGCAGGGAGATAGTAGCTGCCTGCCATACCTGGCTGAGATTACTGCAGGCAGGGAGATAGTAATTGTAGGACATTCCCTGTTTTTTTTTTTTTTTTTTTTTTGGTGGGAGATTAAGATTGGCAATTTGGCATTTCTGCTAGAGTGCCATCCCTGTGTGTGCCATCTCTCTCACATAGTGGGCCATAGAAAGCCTTTTCATTTTTCTGTATTTTTTTTTGTGGGGTGTATAAATTCTCCCTGATAAAAATACAGTGGGAGATTAATATTGGCCTTTGGGCTTGTGTGCCAGTCCTGAGTGTGCCATCTCTCTCACAAATAGTGGGCCATAGAAAGCCTATTTATTTTTTTTTTTGGTTTTATAAATTCTCCCTGAAAAAAAGGGAGATTAATATTGGCCTCTGGGCTTGTGTGCCAGTCCTGAGCGTGCCATCTGTGCCAGCCCTGAGCGTGCCATCTCTCTCACAAATAGTGGGCCATAGAAAGCCTATTTAATTTTTTTTTTTGTTTTATAAATTTTCCCTGAAAAAAGGGAGATTAATATTGGCCTCTGGGCTTGTGTGCCAGTTGTGAGCGTGCCATCTGTGCCAGTCCTGAGCGTGCCATCTCTCTCACAAATAGTGGGCCATAGAAAGCCTATTTAAATATTTTTTTGGTTTTATAAATTCTCCCAGAAAAAAAGGGAGATTAATATTGGCCTCTGGGCTTGTGTGCCAGTCCTGAGCGTGCCATCTGTGCCAGCCAGCCCTGAGCGTGCCATCTCTCTCACAAATAGTGGGCCATAGAAAGCCTATTTAATTTTTTTTTTTGTTTTATCAATTTTCCCTGAAAAAAGGGAGATTAATATTGGCCTCTGGGCTTGTGTGCCAGTTGTGAGCGTGCCATCTGTGCCAGTCCTGAGCGTGCCATCTCTCTCACAAATAGTGGGCCATAGAAAGCCTATTTAAATATTTTTTTGGTTTTATAAATTCTCCCAGAAAAAAAGGGAGATTAATATTGGCCTCTGGGCTTGTGTGCCAGTCCTGAGCGTGCCATCTGTGCCAGCCAGCCCTGAGCGTGCCATCTCTCTCACAAATAGTGGGCCATAGAAAGCCTATTTAATTTTTTTTTTTGTTTTATCAATTTTCCCTGAAAAAAGGGAGATTAATATTGGCCTCTGGGCTTGTGTGCCAGTTGTGAGCGTGCCATCTGTGCCAGTCCTGAGCGTGCCATCTCTCTCACAAATAGTGGGCCATAGAAAGCCTATTTAAATATTTTTTTGGTTTTATAAATTCTCCCAGAAAAAAAGGGAGATTAATATTGGCCTCTGGGCTTCTGTGCCAGTCCTGAGCGTGCCATCTGTGCCAGTCCTGAGCGTCCCATCTCTCTCACAAATAGTGGGCCATAGAAAGCCTATTTTATTTTTTTTTTGGGTTTTAGAAATTCTCCCTGAAAAAAGGGAGATTAATATTGGCCTCTGGGCTTGTGTGCCAGTTGTGAGCGTGCCATCTGTGCCAGTCCTGAGCGTGCCATCTCTCTCACAAATAGTGGGCCATAGAAAGCCTATTTAAATATTTTTTTGGTTTTATAAATTCTCCCAGAAAAAAAGGGAGATTAATATTGGCCTCTGGGCTTCTGTGCCAGTCCTGAGCGTGCCATCTGTGCCAGTCCTGAGCGTCCCATCTCTCTCACAAATAGTGGGCCATAGAAAGCCTATTTTATTTTTTTTTTGGGTTTCAGAAATTCTCCCTGGAAAAAAAAAGGGAGATTAATATTGCCCTTTGGGCTTGTGTGCCAGTACTAAGCGTTCCATCTCTCTCTCTCTCTCAGTCAGTGGGCCATAGAACGCATATTTTTGGTTTTATTTGTTTTCTAAATTCTCCCTGAAAAAATCATTTTATTTTATTTGGTTTCTAAATTCTTCCTGATAAAATCATATTTTTTTTATTATTTTTATTTCTAAAGTCTCCCTGAAAAAAAAAAAAAAAAACAACCAAAAAAACAGTGGGAGATTAATATTGGCCTTTCTGCTTGTGTGCCAGTCTTGACTCCTGGGTGTGCCATCTCTCTCTCTCTCTCTCTCTCTCTCTCTCTCTCTCCAATTGTGGTCCATAGAAAGCCTATATTTTTTTTCCTTGATTTGGGTTCTAAAATCTACCAGAGAAAATAACTACATCAATCATTGGTAGAAAAATATTGGCCTCTGGGTTTGTGTGCCACTCCTGACTCCTGTGTGCGTCATCTCTCAGTCAGTGGGCCATAGAACGCCTATTTTTGGTTTTATTTGTTTTCTAAATTCTCCCTGAAAAAATCATTTTATTTTATTTGGTTTCTAAATTCTTCCTGATAAAATCATATTTTTTTTATTATTTTTTTTTCTAAAGTCTCCCTGAAAAAAAAAAAAAAAAACAGTGGGAGATTAATATTGGCCTTTCTGCTTGTGTGCCAGTCTTGACTCCTGGGTGCGTCATCTCTCAGTCAGTGGGCCATAGAACGCCTATTTTTGGTTTTATTTGTTTTATAAATTCTCCCTGAAAAAATCATTTTATTTTATTTGGTTTCTAAATTCTTCCTGATAAAATCATATTTTTTTTATTATTTTTTTTTCTAAAGTCTCCCTGAAAAAAAAAAAAAAAAAACAACCAAAAAAAACAGTGGGAGATTAATATTGGCCTTTCTGCTTGTGTGCCAGTCTTGACTCCTGGGTGCGTCATCTCTCAGTCAGTGGGCCATAGAACGCCTATTTTTGGTTTTATTTGTTTTATAAATTCTCCCTGAAAAAATCATTTTATTTTATTTGGTTTCTAAATTCTTCCTGATAAAATCATATTTTTTTTATTATTTTTTTTTCTAAAGTCTCCCTGAAAAAAAAAAAAAAAAAAACAACCAAAAAAAACAGTGGGAGATTAATATTGGCCTTTCTGCTTGTGTGCCAGTCTTGACTCCTGGGTGTGCCATCTCTCTCTCTCTCTCTCTCTCTCTCTCTCTCTCTCTCTCCAATTGTGGTCCATAGAAAGCCTATATTTTTTTTCCTTGATTTGGGTTCTAAAATCTACCAGAGAAAATAACTACATCAATCATTGGTAGAAAAATATTGGCCTCTGGGTTTGTGTGCCACTCCTGACTCCTGTGTGCGTCATCTCTCAGTCAGTGGGCCATAGAACGCCTATTTTTGTTTTTATTTGTTTTATAAATTCTCCCTGAAAAAATCATTTTATTTTATTTGGTTTCTAAATTCTTCCTGATAAAATCATATTTTTTTTATTATTTTTTTTTCTAAAGTCTCCCTGAAAAAAACAAAAAAAAAAAAAAACAAAAAAAAAACAGTGGGAGATTAATATTGGCCTTTCTGCTTGTGTGCCAGTCTTGACTCCTGGGTGTGCCATCTCTCTCTCTCTCTCTCTCCAATTGTGGTCCATAGAAAGCCTACATTTTTTTTCCTTGATTTGGGTTCCAAAATCTACCAGAGAAAATAACTCCATCAATCATTGGTAGAAAAATATTGGCCTCTGGGCTTGTGTGCCACTCCTGATTCCTGTGTGCGTCATCTCTCACTCAGTGGCCCATAGAAAGCATATAGTTTGTTACATTTGTTTTCTAAATTCTCCCTGCAAAAATCTATTTTTTTTTTTTTGGGGGGTTTCTAAAGTGTTCCTGAAAAAAATAAAAATAAAAAAAAAATAATAGTGTGACATTAATATTAACATTTGTGCTTCAGTGACAGTCCTGCGTGTGGGGCATCTCTCTAATTTGCAGCCACCAAAAAAAGAGTGTGTAACATTGGGCCTGATTTTCGCTGTGGTCTCACCAACCTGTAAAGGGGTAGCTAAATCATACTGAAGTTATAGCTCACCGTGTAAGTTGTGTGACTGCAACAAATAACGTTAGTTTGGTTACGTTTTTAAAACAATGAGGAAGTCTAGTGGAAGAGGTCGTGGCCGGGGGCGTTCATTGTCAGCTGGTAATGAGGGTAGTGGTAGTGGTGGAGCATCAGGTGGTCGTGGGGGAAAAAATATTGCACCTAAGTCTGGAGCTGTGGAGCCAGGTTCGTCGTCCGGCTACACAAGGCCTCGAACGCTCCCTTTTCTGGGATTAGGAAAACCGCTTTTAAAGCCGGAGCAGCAAGAGCAAGTTTTGGCTTATCTTGCTGACTCAGCCTCTAGCTCTTTTGCCTCATCTCGTGAAACTGGTAAAAGTAAAAGCAGCGCGTCGTTAGTGGATGTTCACGGTCAGGGACAAGTCACTTCCTTGTCCTCTTCAGCAAAAACAACAACAGAGAAGAATGCAGCAGGCGACACAACGGGTTACTCCATGGAGCTCTTTACACATACCGTCCCTGGCTTAGAAAGTGAAGCAGTTAACAGTCCATGCCCATTACAAATTGAATCTGACATGGAGTGCACTGACGCACAGCCACAGCCAGACTACTATGCTGGTCCTTTGACTCAGACCACAACATTGCCCTCGCAGGGTGCTGATCAAGAATCAGACCCTGATGAGACTATGTTGCCCCATCACGAACGCTATACCACCGAACGACACGGTGACACAGACGAAGTTGCGCAGGAGGTACAAGAAGAGTTATTAGATGACCCAGTTCTTGACCCCGATTGGCAGCCATTGGGGGAACAGGGTGCAGGCGGCAGCAGTTCTGAAGCAGAGGAGGAGGAGGGGCCGCAGCAGGCATCAACATCGCCACAGGTTCCATCTGCCGGGCCCGTATCTTGCCCAAAACGCGTGGCAAAGCCAAAACCTGGTGGAGGACAGCGTGGCCATCCGGTTAAAGCTCAGTCTGCAATGCCTGAAAAGGTATCCGATGCTAGAAAGAGTGCAGTCTGGCATTTTTTTAAACAACATCCAATTGATCAGCGCAAAGTCATCTGTCAAAAATGTTCTACTTCCTTAAGCAGAGGTCAGAATCTGAAAAGTCTCAATACTAGTTGCATGCATAGACATTTAACCACCATGCATTTGAAAGCTTGGACTAACTACCAAACGTCCCTTAAGGTTGTTGCACCCTCGGCCAATGAAGCTAGTCATCAACGCAACATCCCTTCCGGCAGTGTAGGACCACCATTTAGCGCACCACCTGCTGTATCTGTGCAGGTATCTTTGCCAGGCCAAAGCAGTCAGGGTCAGGGAATCACCAGTTTCGTAGTAGGAAACACTGCATCTAGGGCACCGGCGGCAACAATACCATCTCCCACCGTCTCTCAGTCTGCCATGTCCACCGGCACCCCCGCTAGTTCCACGATCTCCAGCTCTCCAGTCCAGCTCACCCTACATGAGACTATGGTTAGAAAAAGGAAATACTTAGCCTCGCATCCGCGTACACAGGGTTTGAACGCCCACATAGCTAGACTAATCTCGTTAGAGATGATGCCCTACCGGTTAGTTGAAAGCGAAGCTTTCAAAGACCTGATGGACTACGCTGTACCACGCTACGAGCTACCCAGTCGACACTTTTTTTCCAGAAAAGCCATCCCAGCCCTCCACCAGCATGTTAAAGAGCGCATCGTCCATGCACTCAGGCAATCTGTGAGCACAAAGGTGCACCTGACAACAGATGCATGGACCAGTAGGCATGGCCAGGGACGTTACGTGTCCATCACGGCACACTGGGTAAATGTGGTGGATTCAGGGTCCACAGGGGACAGCAAGTTTGGGACAGTTCTGCCTAGCCCACGGTCTAGTAAACAGTTGTCTGTAGCCGTTCGCACCCCCTCCTCCTCCTCCTCCTCCTCGTCCTCCTGCAGAAGCAAGAGCTCGTCCACAGACCGCAGTCGCACAAACACTCCATCCGCACCTGCCACTGTTGCACACCAGGTCTCCCATTATGGGGCAGCTACTGGCATACGTCAGCAGGCTGTATTGGCTATGAAGTGTTTGGGCGACAATAGACACACCGCGGAAGTTCTGTCCGAGTTCTTGCAGCAAGAAACGCAGTCGTGGCTGGGCACTGTAGATCTTGAGGCAGGCAAGGTAGTGAGTGATAACGGAAGGAATTTCATGGCTGCCATCTCCCTTTCCCAACTGAAACACATTCCTTGCCTGGCTCACACCTTAAACCTGGTGGTGCAGTGCTTCCTGAAAAGTTATCCGGGGTTATCCGACCTGCTCCTCAAAGTGCGTGGACTTTGCGCACATATCCGCCGTTCGCCTGTACACTCCAGCCGTATGCAGACCTATCAGCGTTCTTTGAACCTTCCCCAGCATCGCCTAATCATAGACGTTGCAACAAGGTGGAACTCAACACTGCACATGCTTCAGAGACTGTGCGAACAGAGGCGGGCTGTTATGTTTTTGTGGGAGGATACACATACACGGGCAGGCAGTAGGATGGCAGACATGGAGTTGTCAGGTGTGCAGTGGTCGAAGATTCAAGACATGTGTCAAGTCCTTCAGTGTTTTGAGGAATGCACACGGCTGGTTAGTGCAGACAACGCCATAATAAGCATGAGCATCCCCCTAATGCGTCTGCTGATGCAAAGTTTGACGCACATAAAGGATCAGGCGTCTGCACCAGAGGAAGAGGAAAGCCTTGATGACAGTCAGCGATTGTCTGGTCAGGGCAGTGTACATGACGAGGTACCGGGCGAAGAGGAGGTGGAGGATGAGGAGGATGATGGGGATGAGTATATTTTTAATGAGGAAGCTTTCCCGGGGGCACGGGAAATTGGTGGCGTGGCAAGGCCGGGTTCTGGTTTTTTGAGGGACACAAGTGACGTAGATTTGCCTGCAACTGCCCCTCAACCAAGCACAACCGCAGATTTGACAACGGGAACTTTGGCCCACATGGCGGATTATGCCTTGCGTATCCTCAAAAGGGACACACGCATTACAAAAATGATGAACGATGACGATTACTGGTTGGCCTGCCTCCTTGATCCTCGCTATAAAGGCAAATTGCAAAATATTATGCCACATGAGAACTTGGAACTAATATTAGCAACAAAACAATCAACTCTTGTTGACCGTTTGCTTCTGGCATTCCCTGCACACAGCGCCCGTGATCGTTCTCACACGAGCTCCAGGGGCCAGCAGACCAGAGGTGTTAGAGGGGCAGAAATCAGAAGTGGCGTTGGCCAGAGGGGTTTTCTGACCAGGTTGTGGAGTGATTTTTCTATGACCGCAGACAGGACAGGTACTGCAGCATCAATTCAAAGTGACAGGAGACAACATTTGTCCAGTATGGTTACAAACTATTTTTCATCCCTTATCGACGTTCTCCCTCAACCGTCATTCCCATTTGATTACTGGGCATCCAAATTAGACACCTGGCCAGAATTGGCAGAATATGCATTGCAGGAGCTTGCTTGCCCGGCAGCTAGTGTCCTATCAGAAAGAGTATTCAGTGCTGCAGGTTCAATACTAACAGAAAAAAGGACTCGTCTGGCTACCCAAAATGTAGATGATCTAACCTTCATTAAAATGAACCACAACTGGATTTCAAAATCTTTTGCCCCACCCTGCCCGGCTGACACCTAGCTTTCCTATGAAAAGGTCTTGCCTGTGGACTATTCTGAATGACTTTTCCAATCTCGTAATTTTCTTCACCTGATTGTCCAGCATACGACATGTTTCCACCTCACGAAATGGCCAAACTCCCCACACGGGGCCGTGCTATCGCCACTTTGCGCTTGGACCCTTGAGAGTGCTGTTTGTCTGAAGAGGTGGGTGTGGCCGCTTTTGGTCGACGGCACTGCCACTGGGTCCCTCATAGTACAATAAAGTGTCTCTGGCGGTGGTGGTGCGCACCCAACGTCAGACACACCGTTGTAATATGAGGGGCCCTGTGCCTGTACCGCCGGCCACAAGACAGTTCCCCCCCCCAGCTCAAACAGTGCTCTACCACTAGCAAAATTATCTCTCACAGCTTCACCAATGTGTAGTCTAGCCGCTGACATCCTTCAATGCCTGGCACTGACAATACCATTGTTTTGACATTTTTGTTATGTTAGGCCTTCGAAGCCTGTCTGCGGTCCCTTCTTTCTACAACTACTACACTGACCAGGCCACTGCTGGCCGTGTTACCCTGGAACCAATTTAAAAGTGCCTACAGTCAGCCCAATTTTGTTATGTTAGGCCTTCGAAGACTGTCTGCCGTCACTCCTTCCACTAGACTTCCACTGACCATACACTGCTGCCCATGTACCCCTGGAACCAATTTAAAGTGCCTACAGCCAGCCCAATTTTGTTATGTTAGGCCTTCGAAGCCTGTCTGCGGTCACTCCTTCCACTAGACTTCCACTGACCAGACCACTGCTGCCCGTGTACCCCTGGAACCAATTTAAAAGTGCCTACAGCCAGCCCAAGTTTGTTATGTTAGGCCTTGGAAGCCTGTCTGCGGTCACTCCTTCCACTAGACTTCCACTGACCAGACCACTGCTGCCCGTGTACCCCTGGAACCAATTTAAAAGTGCCTACAGCCAGCCCAAGTTTGTTATGTTAGGCCTTGGAAGCCTGTCTGCGGTCACTCCTTCCACTAGACTTCCACTGACCAGACCACTGCTGCCCGTGTACCCCTGGAACCAATTTAAAAGTGCCTACAGCCAGCCCAAGTTTGTTATGTTAGGCCTTGGAAGCCTGTCTGCGGTCACTCCTTCCACTAGACTTCCACTGACCAGACCACTGCTGCCCGTGTACCCCTGGAACCAATTTAAAAGTGCCTACAGCCAGCCCAAGTTTGTTATGTTAGGCCTTGGAAGCCTGTCTGCGGTCACTCCTTCCACTAGACTTCCACTGACCAGACCACTGCTGCCCGTGTACCCCTGGAACCAATTTAAAAGTGCCTACAGCCAGCCCAAGTTTGTTATGTTAGGCCTTCTAAGCCTGTCTGCGGTCCATTCTTTCAACTACTACTACACTGACCAGGTCACTGCTGCCCGTGTACCCCTGGAACCAATTTAAAATTGCCTACAGCCAGCCCAATTTTTTTATTTTAGGCCTTCGATGCCTGTCTGCGGTCCATTCTTTCAACTACTACTACACTGACCAGGTCACTGCTGTCCGTGTACCCCTGGAACCAATTTAAAATTGCCTACAGCCATGTGTTATTATTTTAGGCCTTCGATGCCTGTCTGCGGTCACTCCTTCCACTAGGCCTCCACTGACCACACCACTGCTGTCCGTGTACCCCTGGAACCAATTTAAAATTGCCTACAGCCAGCCCAATTTTTTTATTTTAGGCCTTCGATGCCTGTCTGCGGTCCATTCTTTCAACTACTACTACACTGACCAGGTCACTGCTGTCCGTGTACCCCTGTAACCAATTTAAAATTGCCTACAGCCATGTGTTATTATTTTAGGCATTCGATGCCTGTCTGCGGTCCATTTTTTCAACTACTACTACACTGACCAGGTCACTGCTGCCCGTGTACCCCTGGAACCAATTTAAAATTGCCTACAGCCATGTGTTATTATTTTAGGCCTTCGATGCCTGTCTGCGGTCACTCCTTCCACTAGGCCTCCACTGACCACACCACTGCTGCCCGTGTACCCCTGGAACCAATTTAAAATTGCCTACAGCCAGCCCAATTTTTTTATTTTAGGCCTTCGATGCCTGTCTGCGGTCCATTCTTTCAACTACTACTACACTGACCAGGTCACTGCTGCCCGTGTACCCCTGGAACCAATTTAAAATTGCCTACAGCCATGTGTTATTATTTTAGGCATTCGATGCCTGTCTGCGGTCCATTTTTTCAACTACTACTACACTGACCAGGTCACTGCTGCCCGTGTACCCCTGGAACCAATTTAAAATTGCCTACAGCCATGTGTTATTATTTTAGGCCTTCGATGCCTGTCTGCGGTCACTCCTTCCACTAGGCCTCCACTGACCACACCACTGCTGTCCGTGTACCCCTGGAACCAATTTAAAATTGCCTACAGCCATGTGTTATTATTTTAGGCCTTCGATGCCTGTCTGCGGTCACTCCTTCCACTAGGCCTCCACTGACCACACCACTGCTGCCCGTGTACCCCTGGAACCAATTTAAAATTGCCTACAGCCAGCCCAATTTTTTTATTTTAGGCCTTCGATGCCTGTCTGCGGTCCATTCTTTCAACTACTACTACACTGACCAGGTCACTGCTGTCCGTGTACCCCTGGAACCAATTTAAAATTGCCTACAGCCATGTGTTATTATTTTAGGCCTTCGATGCCTGTCTGCGGTCACTCCTTCCACTAGGCCTCCACTGACCACACCACTGCTGTCCGTGTACCCCTGGAACCAATTTAAAATTGCCTACAGCCAGCCCAATTTTTTTATTTTAGGCCTTCGATGCCTGTCTGCGGTCCATTCTTTCAACTACTACTACACTGACCAGGTCACTGCTGTCCGTGTACCCCTGGAACCAATTTAAAATTGCCTACAGCCATGTGTTATTATTTTAGGCCTTCGATGCCTGTCTGCGGTCACTCCTTCCACTAGGCCTCCACTGACCACACCACTGCTGTCCGTGTACCCCTGGAACCAATTTAAAATTGCCTACAGCCATGTGTTATTATTTTAGGCCTTCGATGCCTGTCTGCGGTCACTCCTTCCACTAGGCCTCCACTGACCACACCACTGCTGCCCGTGTACCCCTGGAACCAATTTAAAATTGCCTACAGCCAGCCCAATTTTTTTATTTTAGGCCTTCGATGCCTGTCTGCGGTCCATTCTTTCAACTACTACTACACTGACCAGGTCACTGCTGTCCGTGTACCCCTGTAACCAATTTAAAATTGCCTACAGCCATGTGTTATTATTTTAGGCATTCGATGCCTGTCTGCGGTCCATTTTTTCAACTACTACTACACTGACCAGGTCACTGCTGCCCGTGTACCCCTGGAACCAATTTAAAATTGCCTACAGCCATGTGTTATTATTTTAGGCCTTCGATGCCTGTCTGCGGTCACTCCTTCCACTAGGCCTCCACTGACCACACCACTGCTGCCCGTGTACCCCTGGAACCAATTTAAAATTGCCTACAGCCAGCCCAATTTTTTTATTTTAGGCCTTCGATGCCTGTCTGCGGTCCATTCTTTCAACTACTACTACACTGACCAGGTCACTGCTGCCCGTGTACCCCTGGAACCAATTTAAAATTGCCTACAGCCATGTGTTATTATTTTAGGCCTTCGATGCCTGTCTGCGGTCACTCCTTCCACTAGGCCTCCACTGACCACACCACTGCTGTCCGTGTACCCCTGGAACCAATTTAAAATTGCCTACAGCCATGTGTTATTATTTTAGGCCTTCGATGCCTGTCTGCGGTCCATTCTTTCAACTACTACTACACTGACCAGGGCACTGCTGGCCGTGTACCCCTGGAACCAACATCAGAAAATATAAAAATAAGTATTTTGCTTATAAAAAAGAAAATACTGGTGAGATATCAAATGCAGACATTTTAACATTAAAAACAAACACACAACTCTAATCTGGTACAGTACTAAAAATGGCCACCAGCTACAATTACTTTCTCCTGCAAGTAGTTAACTGAAAGTTTTTTTAAATTGAAAACACACATATGGCATCCACCGAGTGTTGTCCTGTCGCGTCTTCTTTATATTATTGCCGAGAAGATGCAAAATAATGAAAATAATAAAATCATTAATTACCAAAATAATAGAGAAAGTCAACACCACATTGCAAATAAACATTCATTCCAAATAAAGAAGCAGGGCGCGTCCGAGGGTGAGTATATACCTAATAAGAATATAATCACCCTCGGACGCGCAATGCTTATTTCCAACAGCCTTCCTTCCTAAGAATCAGCCCTTCCGTCGTGTAGAGAGACGTTGTGTTACACTCCAAGGTGTTCCCCAGGTTGCCTTTCCTGAGCTTCGATCTTCCGGCTCTCGTTTAGTAGTTCTTGGAAACTACTCTGCATTAGGCCTTCAAATTGGGTATGGGGTGTAGAGAGATGGTGTGTTCCACTCCAAGGTGTTCCCCAGGTTGCCTTTCCTGAGCTTCGATCTTCCGGCTCTCGTTTAGTAGTTGTTGGAAACTACGCTGCATTAGGCCTTCAAATTGGGTATGGGGTGTAGCGAGAGGGTGTGTTACACTCCAAGGTGTTCCCCAGGTTGCCTTTCCTGAGCTTCGATCTTCCGGCTCTCGTTTAGTAGTTCTTGGAAACTACACTGCATTAGGCCTTCAAATTGGGTATGGGGTGTAGAGAGAGGGTGTGTTACACTCCAAGGTGTTCCCCAGGTTGCCTTTCCTGAGCTTCGATATTCCGGCTCTCGTTTAGTAGTTGTCGGAAACTACGCTGCATTAGGCCTACAAATTGGGTATGGGGCGTAGAGAGAGGGTGTGTTACACTCCAAGGTGTTCCCCAGGTTGCCTTTCCTGAGCTTCGATATTCCGGCTCTCGTTTAGTAGTTGTCGGAAACTACGCTGCATTAGGCCTACAAATTGGGTATGGGGTGTAGAGAGAGGGTGTGTTACACTCCAAGGTGTTCCCCAGGTTGCCTTTCCTGAGCTTCGATCTTCATGCTCTCGTTTAGTAGTTGTCGGAAACTACGCTGCATTAGGCCTACAAATTGGGTATGGGGTGTAGAGAGAGGGTTTGTTACACTCCAAGGTGTTCCCCAGGTTGCCTTTCCTGAGCTTCGATCTTCCGGCTCTCGTTTAGTAGTTGTTGGAAACTACGCTGCATTAGGCCTTCAAATTGGGTATGGGGTGTAGCGAGAGGGTGTGTTACACTCCAAGGTGTTCCCCAGGTTGCCTTTCCTGAGCTTCGATCTTCCGGCTCTCGTTTAGTAGTTCTTGGAAACTACACTGCATTAGGCCTTCAAATTGGGTATGGGGTGTAGAGAGAGGGTGTGTTACACTCTAAGGTGTTCCCCAGGTTTCCTTGCCATTGCTTCGGTCTTCCGACTCTCGTTTAGTAGTTGTAGAAAAGTACACTGCATTAGGCCATACAAAATGGGTATGGGGTGGAGAGAGATGGTGTGTTACACTCCAAGGTGTTCCCCAGGTTGCCTTTCCTGAGCTTCTATCTTCAGGCTCTCATTAAATTGTGGTTAAATGGAACAACTGCATTTGGCGTACTAGTTGGTTTGGGGCCTACTATCGGTGTCTGCCACTCCTTGCTGTTCTCCTCCACTGAACAAAGCTGTGCCGCCTGTTTACTACGGTTGCCAATTTTGAACTGCATTTCGACTACTTACTGATTTGGCCCTACTCTCTGTGTCAGCCTCTCATTCCAGTTGTCCTCCACTGCAATGCCCCCTGGTTATTCCTGTGTTACCAATTTTGAACTGCATTTAGCCCACTTTCTTCTTTGGGCCTATATCTGTGTTTCCACTTCATCGTGCCCATTGCCCAGCCAGTGATAGATGAGTCTGCTGGTACATTGACCCATAACGCAACATTCCCCGTGCACGCTACACAACAACATTGTGACCCTGCTGAAAGTCAGGTTGCTCTTCCCGCATACCATACCACCTTACACGGGGACAAAGAGGAAGGTGCAGATGAAAGTGCAGGTTCCTTCATCAGGTGGGGGGAGGAATACTAGTTGGCGACGTCACTGGCACAGGGCCTCTCATAGTACGCAAAAGTGTTGCTGCCGGTGGGAGGCGCCCCCGCCGTGCAAACACACCGCTGTACTTTGAGGGGCCCTGTGCCAGTGCCAATGCCAACGAGTGGGCCCCCCCTGCTTGCTCAGGTTCACAGCACTTGCAAAGTTGAAATACTTACCTCTCCCTGCTCCACTGCCGTGACGTGGTCCAGATTTCCTGGGCCCACTAATTACTTGAACCAGCCCTACCCCCCACAACTTTAGCCAAATGACCCCCAATTTCAAATGCCTTCCAATTATTATAAGGTAAATTACGCTTGACAAGCTTCATTAAGAAGAATGGATGGTTTTGACATTAAAATGGCCACTCTAGGTGTTTTCCTGGCCCCCACTCACTGCCGACTATGCTGCCCCATTGACTTGCATTGGGTTTCGTGTTTCGGTCGATCCCGACTTTACGTCATAATCGGCCGATTTCACTCGACCCGACTTTGGACATAGTCGGGTTTCGCAAAACCCGGCTCGACTCTAAAAAGGTCAAGGTCGCTCAACTCTAATGGCCACTCGTTTTTCTTTACTTAGCTGCTTTTTTCTTGCTATAATACAAATTCTAACAGTCTATTCAGTAAGACTATCAGCTGTGTATCCACCAGACTTCTGCACAACACAACTGATGGTCCCAGCACCATATATAAGGCATGAAATCCCACTTATTAAACCTGACAGGGCACACCTGTGAAGTGAAAACCATTCCCGATGACTACCTCTCGAAGCTCATCAAGAGAATGCCAAGATTGTGCAAAGCAGTCATCAAAGCAAAAGGTGGCTACTTTGAAGAACCTAGAATATAAGACATAATTTCAGTTGTTTCACACTTTTTTGTTAAGTATATAATTCCACATGTGTTAATTCATAGTTTTGATGCCTTCAGTGTGAATTTACAATTTTCATAGTCATGAAAATACAGAAAAATCGTTAAATGAGAAGGTGTGTCCAAACTTTTGGTCTGTACTGTATCTCATTATCTAAGTATTATCCCCTAAGAACCATGGGTCAGATGTATCGATTAATGATGAGCGAATACATTAAGAACTATTCGTTACTCGCACAATTAGTACGCTATTCAGGCTATTAGTTACTCGGTGAGTAATTTGGTATTCACCTCGGTATATTCGAGTGACCTTCCCAACATGTTTGGCGCTTTATTTGCTTGGTTTGCTTGTCAATCACAGTAATGTCGTCGCCATCTTTGTTGTGGCATTACTGTGATTGGCTGGCCTTACTAACAGTGTCATAGGGGATATTTAAGCCCAGCAGTAGCAGCTGCTGGCGTCAAATTAGGCACATTACATGTGGAAACAGCATAGTGAGAGTGTTATGTGAGCGTAGGGAGAGTGAAGCAGCGTATAGGGAGATTTTCTGAGTCCAAAAAGCTCTTTTAAGAGCTAATGAGAGGCTGAAATGCTAGGCTGAAATAATTGTATTCACAATGAGTTGCCCGAAATAATATCACCCATCAACATCGTGGGCAATGTACTACTATATTCAATGACATATCACTTAATGGAGACCAAACAACAATAAGAAATGATCCCCCAAGTAGTACTTATGTATACAATATCACTTTTATTAATAAACCTTAAAAACAAGGAGTTACATAAAAGAAAAGGTACAAAGTCCTATGACAAGGGACTTCATTACCATAGGGTATTCTGAAAATTGGCCACAAGAGCAATGAAATGAACATCACTTATTACTTAAGTAAAATCCCTTAATATTCTAGGGTATATGCGAGAGCGAAAAATAGAGACTACCTGAGCATTCCTACATTGCAGAATGAATCTATATTTGTCCCCCTGTGCCTGTATGTACTGCACTTAGTTTTATGATGATTTTGCTCTAAATGATAAATATAGGACAGTTCTATTACCTGGCGTGCAGCCACATGGAATCCTCTCAGCGTCCCTCTGCCCCGAAGCAGGTTTCACACTGCTTTTTCGGGAGGCAAAACAAGTTTGAGGATGCTGCGGGTTGGATTGCAGACAAAGGCTCCAGTGTGTTGCCAAGCAGCACCACCAAGTCTTCCACATGGTCCAGTCTCAGTAGCCAAGAGGCTGGGCCCCACAATTCTAAACCTGGACCTCCTTCCTACCCCCATCAAGAGTCCAAGGATACATATGACCACAACACTGGCCACTCTGAGGAACTGCTTACGTTCCCTTGTAATTATTACTGACTCCCACAGTGCGCCATTAGAGAGGGTTATGAGGAGGTGGAGTGCAGTGATGCACAAAAATTTGAGCACTCACGGCTAAAAGAAAGCCATGTTGGGGAAGGTCACTTCATGCCTGAAGAGGTGAGGGATAGTCATGACGCATAGCTGTCATCAGGTCAGCCTAAAATCACAACTCAGAAGGAGGATTAGATTGATGAATAGGAAGATGATGTGGTTGATGATGAGGCCACTGATTCAACCTGGCACGGTGGCACGCATAGCGAGCACAGCAGTGCAGAGAGTAATAAATCTGTTGGATGAAAACAGGCAAGGCAAGAAAAAGTAGAGATTTGTTCAGATGGAGAACACGGTCAATTGTTCCACAGAGCCCCCCACTTGGCTAGATAACAGGCCAAGGGTGCCTCATTCCCCTGTATGGCAGTTTTTTCTGAAACTTCCTCAGACAAAACACTGTAATTTGCAACATCTGCTATACCAAGCAAAGATGGGGCAAGATCACTGCCAAACTGAGCACCACAAGCATGCAGAAGCAAATGGCATCCAAGCACCCCAGTAGATGGGTGGAATGCCTTGGTACCAAATCTGTGTCTGAGGGTGAAACCTCTGCCTTTTCCCATGTGTTATAGCCTTCCCAATCTGCTGTCCAGGAAGCAGGTGCTGGTGTCTCTTGCCCACAACCTGCAGTTGCACAGACACAACAGTCGACAACCACATCCAGTTTGTTTTTCCAGCGCAGCGTTCAGTTGTCCCTGCCCCAGACGTTTCACAGGAAGAAGAAATATCCAAAACAGGCCCAAACGCTAAATGCCCATGTGGTGAAATATGTATATATATATATATATATATATATATATGTGTGTGTGTGTGTGTAGGGGCATATGTCTAGGGTTATATGTGTGACTAGTGATAATGTAACATCTGTCCTGAAGGCAAGTCGCACCTAGGTGTTAATAGGTACTTCCTTGGAATTAGTAGAAGTTCTGTCTCCAGATCTCACCAGGAGGTCTGGCTAAGTGTTATGTTTGCTAATGACAGGTGTTATGAAGGCAATCCAGAAACACAGTGTGCTTAGCGATCTGAGCGCACACAGTGATCTGACAAATACCCAAAAATACAAGAACGAGCTCTGAGACGTGGAAACTCTGTAGACTGCACACCTGATCCTATCCTAAACACAACTAAAAGCGGCTGTGGATTGCGCCTAACAACTACCTAGGCAACTCGGCACAGCCTAAGAAACTAGCTAGCCTGAAGATAGAAAAATAGGCCTGACTTGCCCCAGAGAAATTCCCCAAAGGAAAAGGCAGCCCCCCACATATAATGACTGTGAGTAAGATGAAAAGACAAAACGTAGGGATGAAATAGATTCAGCAAAGTGGGGCCCGATATTCTAGGACAGAGCGAGGACAGTAAAGCGAACTTTGCAGTCTACAAAAAACCCTAAAGCAAAACCACGCAAAGGGGGCAAAAAAAACCCACCGTGCCGAACTAACGGCACGGCGGTACACCCTTTGCGTCTCAGAGCTTCCAGCAAAACAAAAGACAAGCTGGACAGAAAAAAAAGCAACAAAAAAGCAAAAAGCACTTAGCTATACAGAGCAGCAGGTCACAGGAACAATCAGGAGAAGCTCAGATCCAACACTGAAACATTGACAAGGAGCAAGGATAGCAGCATCAGGCGGAGTTAAGTAATGAAGCAGTTAACGAGCTCACCAGAACACCTGAGGGAGGAAGCTCAGAAGCTGCAGTACCACTTGTGACCACAGGAGTGAATTCAGCCACAGAATTCACAACAGTACCCCCCCCTTGAGGAGGGGTCACCGAACCCTCACCAGAGCCCCCAGGCCGACCAGGATGAGCCGCATGAAAGGCACGAACAAGATCGGAAGCATGAACATCAGAGGCAAAAACCCAGGAATTATCTTCCTGAGCATAACCCTTCCATTTAACCAGATACTGGAGTTTCCGTCTAGAAACACGAGAATCCAAAATCTTCTCCACAATATACTCCAATTCCCCCTCCACCAAAACCGGGGCAGGAGGCTCAACAGATGGAACCATAGGTGCCACGTATCTCCGCAACAACGACCTATGGAATACATTATGTATGGAAAAGGAGTCTGGGAGGGTCAAACGAAAAGACACAGGATTGAGAACCTCAGAAATCCTATACGGACCAATAAAACGAGGTTTAAATTTAGGAGAGGAAACCTTCATAGGAATATGACGAGAAGATAACCAAACCAGATCCCCAACACGAAGTCGGGGACCCACACGGCGTCTGCGATTAGCGAAAAGTTGAGCTTTCTCCTGGGACAAGATCAAATTGTCCACTACCTGAGTCCAGATCTGCTGCAACCTATCCACCACAGAATCCACACCAGGACAGTCCGAAGACTCAACCTGTCCTGAAGAGAAACGAGGATGGAACCCAGAATTGCAAAAAAATGGAGAAACCAAGGTAGCCGAGCTGGCCCGATTATTAAGGGCGAACTCAGCCAACGGCAAAAAGGACACCCAATCATCCTGGTCTGCAGAAACAAAACATCTCAGATATGTTTCCAAGGTCTGATTGGTTCGTTCGGTCTGGCCATTAGTCTGAGGATGGAAAGCCGAGGAAAAGGATAGGTCAATGCCCATCCTACCACAAAAGGCTCGCCAAAACCTTGAAACAAACTGGGAACCTCTGTCAGAAACAATATTCTCAGGAATGCCATGCAACCGAACCACATGCTGAAAGAACAAAGGTACCAAATCAGAGGAGGAAGGCCAAGGGCACCAGATGGACCATTTTAGAAAAGCGATCACAGACCACCCAAATGACTGACATCTTTTGAGAAACGGGAAGGTCAGAAATGAAATCCATCGAAATATGTGTCCAAGGCCTCTTTGGGACCGGCAAGGGCAAAAGCAACCCACTGGCACGAGAACAGCAGGGCTTAGCCCTAGCACAAATCCCACAGGACTGCACAAAAGTGCGAACATCCCGTGACAGAGATGGCCACCAGAAGGATCTAGCCACTAACTCTCTGGTACCAAAGATTCCAGGATGACCAGCCAGCACCGAACAATGAAGTTCAGAGATAAGTTTATTAGTCCACCTATCAGGGACGAACAGTTTCTCTGCTGGACAACGATCAGGTTTATTCGCCTGAAATTTTTGCAGCACCTGCCGCAAATCAGGGGAGATGGCAGACACAATGACTCCTTCCTTGAGGATACCCGCTGGCTCAGATAAACCCGGAGAGTCGGGCACAAAACTCCTAGACAGAGCATCCGCCTTCACATTTTTAGAGCCCGGAAGGTACGAAATCACAAGGTCGAAGCGGGCAAAAAATAACGACCAACGGGCCTGTCTAGGATTCAAGCGCTTGGCAGACTCGAGATAAGTCAAGTTCTTATGATCAGTCAATACCACCACGCGATGCTTAGCTCCTTCAAGCCAATGACGCCACTCCTCGAATGCCCACTTCATGGCCAGCAACTCTCGATTGCCCACATCATAATTACGCTCAGCGGGCGAAAACTTCCTGGAAAAGAAAGCACATGGTTTCATCACTGAGCAATCAGAACCTCTCTGTGACAAAACCGCCCCTGCTCCAATCTCAGAAGCATCAACCTCGACCTGGAACGGAAGAGAAACACCTGGCTGACACAACACAGGGGCAGAACAAAAACGACGCTTCAACTCCTGAAAAGCTTCCACAGCAGCAGAAGACCAATTAACCAAATCAGCACCCTTCTTGGTCAAATCGGTCAATGGTTTGGCAATGCTAGAAAAATTACAGATGAAGCGACGATAAAAATTAGCAAAGCCCAGGAACTTTTGCAGACTTTTCAGAGATGTCGGCTGAATCCAATCCTGGATGGCTTGGACCTTAACTGGATCCATCTCGATAGTAGAAGGGGTAAAGATGAACCCCAAAAATGAAACTTTCTGCACACCGAAGAGACACTTTGATCCCTTCACAAACAAAGAGTTAGCACGCAGGACCTGAAAAACCATTCTGACCTGCTTCACATGAGACTCCCAATCATCTGAGAAGATCAAAATGTCATCCAAGTAAACAATCAGGAATTTATCCAGATACTCACGGAAGATGTCATGCATAAAAGACTGAAACACAGATGGAGCATTGGCAAGTCCGAACGGCATCACTAGATACTCAAAATGACCCTCGGGCGTATTGAATGCAGTTTTCCATTCATCTCCTTGCCTGATTCTCACCAGATTATACGCACCACGAAGATCTATCTTAGTGAACCAACTAGCCCCCTTAATCCGAGCAAACAAGTCAGATAACAATGGCAAGGGATACTGAAATTTAACAGTGATCTTATTAAGAAGGCGGTAATCAATACACGGTCTCAGCGAACCATCCTTCTTGGCTACAAAGAAGAACCCTGCTCCCAGTGGTGATGACGATGGGCGAATATGTCCCTTCTCCAGGGATTCCTTCACATAACTGCGCATAGCGGCGTGTTCGGGCATGGATAAATTAAATAATCGACCTTTAGGGAATTTACTACCAGGAATCAAATTGATAGCACAATCACAATCCCTATGCGGAGGTAGAGCATCGGACTTGGGCTCTTCAAATACATCCTGATAATCAGACAAGAACTCTGGGACCTCAGAAGGGGTGGATGACGAAATCGACAAAAATGGAACATCACCATGTACCCCCTGACAACCCCAGCTGGATACCGACATGGAATTCCAATCCAATACTGGATTATGGGTTTGTAGCCATGGCAACCCCAACACGACCACATCATGCAGATTAGGCAACACCAGAAAGCGAATAACTTCCTGATGTGCAGGAGCCATGCACATGGTCAGCTGGGCCCAGTATTGAGGTTTATTCTTGGCCAAAGGTGTAGCATCAATTCCTCTCAATGGAATAGGACACCGCAAAGGCTCCAAGAAAAACCCACAACGTTTAGCATAATCCAAATCCATCAGATTCAGGGCAGCGCCCGAATCCACAAACGCCATGACAGAAAACGACAACAAAGAGCATATCAAGGTAATGGACAGAAGGAATTTGGACTCTACAGTACCAATGACGGCAGACCTAGCGGACCGCTTAGTGCGCTTAGGACAATCAGAAATAGCATGAGTGGAATCACCACAGTAGAAACACAGACCATTCAGACGTCTGTATTCCTGCCGTTCAACTCTAGTCATAGTCCTCTCGCACTGCATAGACTCAGGTTTAACCTCAGGCAGTACCGCCAAATGGTGCACAGATTTACGCTCACACAAGCGTCGACCGATCTGAATGGCCAAAGACAAAGACTCATTCAAACCAGCAGGCATAGGAAATCCCACCATGACATCCTTAAGAGCCTCAGAGAGACCCTTTCTGAACAAAGCTGCCAGCGCAGATTCATTCCACTGAGTGAGTACTGACCATTTCCTAAATTTCTGACAATATACTTCTATATCATCCTGACCCTGGCACAAAGCCAGCAAATTTTTCTCAGCCTGATCCACTGAATTAGGCTCATCGTACAGCAATCCGAGCGCCAGGAAAAACGCATCGACACTACTCAATGCAGGGTCTCCTGGCGCAAGAGAAAATGCCCAGTCTTGAGGGTCGCCGCGCAAAAAAGAAATAATAATCAAAACCTGTTGAATAGGATTACCAGAAGAATGAGGTTTCAAGGCCAGAAATAGCTTACAATTATTTTTGAAACTTAGAAACTTAGTTCTATCTCCAAAAAACAAATCAGGAATAGGAATTCTTGGTTCTAACATAGATTTCTGATCAATAGTATCTTGAATTTTTTGTACATTTATAACGAGATTATCCATTGAAGAGCACAGACCCTGAATATCCATGTCCACACCTGTGTCCAGAATCACCCAAATGTCTAGGGGAAAAAAAAAAAGTGAACATAGAGCAGAGAAAAAAAAAAAAAAAATGATGTCAGAACTTTTTCTTTCCCTCTATTGAGAATCATTAGTTGGGGCTCCTTGTACTGTTATGTTTGCTAATGACAGGTGTTATGAAGGCAATCCAGAAACACAGTGTGCTTAGCGATCAGAGCGCACACAGTGATCTGACAAATACCCAAAAATACAAGAACGAGCTCTGAGACGTGGAAACTCTGTAGACTGCACACCTGATCCTATCCTAAACACAACTAAAAGCGGCTGTGGATTGCGCCTAACAACTACCTAGGCAACTCGGCACAGCCTAAGAAACTAGCTAGCCTGAAGATAGAAAAATAGGTCTGACTTGCCCCAGAGAAATTCCCCAAAGGAAAAGGCAGCCCCCCACATATAATGACTGTGAGTAAGATGAAAAGACAAAACGTAGGGATGAAATAGATTCAGCAAAGTGGGGCCCGATATTCTAGGACAGAGCGAGGACAGTAAAGCGAACTTTGCAGTCTACAAAAAACCCTAAAGCAAAACCACGCAAAGGGGGCAAAAAAAACCCACCGTGCCGAACTAACGGCACGGCGGTACACCCTTTGCGTCTCAGAGCTTCCAGCAAAACTAAAGACAAGCTGGACAGAAAAAAAGCAACAAAAAAGCAAAAAGCACTTAGCTATACAGAGCAGCAGGTCACAGGAACAATCAGGAGAAGCTCAGATCCAACACTGAAACATTGACAAGGAGCAAGGATAGCAGCATCAGGCGGAGTTAAGTAATGAAGCAGTTAACGAGCTCACCAGAACACCTGAGGGAGGAAGCTCAGAAGCTGCAGTACCACTTGTGACCACAGGAGTGAATTCAGCCACAGAATTCACAACAGCTAAGGCCAAGAACAAAGGAACACTAGACACCTCTGAGGTCTTGAAGGGGAGTTTGTTATGAACTGGTGGTTTAGGAGCAACATGGGACGAGCTCTGAAGGGGGTGGCACCTGTACTGACCGCAGTTCCTAAGCTTAACTGTTATGAACAGGTAATTCAGAACCACAATGGACAAAGAAGTACAGAGCACACAAGTGACCTGACAAAGACCAAAAATTAAGGATGAGCTCTGAGACGTGGGAACTCTGCTGACCGCAATCCCTAATCCTAACACACCACACTAGAGGTAGCCGTGGATTGCGCCTAACGCTCCCTATGCAACTCGGCACAGCCTGAGAAACTAACTAGCCCTGAAGACAGAAAAATAAGCCTACCTTGCCTCAGAGAAATTCCCCAAAGGAAAAGGCAGCCCCCCACATATAATGACTGTGAGTAAGATGAAAATACATACACAGAGATGAAATAGATTTAGCAAAGTGAGGCCCGACTTACTGAATAGACCGAGGATAGGAAAGATAGCTATGCGGTCAACACAAAAACCTACAAACAACCACGCAGAGGGGCAAAAAGACCCTCCGCACCGACTAACGGTACGGAGGTGCTCCCTCTGCATCTCAGAGCTTCCAGCAAGCAGAAAAACAAATATAGCAAGCTGGACAGAAAAAATAGCAAACTTAGCTTATGCAGGATAAACAGGCCACAGGAACGATCCAGGAGGAAGCAAGACCAATACTAGAACATTGACTGGAGGCCAGGATCAAAGCACCAGGTGGAGTTAAATAGAGCAGCACCTAACGACTTAACCTCATCACCTGAGGAAGGAAACTCAGAAGCCGCAGTACCACTCTCATCCACCAAAGGAAGCTTATAGACAGAACCAGCCGCAGTACCACTCATGACCACAAGAGGGAGCTTGGCCACAGAATTCACAACAGTACCCCCCCTTGAGGAGGGGTCACCGAACCCTCACCAGAGCCCCCAGGCCGACCAGGATGAGCCACATGAAAGGCACGAACCAGATCGGCAGCATGGACATCAGAGGCAAAGACCCAGGAATTATCCTCCTGACCATAACCTTTCCACTTAACCAAATACTGGAGTTTCCGTCTCGAAACACGAGAATCCAAAATCTTCTCCACAATATACTCCAATTCCCCTTCAACCAAAACCGGAGCAGGAGGATCAATAGATGGAACCACAGGTGCCACGTATCTCCGCAACAATGACCTATGGAACACGTTATGGATGGAAAAAGAAGCCGGAAGAGTCAAACGAAAAGACACAGGATTAAGAACCTCAGAAATCCTAGATGGACCAATGAAACGAGGCTTAAATTTAGGAGAGGAAACCTTCATAGGAATATAACGAGATGACAACCAAACCAAATCCCCAACACGAAGTCGGGGACCCACACAGCGCCTGCGGTTAGCGAAACGTTGAGCCGTCTCCTGGGACAAAGTCAGATTGTCCACTACATGAGTCCAAATCTGCTGCAACCTATCCACCACAGTATTCACACCAGGACAGTCCGAAGACTCAACCTGCCCTGAAGAGAAACGAGGGTGGAACCCAGAATTGCAGAAAAACGGTGAAACCAAAGTAGCCGAGCTGGCCCGATCATTAAGGGCGAACTCAGCCAAAGGCAAAAAGGACACCCAATCATCCTGATCAGCAGAAACAAAACATCTCAGATATGTTTCCAAGGTCTGATTGGTTCATTCAGTCTGGCCATTTGTCTGAGGATGGAAAGCCGAGGAAAAAGACAGATCAATGCCCATCCTAGCACAAAAGGCTCACCAAAACCTCGAAACAAACTGGGAACTTCTGTCAGAAACGATGTTCTCTGGAATGCCATGTAAACGAACCACATGCTGAAAAAACAATGGCACCAAATCAGAGGAGGAAGGCAATTTAGACAAGGGCACCAAATGGACCATCTTAGAGAAGCGATCACAAACCACCCAAATGACCGACATTCTTTGAGAGACGGGGAGATCCGAAATAAAATCCATAGAGATATGCGTCCAAGGCCTCTTCGGGACTGACAAGGGCAAAAGCAACCCACTGGCACGAGAACAGCAGGGCTTAGCCCGAGCACAAATCCCACAGGACTGCACAAAAGAACGCACATCCCGCGACAGAGACGGCCACCAAAAGGATCTAGCCACCAACTCTCTGGTACCAAAGATTCCAGGATGACCAGCCAACACCGAACAATGAACCTCAGAGATAACTTTATTCGTCCACCTATCAGGGACAAACAGTTTCTCCGCTGGGCAACGGTCAGGTCTATTAGCCTGAAATTTTTGCAGCACCCGCCGCAAATCAGGGGAGATGGCAGACAAAATTACCCCCTCTTTGAGAATACCCGCCGGCTCAGACAAACCCGGAGAATCGGGCACAAAACTCCTAGACAGGGCATCCGCCTTCACATTTTTAGAGCCCGGAAGGTACGAAACCACAAAGTCAAAACGGGAGAAAAACAGCGACCAACGAGCCTGTCTAGGATTCAACCGTTTGGCAGACTCGAGATAAGTCAAATTTTTGTGATCAGTCAAGACCACCCCAGCTGGACACAGACATTGATTTCCAATCTAATACTGGGTTATGGACTTGTAGCCATGGCAACCCTAACACGACCACATCATGCAGATTATGCAACACCAGAAAGCGAATATCCTCCTGGTGCGCAGGAGCCATGCACATGCTCAGCTGGGTCCAATACTGATGCTTATTCTTGGCCAAAGGCGTAGCATCAATTCCTCTCAATGGAATAGGACACTGCAAGGGCTCCAAGACAAACCCACAGCGCCTAGCATACTCCAAGTCCATCAAATTCAGGGCAGCGCCTGAATCCACAAATGCCATGACAGAATAGGAAGACAATGACCAGATCAAAGTAACGGACAAAAGAAATTTCGACTGTACCGTACCAATGGTGGCAGACCTAGCGAACCGCTTAGTGCGCTTAGGACAATCAGAGATAGCATGAGTGGAATCACCACAGTAGAAACACAGCCCATTCTGACGTCTGTGTTCTTGTCTTTCAGCTCTGGTCAAAGTCCTATCGCACTGCATAGGCTCAGGTTTATGCTCAGATAATACCGCCAAATGGTGCACAGATTTACGCTCACACAAGCGTCGACCGATTTGAATGGCCAAAGACATAGACTCACTCAGACCAGCAGGCATAGGAAATCCCACCATGACATCCTTAAGGGCTTCAGAGAGACCCTTTTTGAAAATAGCTGCCAGTGCAGATTCATTCCATTGAGTGAGCACGGACCACTTTCTAAACTTCTGACAATAAATCTCTATCTCATCCTGACCCTGACACAGAGCCAGCAAATTTTTCTCTGCCTGATCCACTCAATTAGGTTCGTCGTACAGCAATCCGAGCGCCAGAAAAAACGCATCAATATTACATAATGCAGGATCTCCTGGCGCAAGGGAAAATGCCCAGTCTTGAGGGTCGCCACGTAATAAAGAAATAATGATTTTAACTTGTTGAACTGGGTCACCAGAGGAGCGAGGTTTCAGAGCCAGAAATAATTTACAATTATTTTTAAAATTCAAAAACTTTGCTCTATCGCCAGAAAATAACTCAGGAATAGGAATCTTAGGTTCTAACATAGGATTCTGAACCACTAAATCTTGAATATTCTGTACATTTATAGCGATATTATCCATCAAAGAGAACAGACCTTGAATGTCCATGTCCACACCTGTGTTCTGAACCACCCTGGCGTAAAGGGGAAAAGAGAGACAGAACACAGTGCAAAGAAAAAAAAATGGTCTCAGAACTTCTCTTTTCCCTCTATTGAGAAGCATTAGTACTTTGGGCCTCCAGTACTATTACGAACAGGTAATTCAGAACCACAATGGACATAGAAGTACAGAGCGCACAAGGTGACCTGACAAAGACCAAAAATTAAGGACGAGCTCTGAGACGTGGGAACTCTGCTGACCGCAATCCCTAATCCTAACACACCACACTAGAGGTAGCCGTGGATTGCGCCTAACGCTCCCTATGCAACTCGGCATAGCCTGAGAAACTAACTAGCCCTGAAGACAGAAAAATAAGCCTACCTTGCCTCAGAGAAATTCCCCAAAGGAAAAGGCAGCCCCCCACATATAATGACTGTGAGTAAGATGAAAATACATACACAGAGATGAAATAGATTTAGCAAAGTGAGGCCCAACTTACTGAATAGACCGAGGATAGGAAAGATAGCTATGCGGTCAACACAAAAACCTACAAAGAACCACGCAGAGGGGCAAAAAGACCCTCCGCACCGACTAACAGTACGGAGGTGCTCCCTCTGCATCTCAGAGCTTCCAGCAAGCAGAAAAACAAATATAGCAAGCTGGACAGAAAAAATAGCAAACTTAGCTTATGCAGGATAAACAGGCCACAGGAACGATCCAGGAGGAAGCAAGACCAATACTAGAACATTGACTGGAGGCCAGGATCTCAAGCACCAGGTGGAGTTAAATAGAGCAGCACCTAACGACTTAACCTCATCACCTGAGGAAGGAAACTCAGAAGCCGCAGTACCACTCTCATCCACCAAAGGAAGCTTATAGACAGAACCAGCCGCAGTACCACTCATGACCACAGGAGGGAGCTTGGCTACAGAATTCACAACACTTAACACAACACTAGAAGTAGCCGTGGAATGTTCCTGTCACTCCCTAGATATCTCGTCACAGCTGGAGAACTAACTACCCCTAAAGATAGAAACAGGAAAGCTATCTTGCCTCAGAGAAAATCCCCAAAGGATAGACAGCCCCCCACAAATAATGACTGTGAGTGGAGAGGGAAATGACATACGTAGAATGAAACCAAGATGTAGCAAAAGGAGGCCAGTCTAGCTAGATAGATAGAACAGGACAGAATACTGTGCGGTCAGTATAAAAAACTAGAAAAATCCACCACAGAGTTTACAAAAATCTCCACACCTGACTAAAGGTGTGGAGGGTAAATCTGCTTCCCAGAGCTTCCAGCTTAACTGAATAAATTCATACTGACAAGCTGGACAAAAAAACATAGAATGTACAGAACAATTAAGTCCACAGCATGTGGACAGAAAAGAGCAAAGCAAGGACTTATCTTTGCTGAACTGTTCAGGATATCAGGGAAATCCAAGCAGAGATGTGAATCCAACCTGGAACCATTGACAAGTGGCACTGGCTGAAGGAAAGAGCCAGGCATAAATAGCCGAGCAGAAAGACAATCAGTGGAAGCAGCTGCAGACTGCTAAATCCAAGGAGCAGCCATTCCACTTAAAACCACCGGAGGGAGCCCAAGAGCAGAACTCACAAAAGTGCCACTTAGAACCACCGGAGGGAGCCCAAGAGCGGAATTCACAACAGGAGTTGCTGAATTGCGGCCCGAGTTAATCTATCCCTGAGAACCTCTCCACAAGAGAGAATAATATATTCATTGGGGGCGCGGCCATGGCCCAATCAAACAGGCTGCAGTTATGATATTGGCCTGAGGGGCCAGTCTAGAAACCTGACCTCAGACCAAAGTTATAAATTTAGGCTGCAGAGAATTGTGTTCACATGATGGGGGCAGCCTGGGAAGCTGATGTGTTCCAATCTACATTTGTCCTACCCCAGGGAGCAGAAACAACTACCAGTTAGATGATTTTCTGTAAGTTTTCTCCTGTTTATTTTGACACTGTTTTGCATAAGTTGTATGTCTTTTTATTATCAGATTTGTATACCTTTTTTCTTATTGTAAGCATTGAACTTTTTACTATTAAAGTATAAAACTTTAACAAGTTGAACCTTGAATGTTCTAAGAGAATCTATAGCCTAAAGGTGTGTGAGCCTTATGAGTTACAGACATATTTTATTAGTATTATTATTAGTCCGGGACTCATCGCCCGTGTATTCGATGAGTGGTGGCAGCGCGTATGAGCGGGTGTGTGGCCTGGGTCGGTGTGTGATTTATGCTCCCATTACAGCATAGAACAGAGGTTGAATGCTGGACTGAGAGTGGAGAGACAGATTAACCCTTGCAGGCACAACCCCAAGTCACGTGTGAGAGCAGGCACGTGACCAATAAGTGACACCACGGAGAAGGGATCCGTGACAGCCCACATTGCCAGATTGCTAGCCCTGGAAATGTTGTTGTAACGGCTTGTGGGAACTGAGTCTTTACACAACTTCTTGGCAGTGGCAGCCCCAGGGTACTCGATTCCCGGCTGCCAATATTTTTCCCAGAGTGCCGTCCACACATTACAGAAGCACGTGTTACACAATATCAGCCAACACAGTCACAGGGAAGGTCCACCTATCAACAGACATGTGGACAAGTTCTTGTGGACAGGGATGCTACATTTCCCTGACGGCACACTGAGTGAACCTGGTGGAGTCTGGGGAAGAATAGCGGGCACAGCTTCCCTCAGGGTTTCAGTCTCCTCATATGGCAGTTCATGTCTCTCCTCCTCATCCTCAGCTGAACTAGCCTCCCCATCACTTCCCAACTGAGAGGTCTGCAGCACTGCCTTGGCAAAGAGGCAATACATTCTACTGAAGCTCATCTGTTTAGGAAATAAAGCTCACAACGCAGCAGAGCTGTTGAAAGGGGTAAAAGAACAGACCAATCAGTGGCTCTCTTTGCTGAACCTCCAACCAGGTCTGGTTTTATGCGATTTTTGGAAGTTGTCTTACTGTCCATCCCTTACCATCCAAATCCATTTTGTTCTCGAAATCACGTCCTACCTACTCCTCTTGCTTCTGCATCAAGTACTGAGTAGTCATACATGTATATCCCACGTAGGGAATGTTTTGAAATTTGTAAACCTTTGTACATTGTGCAATGGTGAAACTATTACTGCCTATCTCAAGCAATTATAACTGCCAAATGTATTGTGAGGTCTCCATCATGGTCTTTTTCTGCGTGTATGATACAGACCCCTTGGCTAATTTTTGGAAAACTTTGTACATTGTGCAATGGTCAAATTTCTACTGTCAATCTCTATATATTCTATTATTATAATTTTTATTGTGTTCCTCTTCTGACAGTCTCTTTCAGCGTGTATCTTGTAGTCTGATGTTGTTTTCTGGTCTGCACTTGGACATTTTGGAATATCAAAGCATTAATATGCTCCACACACATCTTCAGTTTGCAGCCTTACACAGAATAATAATATAAGTAATGAAACTTGCTCTATACATATGCTGCTAGTTCGAAAATCTTACCCACACATCCCTTTCTAAAGGGAAATTCAGCATAATACTTCTGTTAGCTGTGAGACAGTGACCGGTGTCATACGTGAGGGTCGCTATGTGTTCCCCAGGGTGCGCTCAGTAGCGTATTAGATCCGCTGGGGTGCCTTATGTTCACAGCAGGGTGCCTGTGAGTCACAAGGCAGAGTAAAAGTAAGTTTGAACCTGGTCAAGTTATTTTTGATCAAGGAGCTTGTTCAGGAAAACCCGGTATGGGCTCCAGGAAGGTAGTGGGGTCCGGTCCAGAGGCGTAGCTAGAGCTTTTGCCGCCCGGGGCTGATCCCGAGTTTGGCGCCCCCCCCCCCCCCCACCCTCCCTCCCCCTCCAGCTCAATACACACAAAGGTTACCAAAAATGGTTTTCCTGTTTTGTAGAACTTAAACTGGGCCTAATGGTGTCACCCCCACATGCCACACCTGTGACTTAATACCACCACACCATGACCAGGCCACATAGTGACCGAATAATACTACATACAAGGGACAAATACCACCGCACCATTTCCAGACCACATATTACCACCACATAGTGACTGAATACTACAATACTGATCAGTAATAAAAAAAAAAACCACAATACTATCACCATAAGTGCCAGTATTCACAGGAGATCTGTACTTAGTATGCAGTGTCTGTGTAGAGGTAATACAGAGATCACTGGTGACATTATACACAGGACCTCTATATAGTATACAGTGTATAGTGTCAGTGTATAGGTAACACTGACTCACCAGTGACGTCTCTAGGTGAAGTCCTTCATCTTTTATCCAGCACAGACCGCCATCATTCCTTCCAGCCAGGACTCGTTTCTGCAGGAAATAACACAGTTATCTCGAGCTCCGCTTGCAGAACACATTACTTAATTTTTCACAACTTCTACATTACACCACATGAAGAAAAAAAGGTGATATAGTGTCACTCTGCACAGTAACAGGACCGCCCCCCCATTTAAAACAGTATACTCAAAAAATAAAATAAATACATCACTGCAGTAATAATATCCCTTAATTATCCCCTATGGTAATAATATTCCCCACCCTGGCCCCGTTTATCTCATTCCTGGCTCCAGCCATATGTTGTCGTATCCTGCCCTCATGAGTATCCATTCTACCCCATATGATCTCCACATCCTGCCCCACCAGCCTCCATCGTATCCGTCCTGCCCCATGATCCAATCCTGCCCCGTGTCTCCAATCATGCCCCGTATCTACATTCTGCCCATGCCTCAAGTCCTGCCCCCAGTGTGTCCAGCATATTACCCCCATGTTGTCCAGCAATCTGCCCCAGTGTGTCCAGCATATTACCCCCATGTTGTCCAGCAATCTGCCCCAGTGTGTCCAGCATATTACCCCCAGTGTGTCCAGCAATCTGCCCCAGTATGTCCAGCATATTACCCCCAGTGTGTCCAGCAATCTGCCCTCAGTGTGTCCAGCAATCTGCCCCAGTGTCCAGCCTTTCCCCAGTGTGTCCAGCAGTCTGCCCCAGTGTGTCCAGCATATTACCCCCAGTGTCCAGCATTGCCCCAGTGTGTCCAGTATATTACCCCCAGTGTGTCCAGCAATCTGCCCCAGTGTCCAGCATTGCCCCAGTGTGTCCAGAAGTCTGCCCCAGGGTCTCCAGCATTGCCTCAATGTGTCCAGAAATCTGCCCCAGGGTCTCCAGTATTGCCCCAGTGTGTCCAGCAATCTGCCCCAGGGTCTCCAGTATTGCCCCAGTGTGTCCAGCATTCTGCCCCATAGTCTCCTGTACTGCCCCAGTGTGTCCAGCATTCTGCCCCATGGTCTCCAGTATTGCCCCAGTGTGTCCAGCAATCTGCCCCATGGTCTCCTGTATTGCCCCAGTGTGTCCAGCATTCTGCCCCATGGTCTCCAGTATTGCCCCGGTGTGTCCAGCAATCTGCCCCATGGTCTCCAGTATTGCCCCAGTATGTCCAGAAGTCTGCCCCAGGGTCTCCAGCATTGCCTCAATGTGTCCTGAGATCTGCCCCATGGTCTCCAGTATTCAGAGTGTCCAGCATTCTGCCCCATAGTCTCCTGTACTGCCCCAGTGTGTCCAGCATTCTGCCCCATGGTCTCCAGTATTGCCCCAGTGTGTCCAGCAATCTGCCCCATGGTCTCCTGTATTGCCCCAGTGTGTCCAGCAATCTGCCCCATAGTCTCCTGTATTGCCCCAGTGTGTCCAGCAATCTGCCCCATGGTCTCCTGTATTGCCCCAGTGTGTCCAGCAATCTGCCCCATGGTCTCCAGTATTGCCCCAGTGTGTCCAGCAATCTGCCCCATGGTCTCCTGTATTGCCCCAGTGTGTCCAGCAATCTGCCCCATGGTCTCCAGTATTGCCCCAGTGTGTCCAGCATTCTGCCCCATGGTCTCCAGCATTGCCCCAGCCCCAGACAGTCAGAAATAAAGAAAAAAAAAAAAAAGTAAAATCCTCACCTCTCCCGTTCCCAGCGCAGGTCCGGTGCAGTCAGCGTCTCTCCGGCTCTGCGACGCTCAGGACAGAGAGGCAGAGCGGCGCGCACAGTAGTGACGTCATCGCGCCCTCTGCTCTGAGACGTCGCAGAGTCAGAGGAGGCTGCAGCTGCCGGCGCCGCAGGAACCAGGCGAGGTGAGTATAGAGCGGGGGGCGGGGGCGGGGGCGGGACCCGGGGGTGGGGGGAGCTGGCCCTGGTCGTGGCGGCGGACGGCGCCGCCCGAAGATTTAAAGGGGCGTCTTTTTTTTTTTTTTTATCTTCTTCTGCAGCGCCGGCCGCCCCCAGCATTGTGCCGCCCGGGGCGGACCGCCCCCCCCGCACCCCCCTTCCTACGCCACTGGTCCGGTCCGTTTTCTCCAGCCCAAATCTTATAAGTGGCCCATTGCCACAGAGTGGAGGAAAGGAGAAAAAAAAACTCTGCAGGAAGGGTTTGGGTGTGTCAGTTTTGGTCTTGCAAGCAGACAGAGCAGTTGGTCTGCAGAGCACTCCCTGTGTGGCAACACAGGGTCAACAGGAGCCAAAGGGTCACGCACCCCTGCATACATGGCAGTGTGGACGCTCACGGCAAACGGACCCGGACTGTCTTTTGTTTTCCCGGCTGCGATCCGGAGGATACAACATGCTGTGCACTGTGTGAGTTTTTGGACATTAAACACGTTTTGTTTTGAACTTGCTTGGGTCCTTTCCTCATCACTGCACAGTGTGGACACCGCTGCACTAAACATATGCTACAAGGAAGTATAGGGTTTTTTTTGCATTCTTTTTTCTTATTTTTATGTTGCGTTGTATACATAATTATGAAGGAAATAATGTTTCTTAGCATTTTTCCCATTAAAAAAAATAAAATTAGGTTTGGTTTGGAAGGTCTTCTTATAAATTCATAAAACTGGCACAATAGTCTGACAACATTATTCCTAGATACCATATGTGAGTCATAAAGGCATGCAGGCATCTTCTCCATCTAGTTTTAGCCCTTCCCCATCCATTTTAGCTTTTTTTCCCATGCCTTCAGCTCTATTTGTTGGGTCCAGCAGAAAAATATTCGGCTTTCCCATTGAATTGCATTGGATTCGTTATTCGGTACAAATACACGGATATTAGAAATTATTTGTGCCGATTTTCCCGAATTCGAATATTTCACTCTTGGATCATCACTAATCTCAAGGCATTTACACCAGTTTTCTGCAGTAAATATACCTACTACTAACATTGACTTTAGTAAAATGGATGGGATTTATGTGAATGTGGACCGATCTCATAATGGTACATGCCCAAATTTTCTGGAACATTTATTAACTATGCAAAATAGTAAAACATGGCCTTTAGATAGAACATCATATGTATGAAGACAGTGCACCACTTTTTACACCATAAATAAATGTGTTAGGATACAGGGACAAACCTTCTAGCTTATGTCAATTAAATTTCCTACACTTTTGTATTTCGGACAATGAGAAAACAACTCGTAAATAGAGAAAGTATCTGGAAATATCAACAGAGGTTGTTTATTTCGTAGCACGGATTCTGACGTCTTCTGCTACATTGGATAGATTAGAGTCTTCATATTTTCCTTAAAGTTGCTTAAAGTACAGGCTAGAATCTTTATCCCATCCAGTCCTTTGTTCATCTCACATTTCACAATTGTGATATTGACCCAAGATCATCTCTAGAATTGCCGCATTAACTGACTGCAACCCCCCATTGACTTATGAATGAGCCTCCACTGGCAGGTTGCCTCCATAGGTGAGGAATCTTTGGAATTATTTATGCACAGGGCTTTATCTGCTTGATTTTAAGACCATTAATTGCTGGATATACTGTATGGAATATGCCATTAAATCATTTCATAATCTTTGCAGCTTAAAATGGAGCTGGCAAACGCAGCTGAACAACTTCTGACATTTAGTGATGAATGCACATAGCTTTTAGTTAACATTTCCAAAAATGCAGCTATATCGGCAGCCGGTTCAAAAAAAAAAAATTGGCCTCCTTAAATCCTTCATCATTAATAACCACTCCATCAATTAGTCCCAAGCTGATTGGTACAGACAGTGATCTTACCGCAGAGCTTTGTGATTAATTGAGGAAGTGGATACAAGGTAGAATATTTAATCACATATTAACACACTGGTTTCTTCTTGAATTAATGCGTCTACCGGAGAGGAATGATTGAAGGTCTGCAGAAGATGTAACAATTGACACAAGTAAGGGTGCTTTCACATTGCGTTGCTTCACCCTTTCATTAGTCTCATTGGGGCTTACATTTGAACGAGATTTGGAGTGTCCACCGATGGCGCCATAGTCTACTACGTCTGAGTGTCCGCCTCCAGTAGGCGTATACACCCAAAAATGATGCACGCCAGAGCGCACGTTCACTCAGTGGCCAAAATGGCAGTCTATGGCCCTGTCGACTCGTAGGCCCAAATCTCGTTCCAAGGTAAGCCCCAATGGGTTAAGAGATTTAGAGATTTTCGTCCCACCTACACAACTTGATAGCGCAAAGGTTAAGATTCCAGCTCCAAATTTCCTCTTTCTAATTTATACAACTGTCCTCAATTTGCATCCTGAGAAATAATCAGGCAAAGAATTGACTTGAACAGTTAATCAGTTTCTGGAAATTAAATTTTCAGATATCGTTAAGGCAATTTAAATTCAACATATTTTGCAAATGTAAAACATCAGGGGCCATGTGTGAGCGCTAAACATCTAAAAAGACATTGAGAATCTACGCAGAGGCTGGAATCCGTCTTCCTGTGCTTGGAACAGGTGGATTTTAAGTTTCTTAATTAGTTTAGCGAGCACAGTATGATGCCAGGCATCTCTCTGTGTGGCGTCTATTAAAACTCATGTCAATAGATTGGATTCCAGGCTCGGCTGCCAGTTTTCACTGATTTGTGATATTTTCTTTTAGGCATTTCTTTGTTTATGACCAGGAAACAATTAAAAAAAAAAAGATAGAAATGAGCTTTGAAAATGTTCTTTTTATTGATTGTACCGTTATGGGATTGTACAGCATTTGGTTAGTCTTAGGTGCAGTTCATAATGTTGGGTAATTAAAGTTTTCTTGATTTCAAATTGCATTTTTATATTTTATTTTTCTTGTTTTGCTTTGCTCTGTTTTTTATTCCTTTTCAAATCATATTTTTAGACGACAAAGGTTTCCGTAAAAGAATGTATTTTATATTGTCACCCATATCTTTTATACCTTAGGATCCACCAATGTCATCACTGTCCTTGCCACCAAAGAAAATAATTCACAACAACATAAGCATTGGAGAAGACATTGCTTTGTAGAGCAGAACTGTTATGAACAGGTAATTCAGAACCACAGTGGACCTTGAAGTTCAGAGCACACAAGGTGACCTGACATTTACCAAAAACATAGGACAAGCTCTGAGACGTGGAAACTCTGCTGACCGCAATCCCTAATCCTAACACACCACACTAGAGGTAGCCGTGGATTGCGCCTAACGCTCCCTATGCAACTCGGCACAGCCTGAGAAACTAACTAGCCCTGAAGATAGAAAAATAAGCCTACCTTGCCTCAGAGAAATTCCCCAAAGGAAAAGGCAGCCCCCCACATATAATGACTGTGAGTAAAGATGAAATACAAACACAGAGATGAAATAGATTTAGCAAAGTGAGGCCCGACTTACTGAATAGACCGAGGATAGGAAAGATAGCTTTGCGATCAACACAAAAACCTACAAACAACCACGCAGAGGGGCAAAAAGACCCTCCGCACCGACTAACGGTACGGAGGTGCTCCCTCTGCGTCTCAGAGCTTCCAGCAAGCAAGAAAAAACCAATATAGCAAGCTGGACAGAAAATATAGCAAACAAAAATAACACAAGCAGAACTTAGCTTATGCAGGATAGAGAGGCCACAGGAACGATCCAGGAGGAAGCAAGACAAATACTAGAACATTGACTGGAGGCCAGGATCAAAGCACCAGGTGGAGTTAAATAGAGCAGCACCTAACGACTTAACCTCATCACCTGAGGAAGGAAACTCAGAAGCCGCAGTACCACTCTCATCCACCAAAGGAAGCTTATAGACAGAACCAGCCGCAGTACCACTCACGACCACAGGAGGGAGCTTGGCCACAGAATTCACAACACAGAACACAAGGTACACAGATTTAATCTGAAGATAATATTGATAAACTGAGGCTTCCATGAATGGACCCTTATTTCAAATTTGTCTTAATGATAAGCGACCTGGTCTTAAATAAGAACCAAAAACTAGTAATAAAGGAGCAAAATTATAATTTTCATGTTTTGCTTGTTGTTTGCTTTTTTTAAAGGAAGTGGTAGGTTTTCTGACTTGTTTGTTTTTTCACACCTAGTTGTCAATTCATTTATAAATTCCCATGTACTTGGCTAACTATGCTGAAACACGTTGCCTCAATACCTTTACAAGATATATACAGTATATATTGTACAATACTGTGCAAAAGTTTTAGTCAGGTGTGAA